>NC_043708.1:85079861-85138581 GCF_006229205.1 Suricata suricatta | reverse complement strand
TATTAGGTCTCTCCTGTTTTCCTGCTAGACCTATGAGTGCAAACATATGGTTTCTTTTAAATTATGAGCCATAGTTAAAGAGTTTCTTAAAGTGACTGAGGGCCCCCATAAGTTTGCTGAAGAATTTCACATAGTTATTGAAACTTACCAACTTGATTTCTCAAGTTTATATCAATCAATCAACATGCTTGTTGGTGAGGACCAGGCTAACACTGGGTGAAACTAGCCAGAAGGGAACATCCCAAAAGGAATTCAGAGAAACGTACCCCTAACTTTTGATAATACACTGGAAAAGTCACTGGAAATCTTGACCGAGCAATAATAATAGCTTTTCCTAAGCCTGTTGATTGGAATAAAATTCAGGCTTGCACACAAAAGCCTGATGAACCTGTTCGTGATTATTACAATCAACTCCAAATTGTCTTTTAAAAGATTATATTCTTCCTTGAATGTTGAATCCATCTGGTAGCATATAATAACTCTAGGTTTATTAATAAGCTGAACCTGGATATTTCTCTTTAGTTAAAAGTAAAAATAGAACTACCCTACGACCCAGCAATTGCATTACTAGGTATTTATCCAAAGGATACAGGGGTGCTGTTTCAAAAGGACACAAACGCCTATGTTTATAGCAGCACTGTCAACAATAGCCAAAGTATGGAAAGAGCCCAAATGTCCATCTAATGAATGGATATAGAAGATGTGGTACATAGCGGCCCCTTGGCGCAGTGGGCAGTGCATCAGTCTCATAATCTGAAGATGTGGTACATATATACAATGGAATACTACTCAGCAATCACAAAGAATGAAATCTTGCCATTTGCAACAACTTGGATACAACCAGAATGTATTATGTTAAGTGAAATAAGTCAGTGAGGGAAAAACAAATACCAGATGATTTCACTCATATGTGGAATTTAAGATACAAAACAGATGAACATAAGAGAAGGGAAGCAAAATAAGAATAAAACAGAAAGGGAGACAAACCATAAGAGACACTTAAATACAGAGAACAAACTGAGGGTTGCTGGTGGGGTTTTGGGCGGGTCTAAAGGGGTGAGGGGCATTAAGGAGAACGCTTGTTGGGATGAGCACTGCGTGTTATATGTAAGTGGTGAATCACTAAATCCTATTCCTGAAATTATTATTACACTATGTGTTAACTAACTTAGATTTATTTTTTTTATGTTTATTTATTTCTGAGAAGAGAGAGAGAGCGTGTGAGCAGGGGAGGGGCAGAGAGAGAGGGAGACATAGAATCTGAAGTAGGCTCCAGGCTCTGAGCTGATGCAGAGCTCAAACTCACAAGCTGTGAGATCATAACCTGAGCTGAAGTCGAATGCTCAATCGACTGAGCCACCCAGGCGCCCCAGATTTAAATTTTTAATAAAAGAACCAGGATTGAATGGGAATTATATCCATTCCAAATTTAATTAATTAAAGCCAGTTCACTCACACCCTAGATTGGTTACCTAGAGGAAAGACTGCTATGATTTTCAGTGTGCAATTCCAACAAACGAAGTCCCCTTCAAACAAAATTAGATACCTAGTTTCTGCTATTATTGCAATGAACCAGGACTTTGGGCGAAAAAAGATTGTTAGAAATTTAAGCACCCTAGGTACCTTCAGACCTCTAGCCAACCTTTCCAGTGTCCTCCTAATTCCCAATGACAGGGCTCCAAGGAAATACAGAGGCTCTTCCCACTCCTTCCTCTTCATTGGCTCAGAGAAACTACTCTCCAAATTGGGAATGAATCTCCCTCTGTCCTAACTGACATTGGAGCTATCCTCTCCATGTTTTACCCCATGCTGTAAGTCAGCTCCTGTGGCAGACCTACTAAAACAGTTCAGATAGTGGGGGTCTCTAATAAACCTCAACAGATTCCTATCTCTAAGCCTATTCTATTTTGTCTGTGCCCTTTGAGAAATATACACTCTTTCTCAGTTCCTCTGTCCCTATTCATTTATTGGGCCAAGATTTCTTTAAAAAAAAAATATCATGCCAGAATTTCTCCCAAAAGGGCAAAGCAATTCTAGAATTTGACAGTAGTAACCAAAATTGCCAACAAGGGGAAATAAATGACCCTTCAGCATCTTTTCTATGGTCTGACTCTGATGGCACTATACCTGAGTCTGGCTCATCTACCACCCTGTTGATTCCTATTGGTTCATCTACCTTTGTGTTTATTCCTACTGGTTCATCTACCATCCTGTTTATGGGCAAAATCCTCAACTGATGTTGGCAGAATTCACAGTACATCTATCATCAAGATTCAACTGGATCCCTCAAAACCTCTTCTCAAATTAATCAATGCCCTATAAGTAAAGAAGCCTGCTAGGGCATCAAACCCATACTAGAAAAATACACCCCTATTTTACCTGCAAGAAAACCCAGTGGCCATGGATGGAGGTTTGTCTAGGACCTCTTAGCAGTAAATAACATTGTCACCCCTTAGCCCTCTCTTGTTTCTAACCCCATACGCTACTGGTACCCATTCCCACTGAAGGTAAAGTTTTCACTGTAATTAATCTATGCATTGCATTTCTAGGTACCCTAGTTAATAAGGATAGCCAATATAATTCTGCTTTCACTTGGGAAGAATAGCAATATACCTGGACAGTAATGGCCTAGAGCTATACAGAGCCCTTCTTACTTTTCACAAACCTTAAGGCAGATTTGGATGGCTAAAGTTTTCTGCAGGTTCTCCCTTGTTATAATATGTACAAGATTTATTTATATATATTATATATATATGTAAAATGTACAAGATTTCCTTCCCTGTTCCCCTTTTCAAACCTCATCACATAAAGATAGCATTCACCTGTTAAAACTTTTGGTCTTAAAGGACATAAAATCTCCAGAGAAAAATTGCAGTTTGCTCAAACTCAGGTTCAATATTTAAGGCACCTGATCTCTGAACAAAGACTAGATTTGGATCCAGGTAGGCTTCATGGCATCCTGAATTTCCCAAAACCTAGAACTTAGTGCCAATTACAAGGCTTTCGTGGACTGACTGGCTATTGTCAAAATTGGATTCCAAACTTCTCTCTTATGACTCAACCTTGATATGCCTTACTAAAAAACAAAAAACTTAACCCTACTATTTGGAAAGTGGGGGGATGATACAGCCTTTGAGACTTGTAAGAAAAGCCTAATAAAGCCTTTTGCCCCTAGACATTCTAATTATTAATTTTTCTTCCCTGCCCCCTACCTTTTCATATGTGAGAGGGAAGGAAATGCTGGAATGCTGACCCCAAAACATGGAAGCCATCGTCAACCCACAGAGTATTTAGCCAACTAGACACTGCAGCATGGCAATACCCTCCTTGCCTCCGGGCCCCTCCTGCCACTATCATTTTAGCTAAGGCCACTGGAGAAATAATCCTGGGGTCCCCTTTAACCATCCTTGAACTCCATGCAATGGAAGCCCTCCTAATTTCTCAACACACTCAACACTTTAGAGTCAGTTACCTCACATTCCATGAAATCTTCTGTTAACTCCTCACAAGACTCTCATTGTAATAACCTTAACCCTGCCACCCTTCCTCCCCTCTTCATAGGTGAAACCCTTCATAAGTGCTTAAGATTGGCAGATCAGCTTTTGAGTCCTTATGACAATTTACAGGAAACTCTTCTAATCAATCCACATTTCTCATGATTTACTTATGGTTCTTATTTAAAAGATAAAAACAGGAAATATCATGTTGAGTATGCTATTGCAACCCCCTCTGAAGTCACCGAAACAGTACCTTTACCTCTGGCTACTTCAGCCCAACAGGCTGAGTTCTATGCCCTTGTACCAAACACTTATGTGGACAGTCTGTAT
This sequence comes from Suricata suricatta, assembly GCF_006229205.1. NCBI lineage: Eukaryota > Metazoa > Chordata > Mammalia > Carnivora > Herpestidae > Suricata > Suricata suricatta. The sequence goes on along the minus strand of NC_043708.1, from coordinate 85,134,754 downwards.
GCCTTTGGAGTAGCTCATGATTGGGAATGTTATGGAAACAACAAGATTTCCTTCTCTCCAATGGGTATAAGATTTAAAATTTCTCCAATGTCCAAAACTTATTAAGTGCCATACTTTTGCCAGTAGCTCTAGCTAGTATTAAGATTCCTAGACATTCCAGACTTGACTACCCGGAAGCCAAAGGAAACCACCTTACTGATATTTCTGCCAAAATGGATGCTCTCAGAAGACTGTTGGACAAACCTCTGTTATGTCCCAAAGGGATGTTCTTCTAAATAACAATTTGGAAAATTTGACAAGAGATTCCCAACAATAGCCCCAGAAAAAAAGAAACAATATTGGAAATCTAGTAATTTGGGGTTCTATAAAAAAAAAAAAAGAACTTTGGTTTCAACCAAATAACAAAACCATCCTCCCCAAAATTCTAAAATCCCCACTACTTACAATATGATTTATGTACTACTTATGCACTGTAAATGCATTAAACCATTGGCCAACTGACAAAATGATAGCATTCATGAACCAGTATTGGTGGGGAAAAGTTAATAAGGCTGAAAAAGGTACCTACTTCACTTGTCCAACCGTTCAAAGTATAATCAAGAGAAACCTGTTAGAATTTGTACAAATGGATTTCATACAACTTCGCCCTCTCGTGGACAAATATGTTTTAGTCATGATCTGTATGTTTTCTCACTGGACCAAAGCTTTCTCTTGTAGACAGGCACTGCTTCTTCTGTTAGAAAAGATTATCCCTACCTGGGGAACTCCTCTTGAACTTCATAGCAATTGGGGAACCCATTGTACTAGTCAGGTGCTTTGACAATTCTGTGCTGTTTGGCCAGTTTAAAACACTTTGTGCATGTCATCCTCAATCTTCAAGATGAGTAAAATGCAGTAATGGCATGATTGAGACTCAACTGGAAAAATTTGTGAGCCTCTCCAAACACTTTGGTCTCAAGCATTGCTATTGATCCTTCACAATCTCAGATCCACCTCCTTGGGAATTCACAGTCTCCCACCCTTTGACACAATCGTAGAATGTCCAGTGCATTTGGACACTGTCTCCTCTCACCCCCAGCTGATAAAAGGAGATATTCTTCTATGACATAAAGCCAAATTGCTTCTATTAAAAATAACTATGCTTTGGTAGAGCAATCTTTTTATAATCATTTTACATTCCCAGGAGACAATTACCTTAAGCATTACACCTTGCAACCTGGAGATTTCATCTGTTGGAAAAGACACCTTCAGAAAGACTCTTCAACCCCACTGGAAAGGCCCTTATCAAGAACCGCAAATGCCATCAAACTCCATGGGATAGACCCTTGGAGTCACGTGACACATCTAAAGAGGGCACCATACCCTGACTGAACCTGCATACAATCTGGTGATCTGAAAGTAAAGATTTCCTGGAACTGAAGCAGAAGGCTTCTGAGGAGACAGCTTTCCCAAGATGTCTGGACCAGGCCTGTATACCTTTTTCTTAATGTTGCTATTACTCTCTTTGGTGGGAAGACAGTGACCCTGTCTGTATTTTCCAAGCCCTTGTACAAGGGGGAAAACGCTTTTGATTTTGACCTTTCAGGAACGGATGTCATTATCATCCCAGAACAAGACAATTTTCACTACTTTTTCTATAGGGTTAGAAGGTTCACTATTCATAAAAAGTCCTTTTTTCAAATATTCAAACTATTAACTGATGTTGCACTCTTATCCAGATTCATGGTCTCTGAATTTACAACTTTATAGACTATAAGTTATTTGACATTTGTTTTAAAAATAATTCTTTTGAGATAACAATATTTTCCTTTACTACATCCTTGAAGTTTCACTTTCTTGCAAAAATTCACTAATGATTGCTTCATGTTTATCCTTGTTCTGTGTCTTCCCAAATGCATTTGGTTATTTCATTCAGTGCACTCTTGGAGTATTTCACCATGTCACTTCATAGCCAGTTTGAGAGGACTTTCAAGAAATATATATGACTCCAGGTTTGCCTTCAAAGAGAGAAACTTTGGGCACCCTCCTACACTGTTGGTGGGAATGTAAACTGGTGCAGCCGCTCTGGAAAACAGTGTGGAGGTTCCTCAAAAACTATCCATAGAACTCCCTTATGACCCAGCAATAGCCCTGCTAGGGATTTACCCAAGGGATACAGAAATGCTGATGCATAGGAGCACATGTACCCCAACATTCATAGCAGCAATGTCAACAATAGCCAAAACATGGAAAAAGCCTAAATGTCCATCACCCGATGAGTGGATCAAGAAGATATGGTATATATACACAATGGAGTACTAGATGGCAATGAGAAAGAATGAAATATGCCCATTTGTAGGAAAGTGGATGGACCTCGAGGGTGTCATGCTAAGCGAAATAAGTCAGGCAGAGAAGGACAGATACCATATGTTTGCACTCATAGGTCTAACAGGAAAACAGGAGAAACCTAATGGAGGACCAGGGGGGAGGGGAAGAGGGAAAGAAAGTTGGGGAGAGAGAGGGACGCAAAACTTGAGAGACTATTGAATAAGGAAAATGAACTGAGGGTTGAAGACGGAGAGGGGCGGAAAGAGGTGGTGGTGATGGTGGAGGGCACTTGTGGGGAAGAGCACTGGGTGTTGTATGGAAACCAATTTGACAATAAACTACTTTAAAAAAAAACAAAGAGAGAAACCTTTCTTCCTAAGTCCAAATAAGTGCCAATAAATATTTTCAGTTGGCTATTTTCAGAGATAGGGTTTAGAACCAACATACAGTTTAGCATTGTCATGTTTTTGTCTCTACACTTGTTGTCTATCAATCTCTTGTAAAAAAGGATGTACCCAAGAGGGTGAGGGTGGGGAGAGCCTGGAGGAGATGTAGACCTCAGATGGGAAGTCCTTGAGAGTTCTCCCCCACCTTCTCGGTTACTCCAAAGTGCCCTGAAGTGGTTCCCAACTGCTCTGCATTTTCCCTCTGACGTGGAACATGATAACCAGAAAAGGTCCTTCCTGGCACGAACCCACTAAACCAGTAAATGTAAAGAAGGCGACTATCGATCAGCAATGCTTTCAAAGGAAGGTTTTAATCAAAAGGGAGAAGTGCAAAAATTAATAAAGGGCAACCTTACTAAGCTAGAGTCAGGAATTTGGCAGAAGGGGCTCTCGTGCTCTACCACGTGTCCTCAAGTACAAATCCAAGAGGAAGACACAGACTGTGCACACAGATGCTGCTTCACGATCCCAGCAAGAGGAAGAAAGGAATTTCTTACACCCCTGCAGCAGCCCAGCCAACGAGAGACAGTCACAACTTAGCCAACGAAAGGCCACTATACTTCTGGCTCCCACTTTACTCCAGGGGACGTTCTGTTTCTTTACAGCCCTTCCCAATTTCCCATTTCTTCATAGAGGGCTCCTCTCCTCTGTTCTCTTCATTTGCCCATGGTTTTGTCACTAGCTTGCTTGTCCCAGATTGAAATTCTCTATTATTCCCAAATAAAAGCCTCTTTTGGTAAAATAACTGAGGTTTTATTTTTAAGGTTTACAGGTGTGCCTTTGGATAAGTGACTTAAGTTTCTGGGATTCAGTTTGTTCATGATAAAATGTGGAAAAGAAATGACTGGCAATTTGTTGTTTGAGTATTAAATTAGATTGAATATCTAAGGTGCCTATCATGATACATGCTAAAACACTATATCTGTAATTTTATATCTTTTATTATAATTCCTAAGTTCTCTTGACTGGCTTAGAAAGAAAAATCCATGCAGTCTGTTTAAGTGATGGAATTAAAGTTTGGGGCCAAATGGACAGACAATAATTTCTCTATTTAGATGAGCATCTATCTGTTCTTCTTTCAAGGACCAAATAGTTAATCTGGAAGCATTTGAGATTGATCCCCAAGTGCTTCCAAGGGCTAAGGAGCCTAGGACACCAGTAAGGGTTTCCCCTGCTATTCCAAAGTAGACCATTCTTACAAAACCTTTCATAAGCTGAAATGGCATAAAGCAGCGATCATCATTAATTTATGTGAAAAGAGTTTTGAGCGTTCCCAGACCCAAAACATAACCTCTCATAGACTTTTCTGAGATCTTAGGACACATCTTGCTAATGGATGCCACACAATGAATTGAGATAAAGCACAGATGCTATGACAGCTTGACGCGGAGATGCTGAGCTTTCAAAACGTGGGGGACACCATACTTTGTTTTTAGAAACTAGAATTCCCCCTCCCTTAGTATAGGTAACCTTGATAACCTTTATATTTCTCTAAATTCTGTATGTTCTCTCTCTTTTTTGTCACCTAACTCCCAGATGCATATTTTATGTTTTCTTAGGCAAGTTAATGTAATTTCAGTCAGCACTTAATAATTAATTTTTCCCTTAATCTTTATATGGAATGCTTAGAATATATTTCCAAGTCTTCCATATTATTTTTCTTTTATAGCAAGGAACATTCTGATGATGAATGCATGAGCTGTTCTTATGGCAGGGCCTGGCAGACTTTCAATAAATGTGGGTATCACTGTGGCTGGACCAACACTAGCTAGCTAATATTTATTGAGAACTAATTACGCACCAGGTACTGTTAGCCAAACGCTTTTTTGTTGGGACAGATTATCCAGGATCAATGTATTTAACCAAGATGTTTTTAACCCATTTAACTGGTATTCAAATCGATGGTCCAGGTTCTTTCTTCCTCACAAAAACAGGCGCTGGAAGGCGCACAGGACGGGGAGACGCTCCTGTGGAGGGTGAGCTTTAGGAAAGCTCTTGCAATCTCATTATTCCCAGCAGTCTTACACATAAAAATGTTGATAGCTGACAATTTAACACATCCGACCAGAAACAAATCATCACCATTAAGCGTCACTGATAGGCCCTCCACTAAGCAGATGTGTGAGAACTTGTGTTGTAATCACCTACGAAAGAGCTGCCAGCACCTATTGCCCCAGAAAATTTTTTCAAGCACACAGGAGTATTTTATATCTATTGTCTAATGTGCCAGGAATCACAGGCCTTTTAGCAGCAGTATTAGCAATCCAACAATCTATAATAACCTCTTTGGTGCCCTGAGTCTCAAATCAGTACCTTTCCCAATTACCCTGAAATCCGAAAATTTCATCGTTGGTTGCAACCGTATTTCTCATCCATCAAAACTTGGGAGTGGATATTAAACAGTCCACCTCCCTGCCTCTATTAGTAACACACCTCCCTGTTAAAAATAGCAATGAAAGCCCTGTGCTTATATTACCTGTATATGCAGAATCCTTCATATTAAAACCTTGGAATAGTATAAACTATACTAATTCATCCAATGGCAAACAAACAAATTCCTCTCAACATTTCCCACATTTCTATTCCTCTACACAAAACTAGCAGCGCCCTCCTCTTTGCCCCAGGGACCCACAATTACTATCCTAGGCTCAAGTAACCACACATTTTTCTTTTACATGTCTTTGAGCTCCATGCAAGTCTACTCTCCCTTCCCCAGATTGAATCAAGACTTCTCTTCTTTTCCATCATGTTCAAATCAGAAGAGAGGCTCTTAGAGTCTATCTGCCACTCACCCTCCACTTTGTCTTCCATGCCACTTCATCTCTTTAACTGACACACACTTGCCTCCTTTGCTGTGCTCCAAGGGAGAGCCTGCTTCCCCTATCCACTCCAACTCAGAGCCAGAGCCACATACTCCTCCCTGCGTGGTCTACTTCCCAGCTCCACTCATGTCCTCTCCAAACAAGTATCCCTCCTTTCTGCCTTCTTCCTGACTTCCTCCAGGACTTTCCAACCTCGTTCCCAACCTTGTAGCCAATATCTCCTTCCACCATCCTCAGAGATGGGAGCATCGTCCATGCTCTAACACCCAGCGGCCTTCCCCCTTTCCCTCAAACAAGCACTCTCCTGCGCCGTGTGAAAAAGGGCCTGTTTCATCTACAAAGCATCAACGTAAGTACTGTTGGGGTGAAAGTCCCTTCTAACTGCTACCTCTTCCCTAGGACCCCAGTCCCCTCTCTCACTGAGGCTGCTCTCTGCTGTCATGCAAACATTTCAGTCCCATTTTCCTCTCAACCAGTCTACTCTGGACTACTTAGTCCCCAGGCTCAAGCACTTCACTCGGGTTCTGCTAATACCACAGGATTTGGCTGCTCTTGACCTTTCACCCACCTGCCTATTCACACACCTGGATGACCTCACACCGTAAGAGAAGCAGCAAGGAAGTGTGATGTCACAGCAACATTGTGCAAAGTCAGACAGCTCGACCATAGCTGGCCCCTGAGTAGGGGTGAAGTACTGAGTTACTGGGCTATTCCCTACCTTCAGCTGTGCCCAGTCATTTTCACCCTACTCATCCTTGGTCCCGGCCTCTCGTGTTCAGATTATCTCAATTCGTATTTCATTGAATAGAGCTACTTCTAAAACAGTTGTTTCCAGTTTTGGTGTGATATAATTAACAGTTGACATTGTACTACTTTTAGGTGTACAACATGATGATTTGATACATGTATATATTGCAAAATGATCACCACAATAAGCTTAGTAAACAACCATCAACTCATATAGTTAAAACACTTTTTTCTTGTGATGAGAACTTTTAAAATCTACTCTCTTAGCAACTCTCAAATATACAATACAGTGTTATTAACTATAGTCACCATTCTGTATCTTACATCCTCAGAACATGTTTATCTCATAACTGGAAGTTTGTACTTTTTGACCACCTTCACCCATTTCACCCTTTCAGTCTGTTCTCTGCTTCTCCAAGTTTAGTATTTTAGATTCAACATAAAAAGTAAGCTCATACAGTATGTGTCTTTCTCTATCTGAATTATTTCACTTAGCATAATGCCCTCAAGGTCCATCAACACTGTCCCAAATGGCAAGAATCATTCTTTTTTATGGTATGAAAGAGTACATTCTTTTTGATGTGGCATGTATGTATATATGTATGATGTATATGTGTGTATATATATATGTGTATATATATATATATATATATATATATATACACATATATATATATATCTCACATCTTCTTTATCCATTAATCCATCAACAGACCACTGTCGTATCTTGGTTAATGTGAATAATGCTACAATAAACATTGAGGAGCATGTATCCTTTCAAGATAATGAGTTTAGGGCACCTGGTGGCTAAGCTGGTGAAGCAGCCAACTCTTGATTTTAGCTCAGGTCATGATCTCACAGTCGTGAGATTGAGCCCCATGTGGGGCTCTGCAGAACCTGCTTAAGATTCTCTCCCTCCCTCTTTCTCTGCCCCACACCCACTCTTTCTCAATTTAAAAATTTAAAAATTTTTTAAATATAGTGATTTTGTTTCCTTCAGATATATACTCAGAAGTAGAATTGATGGATCATATAATATATCTATTTTTAATTTGTTGAGGAATTGCCATACTCTTTTCCAAAGTGGCTGGACCAGTTTCCATTCCCACCAGTGCATGAGCATTCCTTTTTCTCCACATCCTCATCAACACTTATTATTTCTTTTTAACAAAAGCCATTCTAACAGGTGTGAGGCGATATCGCATTGCGGTTTTGATTTGCATTTCCCCAATGATTAGTAACGTTGAACACCTTGTCATGTACCTATTGGCTGCCTGTATGTCTAAGTAGAGCTAATGTAATTCCTCCTCCTACCTACCCGCATCCCTCTCCACCCTGCCCACTGTGAAATTACTTTCACATATAGTTTCTGCCCAAGATACTTGCACGGTTTGGACTGGCCATTACTTGTACGCCACCACAGCCACAGCTCAGCTGGCTGAGCAACAGAGCAACTACCGTGTCATTACTGCGGAAGAAAGGGCCGAAGGCAGAGGGTGCAGCATCTAGGCAAAAAGCACAGGGCACCTCATCTTATTCCGCCTCTCTCATCTTGCCATAAATGTCCCAGCTACCAACACAGCTGATACTCCAGTACAGAGACAAAGCCCTGCCATGGGAATTAGCAATAGATGTTTTGTGGCTGTCAGCTATTGGCCTATCAGGCAAAAATTCTGGGTTTATTACATAGCTTTTTAGCTTATTTCTTTGTTATTATTGCTAAGAATTTTGTCATCTTGATTTGTGCCAATTTAAATTTTGTTTGCCTTTACTCTTACTTTATTATCTATCTCAGCTCAAGCTTCTTCTATTTCCTTTTTAAAATATTTTCTCTTAATCTTCTTTGTTAAAGTATTAATATTCAAAAGAGCATTCTTAATTCCTTATTTTGTACTTAAGCTTCAAACCCATCTAATTTTATGGTTTTAGCATTGTTTTTAGAACATGTTTTTCCATTTTTAGTCTGTTATTGTCTCAATATCTTATCTCTTTTACTTTGATGTATTTTCCTTTTTACCTGTTGACCTTGTTGACTTATGTAATTGATCTTTTATCTTAAGTGGTATTTATCTCATCATTGCTTTTTACTTTTTAATATTTATTTTCTTAATTTTATTGATAGCTTCCTTGCTAATTTTATTTCTTAACTTCAATCTGATTTTGGCTTTTTTTTCTCCTCTCGCTTTCTTTCAATGATTCTGTTCCTCTACTTACTTTATCTTAAACATTATTTAATTTACCTCTCATGACTATTTTTAAGTCTTAAGTTTTACTGTATTGGGCTTTTATTTTCTTATTGAAATATTTATTCTTCTCTTTTTCTTTCAACTTTCTCTTACCGAGTCTCAATGTTTTAATTTTAATGTTCTCTTAGCTTTCTACTCTGTTTTTATCATTTTACTTAAGTTTTCTCTCCTTTCTTTCTTCTATGTCTTTATTGATTTTATGACTTGGATTAGAATCACCAGCATGAGTAGTAGTGAGAGAGAACCCCACCCCCCTCAGGCACTCCCTCCCTCCCTCTCTCTCTAAAAAAAAAAGAAAGAAAGAAAGAAAAAGGACAGGAATAGTGACATCAGTTCCTCTCTCTCTTGTATGAACTGCTCCCATTTCCCTCATTGTGTTGGCTACTAGAAGTCTTTTTTTTTTTAAGTTTATTTATTTAAATTGAAAGAGAGCCCGCACATGAGCATGTGCGAGAGAGTGGGTATACACAAGAGCAGGGGAGGTACAGAGAGAAGAGAGAGGGGGAGACAGAACCCCAAGCAGCCTCTCACTGTCAGCGCAGAGCCAGATGCGGGGCTAGAAGTCACAAACGATGAGATCATGACCTGAGCAGAAATCAAGAGTTGGACACTCAACCAACCAATGAGCCACCCAGGCGCCCCTGGAAGTCTTAATGCTGAATGCGTGGCCTCACCCCAGGCAAGCTCCCCGGCCCTGAGGATGGCCCTGTGCACACTAACCTCCCACCCATTTCCTTCTACCTTTCTCTCGCCTACAGTGTTCCAACCTACATATTTTACTCTATTTTATGGTATTATATGTATTTTAAAGTATCATAAATCCTTTCTAAAACAAAGCCAGTTTGAGCAATACCAAAGTGACCTTAGGCAAGATCACTGTTCTCTTGGTGCCTCATCTTCCTCATCTGTGAAATGGAAATAACTCACAGGTCACTCTGAGAATTAAAAGGAGATCATGCATAGGAGTACTGAGTATAGTGCCTAGCATACACAAAGCACTTAACAAATTGTAGCTAAAATCTAGAGAGAGGTCTGAAAAAGAACCGGAACAAGAAGTTGGGTAAAGGGCTACATGAATGAGTCACCACAGATTGTATTTTCTAAAATTGGCGACATTTTCCATTCCACCTGCTCTTCTGCAGTGTGAACTTGCGTCTCCTCCATCATGAGGAGAAACCTGTGTCCCCATACCTTAAATCTGGGCCCTGGGATTGCTATGACCAATAAAATATAGCAGAAGGGGGTGCCTGGGTGGCTCAGTCAGTTAAGCCTCCGACTTTGGCTCAGGTCAGATCTCACATTCGTGGGTTTGAGCCCCACATTAGGCTCTGTGCTGACAGCTAGCTCAGAGCCTGGAGCCTGCTTCTGTTTCTGTGTCTCCTTCTCTCTCTGCCCCTCCCCCTTTGATGCTCTGTCTCTCTCTGTATCAAAAAGTAAATAAAACATTAAAAAAATATATAGCAGAAGTGGTTGCATCCATTCTAGCGAGAGCCCTTAACTTTTCCAGAAACTTCTGCTTCTTCCCTTTAGGGGACTAGGCACCATTAAAAAGTGCTACTACCCTGAGATAAACATACTCTGCGAATCCCAAGACCCATGGGCCCTGTAGGATGAAGCCACATGGAAAGAGGCCAAGGTGCCCCCAGGACACCAGATGTGAGAGTGTAAGGCCATCTTGGAAATGGATCCTTCCAGCCCTCAGCAACCCAGATGGCACTCAGCCAAGTCCTTCTGGAATTCCTGACCTGAAAACAGTGAGCAAAATAAAATAGTGTTTTAAGCCACTAAGTTCTGGGGTGATTTGTTATATGGTAATAGATAACTGAGACAGAAATGGAAATTCTTTGTAAAGCATATATAACCTCACTGGATCCTCAAACCAACTCTTTCTAGGTGAGTAGAATCAAATTAAACATACTGTTTTAGTCATAGCTAAAAAGGCCATGTCTGACACTTCCACAGAGTTCCTCAATAATTCCTAAATTTGAGCGGGGCATTTTGGTAAAAAGACCATATGACCACCATTCAGGATATTTATTCATTGGTTCAGCAGGTAAGTGCTGAGTACTTACTATGTGCTCATTACTGTTCCAGACGTTAGAGACACAGCAGTGGGCAAGCAGATCAAGCCCCTGCTCTCGGGGGCTTGTGCAGACACTTCCCCCTGCTGACTACTCTTCACCCCACCCACCAGATCCACTCTCCTCCCTTCTCTGTACCCTTGAGGTTGGCTCCCATCACCTGAGCTCCTCAGTCTCTGGCTTTCTCGGTAAACTGCACAGAATCTATTGAAAGGGTCTGCTCAGTAGATAGGGCTCACACACCAGGAGGCACTGACAGCTATGGCAGAAGGAGGGGGCGTAGGTGGCTCAGTCAATCACCCAACTCTTGATCTTGGTCAGGTCATGATCTCATGCTTTGTGAGATCGGGGCCCACACTGGGCTCTGCACTGACAGCCTGCTTGGGATTCTGTCTCTCCCTCCCTCTCTGACCCTCCCCTGTTCATTCTCTCTCTCTGTCTCTCAAAATAAATGAGTAAACTTTTTTTAAAAATGGAAGAAGGAGAGAAGGGTCAGGATGCCCCCCATCCCCGGCTCCCTCTCTGCTCCATCTTCCCCAGGTGTGTCCCTCAGCTTAAGGCCCAGCCCACTTCCAGGTGTCTGGTTCTTCCCAGGATCCTCAAACAGTGTCCCTTCTGTTTGCATTCAGGCCAGAAGGTGAGAATTTCTTTTCCATTGTACTGATACCTGGATGCTTCACCATCCCTCTCTGGGTTCCCTGGGGCCGCCCTGTATTCTGTCATAGCCCCTTCAGTAAATTCTCCGCACCGTCATCACTTCGGATGTGTGCCTGTTACCAGCCAGGATCCTGACCCATACATTCTCATTTCAAATATTTAAACTCAACACGACCTTTACATAGAACACATTTCAAATTTAAATTTCAATCAGCATGGCCACTGTGGGCTTCCAGAAGTCCTAACCACTCAGGTACCGACTTTACTACAACTCTAAAACTCAGCATTCAAAGACATAGATAATGAATCCCAATCATTACTGACTATGCATAAAGGTGATAAAAGAGGTCTCATTTCACGTGCTAACACCAATTAGTTGGAAGAGACTGCCTTGAGCACTGTGTTGGGAAGAACTGCAGGACTATACCCGGGCTCTGCAGCACTTAGTTCTGTGATCAATTAGCAATGTCTGCTGTAAGCACAGGATGGGAAGTGACGACGGCATGTGTGACCCCAAATATTACAGGTTCTAGTATCACTGCTGCAGCACTATGTGCCATTGGGGTCTTCCATAAATATCTTTTTTTTTTAATGGTTATTTATTTTTGAGAGAAAGTGAGAGAAAGCAGGGGAGGCATAGAGAGAGGGCACAGACGGTCTAAAGCAGGCTCCAGGCTCCGAGCTGACAGCAGCAAGCCCAGTGCAGGGTTTGAACTCATGACCCTGAGATCATGACCTGAGCCACCCAGGTGCCCCTCATAAATACCTTTTTAAACATAAAATAATATATGAAGGCCCACAATAAGTAACTCCTCTCCCTTGTACAAATCTATTTCCATGAGTCAGAGGGTTTTTTTTGTCATCTAGTGGATCGAAGAAGTGAGCTAATCTGAGAACCGTGACCTTGAACCCATCCATATAGTGCTCTGCCTGAATCAAACAAAACTTCAAGCTACAAAAACTGTTTATACTCATAAAATCTGTAATTATTTGACAGTTTGGAACTACCACAGTGATTTTTTTAAAATTTCTTTAGCAATAGAACTCTTCATTTAAATTAAGTCTCACACAGAACCATGAACAGATAAAAGTAGAGTTGCTCTAATTAAAGAGGAAAAACCCAGAGGCTCACCTTGCCTGTGACACCCACCAAAAGCTTTTAGCAAATCTCTGAGACCTGGAGGGCAAGCTTGAAACTAAGAGGCACCTTCTTTGGTCTGTTGAGGGCCTATGTAATTGCAGCAGCAGAATATTTTGATGCAATAACCAATTCTTTTCACCTCCATATTTCCAGGTACCCTGTGAGCCTGGCCTCATTCATGCATTCAGACGCGAAGCATCCACTGCTTCAAGGAGGATCCATCCCCTGGAACTGCAGATCCAAAGGGTCACCTACTCAGCTTTTGTTTTCAAAAGGCAAGGTCCAGATTCAATCAGTCTGCCCGATTAATATTAGGCTATCCCACAGAAAAACTGAACCAGAAACATCAGTGGCTTGGCACAAGAAAACTTACATGGGTTGGGCCTTCCTTCATCTGGAACAATCTTAAAAGTCAGTGCAGCAAAGGAAGAGAGAGAATGGGGAGCTCGCTTTAAAATTCAAATTCAAATTAGGGGCGCCTGGGTGGCTCAGCTGGTTGAGCATCTGACTTCAGCTCAGGTCATGATGTCACAGCTCGTGGGTTCCAGCCCCACATTAGGCTCTGTGCTGTCAGTTTGGAGCCTGGAGCCTGCTTTGGATTCTGTGTCTCCCTCTCTCTCTGCCCCTCCCCCACTCGAACTGTTTCTCTCTCTCCCTCTCTCTCTCTCTCTCTCTCTCTCTCTCAAAAATAAATAAACATTAAAAAAATGTTTTTAATTCAATTTAAAATTCTTCAGCCTGTGTATTAGCCTGCTCGGGCTGCCATGACCAAATACCACAGAGTAGGTGACCCAAGCAATAGAAATTTATTTTTCACAGCTCTGGAGGCTTGAAGTCCAAAATCAAGTTGTCAGCAGGTTTGGTGTCTCCTGAGGCCTCTCTCTCTCCTTGGCTTGCAAATGGCCACCTTCTGGTTGTGTCCTCCTTAGGATCTTTCCTGTGTACATGCACATCCCTAGTCTCTCTTGGTCTTCTTATAAGAACCAGTCAGATTGGATTAGGGACCCACCCTTATGATCTCATTTGAACATAATTATCGTTTGTTTCAGTTTTTTATTTATTTATTTTGAGAGAGAGAGAGAGAGCTTGCATGTGTGAGCATGAGTAGGGGAGACAGAAAAAGAGACAGAGAATCCCAAGCAGGCTCCAAAGAGCCCAACACAGGGCTAGAACCTACAAACCATGAGATCATGACCTGAGTGGGACGCTTAACCAAATGAGCCACTCAGGTGCCCCAACCATAATCATCTTATTAAAAGCCCCATCTCCAAATAGAGCCACATTCTAAGGTACTGGAGTGTGAAGATTTCAACATATGAATAGGGTTGGAGGGTCAGCCTCAGTCCATACTGCCTGGAACCGGTTAAGTTCTGTTTCCATTCACATTTTTCGCTAGAACAAGTCACATGGCCCTACCTAAGTACGAGAGACACTGGAAAGCTTCATCTTCACGTGGGCCCACAAAGGAAAGAAGAGCCAGGTGTGAGGGAACACTAGCAATCTCCACTTCACAAGAGTAAAACAAAAGGATTTAGAAAAACCTGTGACTGAGCACAAACACCCCTAGGGTGAGTCTCCTCCAGCTCTAGAGTGAGCGCTGGAGAAGGAGGAGGGAAACGGGATGACAGAGAAGTGAGGTGAGGAACTGACAAAGGGCTCCCACTAGGAGAGACTTCTGGACAGAAGCAGAGACAACATCCAGGGATGCGCCCCCATGGCCCCTGCACGCAAGCAGCACCAGGAAAACCAGTGGAAGCTGAGTTCAGGCTCACAACTGGCCCAGACTCTACCCATTCAAGTAGGTACTCTACACCCAGCTTGGAGCAGCCTTGCTAACCATCCTCCCCTCTGCCATCTGGGGATGATCTGTAATCAACTGTAGCCAACACACTGCCCACTGACCATCCAGAAGGACTGCTGTCCATGTGCTCCAGACTTCATGTCTGACTGCTCCAGTGCACAGCCCCTCACCACACACACTCACACACAACCTGAGGCCCCCAAAATCCACACACAGAGAAGAAATGGCGATGGGGCCAAGGGGGATCGGAAGCCTTCTTCTGCCATTCTCCTTACTTGTGGGACTGAATGACATAGCTCAAGATTTCCCCACTGGCCAGGGCAGAAATGAATTAACCTCATATATTTAGTGGCACCAAACCAAGGCCTGTCAGTTCAAGGAGCACCATAGAGCCATCTACTGGTCACAAGTGAGAAGAGAAGTCATCAGAAAACCATAAACAGGAAAAAATAAAAATAATCAAATTCAACTTTAATAACTTCATTATAGAAATGTGACAGGAAGTGTCATCTCATTCCCTTCAGTGCAAGAAAATATAAGAGACACTCAAAGTTAGTCTTGCCTTTCATAAATGTGCTTAGGGAATTAGAATTGTAATATACTAGAAGGTCATCTAGCACACGGTTCTAAGGTGCTGTCCAATTCTCTCAGTTCTACATGCTCAAATTCTATAAAAATAAGATGTGGATTCATTTTCTGAAACCTGAAACCTGCAAGTTTAATTAAGGAATCTGAGATCCTGCAGCGTGGCTGACAAATGATACACTCAGCACCCTGTTATTAGGCTCTGCGCGTACACAGAGCATGCAGAACATCTGAGGCTGAGTTTCCTGAATGGTCATGAGGGTCTTTAACAACAACAACAACAACAAACAACAAGCTCCAAGACTTGAGAGCAAGGTTGAGGCAATAAAGGCCTCTATGAGTGGGTGCCCCCTTTAAAGGGAAATATTGGATTTAGAAATTGAGCACCACCTAAAACACCAAGCAGCAGCCTTGCTGCTTAAAAGAAAGCTACAACAACCCAACGCCTACATCCTCGCGGGCTTAGAATGTGACTCTAATGTAGAATGTGACTCTAATGCACCCTCTGCTTCCGAGTACAAAACCCAGAAAAGACTGCTAGGCAGAGGCTAGGAAGACACACCTCAGGGTCATTTTCATAGCCTATGGGCATTAATTCCAAAGCCCAGCGCAGGACATGATCCAGCCTGGGGTGAATGCTACATTTGAGCACAAAACGGCTGACCTTCCGTTTAGGGTCAGAAATCGGCTAATCTGTTTCTCAGACTTGCTCCACAGAAGCTGAGCAGATAGATCAAGTTTAACTAAAAAGATGCCGGACGCCATCTCCAAATGAAAATCCTGGAGACAAGGGGACCACCATGCGTCGAGTACACAGCGCCACCTACAGCACCATCGGTGCAATTCATCTTAGCCCTCTTCCAAAGCAGCGCTGGAAACGGAAGAAATCTGGGGAACGCTTCAGGTACCTACACAGGGCAGAAGGTATCTAACCTAAACCTTAAACTTGTAAGATTCTATGTTTACTTAAGGGTGGAAAAATTAGAAAACTCCAATAATATGGAGGTGTTTGGGCTAAGTGATTATAGGCTTTCTTGCTTGCTTTAAGCTAAAAGCATTAAATTCTGACATTGTGATTTTTCCTCCTAAGGCTTATTGCAAGAATTTACCA
Source organism: Suricata suricatta (assembly GCF_006229205.1). NCBI lineage: Eukaryota > Metazoa > Chordata > Mammalia > Carnivora > Herpestidae > Suricata > Suricata suricatta. The sequence continues at coordinate 85,118,810 of NC_043708.1, read as the reverse complement.
GAAAGTAATATCAACCAGAAATAACTGTTAAAAGCAGCTGACACAGAAATCTGATGTGAAACATTCAGTCAATCATCTGCTGTCTCTGAAATTCGGAAAATAAAACCCTAGAAGAGGTTCCAGAGTTCAAGCCTACAGAAGCTAGAATTAGATGTGATCTTAGCTCAGAACTCTGGAAAGGGCTGCTGCAATTACTTTCCCCCTAACTCCTGAAAGTCTACCATCTTTCTCCTCTTTTGAGTCCATTTTCACTGATTCTACTTGTGTTTTAATGCAAACTGGTTAAGAATCTACTACATGGTATAGGGAGAAAGAAGGTAGAAGAGAGAAAAACAAATATAAAGATGAGATTAGCTCTTAACCTCAAAAACTTATGCCATTTACAGGTGCCTGGGTGGTTCAGTCAGTTAAGTCCAACTTTGGCTCAGTCATGATCTCATGGTTCATGGGTTTGAGCCCTGCATCTGGCTCTGTGCTGACAGCTCGGAGCCTGGAGCCTGCTTCAGATTCTGTGTCTCCCTCTCTCTCTGCCCCTCCCCCACTTATGCTGTCTGTCTCTCAAAAATTAATAAACATTTTAAAAAACACTTGTGCTATTTATACTGCTTAATATAATTTTATCACTTTAACATAACGTGCTTTAATATACAGATCCATGTTTTCTACCAAGTTTTATTTGCTCAGAAAAGGAAAGGTCACTGTGTTTGGGCAAGCAAGGAAAACTTCATGCAGAGGGGAAAAAAATCTTACTTCTTCAAATTCAAGCTCAAACATCAACAGGAGACAGTCTGTGAAATAGAATGGCATGAGCAACGTTATGGAGGTACTAGATGTGCCCTACATAAAATAGCACTCACAACTGTGCGCACACACACACAGGTAGAAAGAGGGACAGATACACCTTCACTCACACAAAATCTACTCTGTCTCATTATCCTGCTTTGTTCTCTTACAACATTTATTATCACCTGGTTTATATGTGCTCTTCTGATTACTTTCTGTCTCCAAGACAAGCCACACAACAGCAGGAACTTTGCTGCATTCACTGCTGTATTCTCGGTCCCAAGCCTGGCACATTATAGCTTCTAGATAAGGACAGAAAGAAGGGAGGGAGAGAGGAAGGAAGGGAGGGAAGAATAGGAGGAGGAGAGGTACTTAGGATGCCCACAAATGAGGAAGACCTTGGGAAATTAAATATCGGGGATGATGAGGACATAGGTTGAGGTGTCTTAAATGCCAGGTGAGAAGCTTGGATTTTTTCCCCCCTTTATCAAAGCTGCCAGGTTGTTCGAGAGATAATGATAGTAGCTAAGATTTTAGATTGATCCGGTGAAAGTATAGGATGAATTTGAGGGGAGACAGACTGGAGGTGAAAGGAGCAGTTATTGTGACATAAACAATGATGGTTATGCGTTACAACCATTGAATAAAACGGGAAACTATAAGACCTTAAAGATATAAACAAATAAAGGGAGACACGTCCATGATGAATCCGGAATATCTGTGTCAGGAGGTGAGGAAGGGCTCAGAGGTTAATGAAGATATGTCAGAAGGACTAAGGAGTCAACTTACAGGCTACTAGCCAAACCTGAACATTCTAAACTCTAAAATAAATGATAGTGATGTTTCGTAGCCTACTGAATAGAATGAAAGTCCACGAGACCTAAGGATAAAAATGGATAAATAAGTAAGTGGGGAAGAAGGGAAAGCTCTTCCTCACAGTAGAATGCCAGCTAATAAATGCAGATGGAATGATGGACATAGAAAATCACCATTTGGAGGACACCTGAGTGGCTCTATCTGTTGAGCATCTGACTCTGGATTGCAGCTCAGGTCATGATCTCACAGTTCATTGGTTTGGGCCCTGCATCAGCTCTGCATTGACAATGCAGAGCCTGCTTAGGATTCTCTCTGTCTTTCTGTCCCTCCTCCACTGTGTGCTCTTTCTCTCTCTCTCTAAATAAATAAATAAATAAATAAACTTAAAACCAAAAAAAACCCACCATTTGGCAACCATAATGGATAGTTATTAATAATTGCTAACGCACATGAGTAGAAGTTTAATGAAGAACCGGATACTGGTGATTTCAGAATATCTCCCCACCAAATATTTGCTAATCACGATGGGGAAAATATGGTGGCCTCCTTGGTGGAGAAATCTGACAGAAACCACCTTGACAAGGTGGTCAAGATTAATACCACCAGATACTAATGGGAAGAGTTACTATCAGTCGCCTGCTCCTATGAGGCACCAGGAGCACGGCATCCTTCTGTGGAATTCCTGCCAGGAATGTATGGCGTGAGTCTGGTCCCGAGAACACATCCAAGAGACCCAGACTGCAGGCCAGCCTTCAGAAAGGAAAGGTCAGTCCTCTCTAAATCTTTCTAGGTCATGCAAGACAGGGTAATACCAAGGAACCATTCCAGACTAATGGAGACTAAAGAGACATGACAATGAAATACAGTGAGATCCTGGGCTGAATCCTAGACCAGGAAAGGGGGGGGGGGGGGAAGGCATTGTTGGGACAGTTGGGAAAACTTGGATGTGAATGCATTAATAGTGACTTTTTCATTTTGGAGGATTATTTGGCGGCTAGTCAGGAAAGTACTATTTGGGGGGGAAGATCCACTGTAGTACTTAGAGGTAGAGAGGTTTCATATCAACAAATTGCTCTTAAATAGTTCAGGACAAAAGAGAGTGATAACAATGATTCTATATCATAACAAGGTTTTAGTTTTTTATTATAATAAGATGGTATATATTAAGCACCTAACTCACAGTAGATTATCATTACAAGTTAGTTGTCTCCTGCAAGAAAGAGGGAGAAAATGCTAAGGCTGTGTCCACACACTCTGTCCAAACTAAAGATATCACATAAACTCTCCAACTTACACGTGGGAGGTCCACCCAGAGACAGGAGTGCTAATAACAGGTATATAGCAACATGCAATATAATGATAGTTCTTTTTGGACTACACAGCACTTTTGAGTTCATTATCTCATTTTATTCTTACAGTACCCCAGGGAGACAGGCAATTATCATTATTGTTGCTAGGTTTTTGTGCTATTATTACAGTTGTCATTATGAAGAAATGGCAGTTCAGAGACCTCAGAGTAGGGCTAAATAAATAATAATTAAAATGATGGTGTACCTTTTCAGGGAGAGAAGCAAGATTATACTCGGAACTTGCACGCACTCATAGCTACAACCACAGCCTGATATTCTGTGGCCCACAGAGGCATCTCTCAGGACCCAAAAGAAAATGCTGTAACTGTGTACTCACTCTGGCTGTGCTCCAGCCTGACCTTAACATTCCTGAGAATGGGCCCTATGCCGCCCAGGCTACGGTTTCTACCTCTGCACCCATTAGGAGATGAATAAGCTCTGGGGATCTAATGTGCAACATACTGATTATAGTTAATATTACTGTATCATATACTTGAAAGTTGCTAAGAGAGTAGATGTTAGATGTTCTCCCCACAAAAAAGAAATGGCAATTACAGGACATGACGCAAGTGTTAGCTAAGGCTAGGGTGGTCGTCAATTTGCAATATGGAAGTGTATCAAATCAACACTTTGTACATCTTAAACATACACCATTTATATGTCAATTACATCTCAATAAAGCTGGGGGAAATGTCAATGTTATAATAGACAAACGAAGGCTATGGAAATGTTCCAGATTAAAGAAAGCTGAAGAGACATGACAACTAAATGGAATACCCACCATGACACTGGATCCTATACTCAAAGGGGAAGTGCTCAAGAGGAGCACATTAGATCAGTAATAAAAATGGAATATGAACACCAGATCAGGCTAAATACTGGATCAGTGAAAATTTGTGAGGTTGAACTGTACTATAGTAATGTCAGAGAGACTATCCATATTGCAGTATTTAGTACACCTAGTTTACACCTAGTACTACAGTTTATTACTTTCTATAATGCAGTATTTAGGGTTTAAAGGCCATGATACATGTAACCTACCTTATTTTAAAAATGTATATGCAAACACATATAAATATGTATACATATATAAATGTATGTATGGGCATATAAATGTGTATATACAAATATTCCATATACTTAGAGAGAGAGGAAGAAGATAAAGAACACGAACGGTAAACAGGAGTAAAATGTCCTGATAGGTGAGTCTGAGTGAAGGGTACATAGAGGCTCCTTGCACTATTCCATATTTGCAATATTTTGTGAGTTTGAAGTTATTTCCAGAGAAGAATTAGGGGGAGGAGAAAGAAAGAAATGGCAGCTCCGGCCCCCACTGCTGGATTCGGGAAGAGCTAGTAATAGACAGGAAACCTTCAAGTCTGCCTTTGACCCTCATCGGTCCCTCTTCTGTGCACATTTAAATGGCTGGTGCTTTAATAGCACTCTGGTGCTTATCACACACTGCTCTACATGTCTTGTGTGTATTCACTCATTTAATAATGGATCACACACTATTATCCCATTTGATTTCATAGGCCCAATTTTATAAACGAGAAGAGAGTATAAATGAGCAAGCCAGTAACTGTATGAAGGCAGGTCACCCGGGCGAGCAGTGAAGCCAGGACTCACACCTGCGGCTTTCTGCTCCACCTTCAATCCTCCTTCGACCCTTACAGGGTTCCCAAACCTGGGTGAGCACTCTACTCGCTTCTAGAGTTTTTTTTAAAGTACGGACTCCCAAGTCCTCCCTCAGATTCATTAGTCAGAACCACCAGAGGCATAGAGACCATTTCTAGGTTTTGTTGGGTTGTCTGCCAGCTTCTGCCGCCATTAAGTTCTTCCATGGCCCCTGCTCCTAGATATCTAGTGTCCCACTGAACACACCCTCCCAGACCAGGGCCCCTACTCATCTGGCCTCAGCCTATGGCCTCCCCTAGGGACACACAGGCATCCAGAGTCCTTGGGTCCCTTGGAGTCTCTGTCTCAATGACATAGCTGAGATCTGTGGCCAGCAGATTCCAGCTGAGGGGTAAAAGACACCACAGGCCATTCCAGTCTTCTAGTTGGCCCCTCCGTGATACGGCATGCAGTAGGCCCTGATTCTGTGCTCATATGCTCGTTACCACACCTCTGTCACTGTTAAAAGAGGCCCCTGGTATGAACAGCTGTTGCATGGGATCCCATGTAAGCAGGCAGGCACCCTTTGAATGCTTGATGACACTAGCAGAGGCACAGGAAAGGAAAAGAGATATCTGCGGGGATCCGTTCCATAAAGGATGGATCACTGTCCCTGCAGGGGGATAAAAGCATCAACTTGCCAGCAAACCTAGCTGGACTCGTGGAGAAGGGTACCACCCTGAAGGCTCAGCGTTGGTCTCTGCCGCCAACACGTTTGATATTCAGCAGTGACAGTAATTGGGCCAGTTTGGGTCAGAAGGAGCCCATGCAGACTGGCCTCTGTCCCTACTACTGTAGCTCCACCATCCATGGACCCATTGCGCGAACACTATGGTGACCAAGGGCAGAGGCTGACAGACATCTACTGGGTGAGTCATCTCGTGTACTGCTTGTGGCGTGACCCTCCTGCTGGGTCTTGGTGGTCAACAGAAAGATCTACATGCTTCATGACCACTCCTGTGGTTCAGTCGTATGCTTCTCCAGAATCCTGGCCTCAGATCTTTTCCAGACTCTTAACCAAATTATTCACCACTGCCTAATAGTCCGTGTACATTACCTCTGTTCACCTCTCCTTCCATACAAAATGGACTGCTCACAGCTCAGCCCATTAGAAGGATTTTTCTCACCACAGGGCCACTTCTGAGTGAAGAAGTAGTATGGCAGCAGCCCATTTTCAACCCCTACCCACAGACTCAAGCTCTTCTCCCAGTGTCACAGAGACCTCCTCACCCCATCCCACCTCATGAAGCCATGATGCAAGCCGGCGGAGGCATCAGTGCAGCAGCGGTGGATGCCACAGGGACGCGGGCCACTTGTACATGTAACACAGATTGGCAGGCTTCAGCCCAAACTGATTTTGGCATAACCCCCAAGCAGAGACTTTTAAAAAGAGAAAAAGGGGCCACTGGGTGGCTCAGTCAGTTGAGCATCTGACTGCAGCTCAGGTCATGATCTCACAGTTTGTGGGTTAGAGCCCTGTGTCGGGCTCGGTGCTGACAGCTCATAACCTGGAGCCTGCTTCAGATTCTGTCTTCCTCTCTTTCTCCCCCTCACCTGCTCATGCTCTGTCTCTCTCTCTCAAAAATAAATGAACATTTAAAAAAATGTTTAAAAAAAGAGAAAAAGAAAGAAAAAAGTTGATTCTGATGTACCACCAGGTTTAGAAACCACAGATATGCAGTTACCTAGTATCCAGACCCAACACAGCTACATGGTAGGGCCTCAGTGCATAAAGTAGTATCTTTGCCTTCCACCAGAAGCCTAAAGTCTGCAGGGGGGGGGGGGGGAGTCAGTGCATACAGACCTCTTTAATGAAGGTGTAAAAACTATCACTTTAAATCAATTGATGATTAGAGACTAGATTGCAATACTTATAATCAGAAAGGGCCTGTTGAATTGAGGCAATCAGAAATGACCTTTCCCAATACCAATATTCCCTTCTGTGAAGAATAAGTAGAACTTCACAAAAATAAACTCAAAATGAATTAAAGACCTAAATATGAGACCTGAAACCATAAATTTCTAGACGAAAACATAGGCAATACTTTCTTTGACATCAGCCTTCGCAAAATCTTTCTACATATGTCTCCTTAGTCAAGAAAAACAAAAGCAAAAGTGAACTACTGGGTCCCTGGGTGGCTCAGTCAATTAAGCGTCTGACTTCAGCTCAGGTTATAATCTCATCGTTTGTGAGTTTAAGCCCCACGTCGGGCTCTGTGCTGACAGCTCAGAGCCTGGAGCCTGCTTCAGATTCTATGTGTGTGTCTGTCTCTCTACCACTCCTCCATTTGCATTCTGTCTCTGTCTTTCAAAAATAAATGTTAAAAAAATTTTAATAAAAAAATTAAAAAATAAACTATTGAGACTACACCTAATCAAAAGCTTCTGACAGCAAAGGAAACCATCAACAAATGAAAAGACCTACCAAATGGGAGAAGATATTTGCAATATATCCAATAAAGGAGTTAATATCCAAAAAATATAAAGAACTTATCCAACTCAACACCAAGAAAACAAAGAATCCAATTTAAAAATGGATAAAAAAAAAAAAAACCCTGAGTAGCCATTTTCCCAAAGATATACAAATGGCCAACAGACAACTGAAAAGATGCCCGACATCATTATCATCAGGAAAATGCAAATCAAAACCACAATGAGATATCACCTCATACCTGTCACACTGGCTAGTATCAAAAAAAGAATAACAAGCATTAGCAAGGATGTGGAGAAAAAGGAACCTTTGGAAAATAGTATGGAGGTCCCTCAAAAAATTAAAAATAGAAACACCATCTGATCTACAATTTCACTGTTGGGTATTTACCCAAAGAAAACAAAAACACTAATTCGAAAAATATATAACCTTATGTTTTTTGCAACATTATTTACAGTAGCCGAGATACATACTTACTATTGATAAAAAGCTAGGGGTATGCAAAATAAATATTTACATGCTCAATTAAAAAAATAAGCACAACTTAAAAGTTCAGAACAGAAGCCTCAGTCAGACCAAGCGCTGGAACACGGGGAAGGTGGGTCTGGGGGAAGGGTGTGAGTAAAACAGGAAGACTGGAGCCTTTATACTACCTTAGGCAGAGGCAAGCGGCCGCTTCAGACTTGAATCCTAAATGTTACCAAGGCAAGGGAGTGCCCTAACCTGAAAGGAAGATCTAGAAAAGTGTGCAAGCTCGCATGCATACACCCACGATGTGGCTTGCCAGTGACAACTCACAAAGGCCGCCGGTAGCTTTACAGTTTCGCTCCATATAGTACTGATGACCAACTTCCCAAATTGTACAGGACGCCTCATGCAAAAATTCTGCCCTCTGTCACAACAGATGTAGCATAATTTTCTGTTCCAGAAATGTGCTCCTAGTACCTGCAGCCCGTTTCCCAATGTCGCCCTGTCCCTTCAGTACATACATGCACACACATACATACACACATACATACACACGGTGTTCTTGTGGATTTTTACAGGAGTCCAAATACAACGTGGGTTTCCCCCAGGAAAAGCAAAATCCATAGACCAATATAGAAAAACGAGAAACGCCCTCTTGTGGCTCTAGCCTGACCTTGTTGCTTCCTAACCACGTGAGCTGAGCCAGTTGCTTCCCTTTAAGCTTCGGTCGTCGGTGAAACCCTCTCCGGTACGGTGATTGTGAAAATTAAACAAGAAATTGGTTGCAAAGCGCCTAGCCGGGTGTCTATCTCAAAACTGTAGCAACTGATACTATTTTGATGAGGGCTGTGACTACGACCGTGGCTGAGCAAACTCACCTGAGCAGGAAAATTGGCAAGGCCAGGGATCTCGGCGCCACGCCTGCGCCGCGTCGGTGGTGGGCCAAGTGGCTGGAGAGACGGGCCGGGTTCCACGTGACGCGGGGTTTGGGCTCCTTTACTCAGCGCTTACGGCGCCGCCAGTTAATCAGGTGCAGGTGGTAAACATACACAGCTTGGCACCGCTTCAAACCAAGCGTTTCTAGGCCCCGTTTGTTACAAGATCAGGAAGGAAAGAAGCCAGCGAGCCCCGCTGGTGTCCGCGGAGCGCAGGTGCTCCAGTTCTCCTGCAGGGAGCGCCCACAGCCCGGGGCCGACGGAGAGCCCGGCGCTCTCTCCTTTCCCGGCTCGCTCTCCACCGGCCATTACTTAATTGATTCAGTCACAGAACCCACTGAGGAGCCCCGTGAAGCTGAAACGGCTGTTGTAGGCAGGTGCTGGCGGGAACCCCTGGTGTCAGCAGGCTTCCTGGAGGAGCTGCGGCTCCCGCTTCCTAGTCAGGAGAATGCTTTGCAAGTGACCAAGTGGACCCTTTCTAGGAACTCAGGTTCCCTTAGATACAAGCTCTAACCTTAGATTTAAGATGGCAAGAACCCATCATACTCACCTGAAGACCCCCGCAGCTGGCCAGGCCACATACATATATATTTGCAGAATGAATGAATAAATAGATTAATGTCGATGATGGCGTAGAATACAGGATGCGTCCACCTTGTTATCCTTTTAATAAAACTAGGCTTTTAACCTTAGCATCTGCTTGGAGAATCACTCTTCCCCCGCCCCCAACTCAACTTACACAGAGCTGACACAGTACTCTTCCCCAAGAGTGGGCACATGATTGGTTCAAGAAAAGTCAACCCCAGCTTAGAGCATCAAATCTCTTCCCAGATTTTTACTATCTTCAGTCAGAAAAGAGGGACTGTTGCTTTAAGGACCAGGTAAGCCTAACCCTGCCTGGGCCCTCTTTGTCAGCTTGTGAGGCACTGAGAAAGAAACCAAATCAAAGAAAGGCAAGCCAGAACTAGAGAGGAACACACTGAGCCTCTGGATCTGGCCATGCCTGATCTCCTTCTCAGACTTATAGATATATAAGCCAATAAATTGCTTTTTTGCTACTTGGAAAATGAGAGGATTTGGACTAATACATTTCTCCATTTTCTCTTACCCCCAATCAGAAATATGACAAGGCTGGACCAGGAGAAGCCTTCCAAAGTAATCCTGATAGCAACAATTTTTCCAAGACACTGAGAACAGACAGAGGTGCAGATCCCCGTTCTGCTTCTCATTTATTAACGTGATCTTGAAAATTTCTCAGGCCTTTTGACAATGACCAGGGAGTTCCTAGTCACAGATGACCACGCATTTCTAGATTTAAAACTTGGACTCAAAACTTTCAGTTTAACTATAATAACCCTTCAAATTACTGTGTGTTTACAATTACTTATGTTTAAGCACCTACCGTATTGTATTTCCATATAGAAACCATCAGAAGGCATTTCTCAGAAGACAGCCACTAATTAGTCATATCTAAGGTGAATTAGAAGGTTATAAGGATGTATTTACAAGCTAGACTGTTACCAATTTGGAGGAAGCAAGCTAATAAAATCAGCTTTGCTGGAGAAAAATGACACACAGCGAGGTCCTTGAGTCTCATTGCTTCCATTTGCTCAGATAAGGAAGGGGTAAAGAGAGTTTTATACCACAGTCTTGTGAAATTTCCGAGTATGGTCCCCAGTCGAGAGCACGGCATGGACTCCGGGAGGAAGGGCCCTGGCTGACAACTGAGACAGTAAATGAGGTAAAGACAGAGATTGTAAGGCTGGTCAGCCATTGTCCCGACACCCCTTCCTCACGTCCTCCCATTGTCCCATATGGGGATTGATGACCTCTCATCTTTTTAATGAGACCCATCCCCAGGTCAACAACCCTCTCCTCTCCATCCTTTGCCTCATGACCTCTTCCTCCAGTCTGCTCCTCTTGCTGCTTTGCTTTGCTTCAGGCCTCTCTCTCTGCCATTCACAGTCCTATGCATGAAAACAGGGTCCTTGGGCCAAAGAGATTGCCAACCTTACCCAGTCCTAGAAGGTCTCCCATAAATCTACCAAAAGGAAGATTTATAACTGCTGTAGCCTGACGGCTGGACATTCGTCAGCTGTGGAAAGATACGTTAATCCCAGGTTTGGAAAACTAATTTTTTATGTCAAAAGTACTTTGTGGTTTTATTCTATGAATACCACTGACTGAGGGAGTCTGAGTAAAATCCCACTGGGGCAGATGGCTGCGACTGCACAGTTGGCAGGGGTTTGGGAATCTAATCTCTCGGCAGTGCCTCCCTTCCTGTCCACAATCTTCAGCTCTTCTCCCTCTCCATGGCGGCATTAACGTCCGTCACAGTCACCCGGGCCTGGGAGTCATCCCATCCTCCACATTCCCTCACCCCTTACCAGTCATCCCAAATCTCTGAGCGTGGGTATCCAGCCTCTTTTATACTGACCTCGGTATTACGGAGGAAAGCTGGGAAAAGACAACCAGGTTCATTTAGAGTCTGCCAGTGAGTGAGGGGCACCTGTATCAGATTGAAAAACAAAAGAAGCCCTTTCCCTCTGGCAATAGTGGACAGATATGTCTGCAGACTTGAGACTTGCATAGGTTTGTAAGCAACCACCTACTCCGATGTGGCAGAAGGCTGACATCAATGGGCTCAGTATTTCCTGCAATTTCTTCAGCCTCCTGATCTCCTAAAAACCAGCAGTAGTTTTCCATGACGTTTGTTTCCCCATCTATTCCTGCAGTTCTGTATATACCTACTTCCCAATGTTCCAGGAGCCGGCAAACTTTCTGTGAAGAGCCAGATGCTAAATATTTTAGGCTCTGAGGGCCACATGCAGTCTCTGTCGCAGCTGCTCAACGATGCCATTGTAGTGCAAAAGCAGTCCTGAACAATACAGAAATAGAGGGATGTGACTGTGTTCCAGTAAAACTTTATTTATAAAAACAGTGGACTGAATTTGGCACACAGATCCTAGTTTGCTGACCGCTGCAATCTTCAAGTTCTTTTTGCCTGAACTATTTATATAGTGGTTTCTGTTTGCCTAATGCAATTCCCTAAATATCCATAAATACACTCCTTCCTTAACGCCTTACCTCGAGCTGTCATCACCTCTTATTAAAGCTAGTTGACCTTGGCTTTGGTCACTCCATCTGGAGTCTTCTTCTCAATCCACACCTCACATGTGCTGCTACAATTCCCTGCCATTCCTGTGTAAACTCCTTCAATGTCTCCTCATCCCTTTTAGGTTACCTTGTGTCAGTCAGGGTTTCAATAGGAAGCAGATGACAAGGTTAGGATCATTCAAGATAGCCTCATTTTCAAAGGTGCCTGGATGAGGGGAGCCACAGTCACAGTGCAATCATTTGGGGTTTGTATCCATGGGGCTGTTTCCACCTCTAGACCCATGGGGACTGCGCGAGTGATGTTAGAGCACAAAAAGAGAGTCGTAAGGAAAGACCAGGTTTGGAGTTTTTGTTGCCATGTTGATTTTTTTAACCTAACTCTTCTCAGACTAGTGCTTTTATAAAACACAATCAAAATTTATTAGAAGAAAATATGATATTTGAAAACACATAAAATACAAGCTCAATTTTTATTATTAGATTCAAGAGATATACAATATCCCTGTTAAATTGCTATAAAAGTTTATAAACTCTTATTCTCAATTCTTGTTATTACCTCATCATGGGGCCAAGACAACCCTGCAAAGAGACAGCCAGAGGAATTAACTTTCAGTCTGGCTTTCCTCCCTCTCTCTCATCCCCTATCAACAACCTCCATTGGCAAAAAACAACCAAAAACCAGGCAGCAGGAGAGACTATTCACACCGCCCTGCCCCTGGGTCTCCTAGGGCAGAGGACGGGGTGCAGAGGTGAAGGGTGGAGCTGGAGGAACAGAAAGCAACATAAAGAAGCCAGCTTGTTGTGATGAGCACTGGGTATTAATATATGTGATGAATCACTAAATTCTACACCAGAAACCAATTTTACCATATATGTGAACTAATTAGAATTTAAGTAAGAACTTAAAAGAAAAAAAATCCCAGCTCTGTCACAGAACTAAAATAAACAATCCTAAAATATGTATGAAACCACAAAAAGAACCCTGAATAGCCAAAGCAATCCAAGAAAAAAGAACAAAGCTGGAGGCATCATGCTTGCTGATTTCAAACTGTATTTCAAAACTATAGCAATCAAAATAGTATGGCATTGGCATAAAAACAGACGCAATGGAACAAAGTAGGAAGCCCAGAAATAAACCCATTTATATCAGTTAAATATCAACAAAGGAGCCAGAAATGTACAATGGGGAAAGAACAGTCTCTTCAATAAATGGTGTTGGGAAACCCGGACAGTCATATGCAAAAGAATAAAACTAGACCCGATCATACACCAGTCACAAAAATTAATTCAAAATGGATCAAAGTCTCGAATGTAAGACCCGAAATCATAAAACTCCTAGAAGAAAACATAGGCAGCAAGCTCCTGCATACCAGTCTTGGTGATGATTTTTTTTGATTTGACACTAAAAGCAAAGGCACCAAAAACAAAAGTAACAAGTGGGACATCGACTTAGAAGGGTCTGCACAGCCAAGGAAATAATCCACAAAATGGAAAGGCATCATACTGAGTGGGAGAAGGTATCTGCAAGTCATATATGTGATAAGGAGTTCATGTCCAAAATACAGAAAGAGTCATACAACTCAAGAGCAACAGAAAGAGAAAAAATCCAATTTAAAAATGGGCAGAGGATCTGAAGAGACATTCTTCTAAAGAAGACATATTTACGTCTCACAGACGCATGCAAAGATGTCCAACCTGACTAATCATCAGGGAAGTGCATATTAAAACCGCATTGTGATATTACCCTACCCTAGCCAGAATGGCTAGTATCAAACGACAATAACAAATGTCAACGAGCGTCCCGGAGGACCCCAGGCGCGCAGGAATTCCTAGTCTAAGTGGAAGTTGTTATTTCTAGGCGCTTCACTCGACTACCAGCCTGAATGACAACAATAATAGCTTCAGTCTCTGTACCAAACCGTCAAAAGCTATACCTTGATTCCTTTAGTGCTTACATCAATTCTGTGAAGTAGGTATTACCACCCACTCTACAGATGAAAAAGTGGTGATTTAAAATCTTGAGTTGGGGGGCATTGTGGTAGGGTCCCCTCCCTAAGAAAAGAAAAAAAAAAACTCAAGGCAACCTGACTTTATGCAAACAAGAAAACATCCCTCATGACCTTGTAACGTGAGACCACTTAATCAGACTACATACTTGTGTGTTACCATATATGGGAGATGAAGCAGTAGAAAATTTATAAAAAACTATGCCACGTGGTGCTTGGGGCTCCGTTCTTCGAGTACGAACTCAACTGAGCCGTGCTGGCCTGAATAAAGTTGCTTCCTGGAAAGAAAAGCCTCAGTGTCACGACCCTCTGTGCAAGAATCCTGCTTCAGCACCTGGGTGGCTCAGTGGTCTAAGCATCCAACTCTTGATTTCAGCTCAGGTCATGATTCACAGTTCATGAGATCAAGCCCTGCATTGGGCTCTGCGCTGACAGTGTGGAGCCTGCTTGGGATTCTATCTCTTCCCCTCTCTCTCCCCCTTGCACACTGTTTCTCTCTCAAAATAAATAAATAAACAATAAAAGAAGGAGGAGGAAGAGGAAGAGAAGAAAAAACAGCAGCAGCAGCAGCAGCAACTTGAGTTGGATGCTGAGACACTAGTAAATGGGAGGGTCAAGACTCAAATCCAGGTCTGTGGTTCTAAGTCCTGTGTTCCATCGGGCTGTCCTTCAAGAAGATCTGAAACCAGCTTGTGCGAGGACAGCACCAGAGAGCCTGCCTTTCTGCAGCTTCTGCCCCACTGTTGGCCTGGAAGTGGCCCCAGATTGTACCTAAGTGATGCGATCGAAGGAGTTTTAGTGCATGCAAATATGGAAAGCTAAAACTTAATTTAGGGTTGTTTGAAGCGTGCTCTTCTCCAAGGAAGTTAATTTTAAAAATCAATATTGAGAGAGAAAACTGCCCAGTATTTCACCATCCATCTTTCTCAACTGTCTTTTGTGATCTTTCTACCTATCTGTTACGAAGTATTAACCTTCACTTTCTCCAGCTTTCAGACAAGCTATCTCCTTAGCTAATTGGCAGTTAACCTAACTAGAGGGGCAACTGAGAGGCTTAGTCTATTGAGCATCCTACTTCAGCTTCGGTCATGATCTCACAGTTCATGGGGGATGGGTTTGGACTAATTTTTATTATTTTTGTTAATCTCTGTTTTCCAAATTTCCTACGAAAGTTAAGCATAAGAAAAAAAGCACTCAAAATGTCTTTAATATTGAAAATATCTACTAAATCAGAAACCATGTTCCCCCCTGATGACTTAAGTCTCATTTCCCTCCCCCTACCCCAGTCGGCCCTAAGCTGCCATCCCAGCTCTGTTATTAACCCCATAGTTCACCCAGGACAGGAATTTCAATTCCCAAGAAGCTCCAGGGACAAGGGGAGGGGACCAAGGAGAGATTTCTCAAGTCATTGGTCCTAGCCCGAAAGGCATCAGCCTCTGAGTCACTCTTTCGAGTCCCCACCAGTGGAGAAACCACATATCCTTGTCTCCATCCTGGTCTTACCCCCTCCTCTGTTGCCTGATCCCAATAACTGGAGGCAGTCACAAGGGCAGGTCCCTCCCCTGGCCAGCCCCACATTTGTGGTTAAGGAGATAAGGCTTCAAAGGCCAAGCTTTTCTGGAATTTCAGCCAATAGTGGTTGCTGCTCCCTGCAGCCTTGGCAATAAATTCTGCTCAGCATAATGTGAGTCCAGAAGCAATCCCCTGCTTAGAGGTCTATGCGGAATGCATGATCATAAACAGACCCGGGAGGCTCCAGTTCACCCTGCAAGGGATTTCAGAGTGACTTGACCCAGAGCCTCGGCTATTCTCAGAATCCCAGCCCTCTGCTAAAACTGCAGAAACCAGCTTCACCAGCATGTTTGTCTACAACCAGGGAGAAAGTGATGGCTGGCTATTCCCAGGACCTCTTGGACCTCGCAAGGGAAGGTCATGTGGGACGAGTAGTCCCCAGCTCTCCCCAACTTGCACACCTTATGAGAATGGGCAGCCCACCAGGAGCCAGGCTGTGGCCACGTCAGGCCGGAACTCAGAGTACAAGGCAGAATAATCCTACCCCTGACTGTTTCACAAGCAGCATGGGAATATATCTTTTGTGGCTCTCCTCTCCCATTCTAGGACTGGGGCAGGCCTGGGAGGGCGGAGGAGGTAGTGTTCCCAGGAGCATGGTCAATATATCATCCAGACAGGACATTTTGGGATGAAAGGGGCACTGCCAAAATACCAATTTTTTAAATAATTTTTAAAAATGTTTTATTTATTTTTTGAGAGAGAAAGACAGCATGTGCAGGGGAGGGTCAGAGAGAGAGGGAGACACAGAATCCGAAGCAGGCTCCAGTCTCTGAGCTAACTGTCAGCACAGAACCCGATGCGGGGCTCGAACCCACAATCCATGAGATCATGACCTGAGCTGAAGCTGGACGCTTAACCAACTGAGCCACCCAGGCGCCTCCAGATACCAGATGTTAAATAGGAATATAGGAGACAAACCAGATGTGTGGCTACCACAGAAAACATCTTCCACTCCTATTGCCAGAGCTCTGCTGAGGGAGTGGCGCCCTGTTCTCTTTCTTCAGAACTTTTGCCACTGAAGAAAGTCTACTTCCCAAGTCAACCAAGGCCTCATCCAGCAAGAAGCCCCCTGGCATCCCAGGAAGAGAAGAGGGAACTATCATAGGAACCACAGAAGTGTGGGCAGAGCCCTGTCTGGCTCACCACTGCATCGTCTGGGTCAAAAGATAGTAAGTGCTCAGTAAATTATTTGTTGAGTTAATACCTGGATGCCTGAGCAGTTTCTCAAGTTGTCAGCAGAACTCCAGGAAACCAGAGACTGGGAAATCCCAGGTAACACTGTCGCCTAAACTAGGTAGCTGTTTAGGACTGAACTCTGAACGGTTGTAAAAATCTAAGGTATTGCATAGACTGCTATGCACGTCCCTGTGGTGGAGTTTAAATAAATATAAAATGTACAAAGCTTTAAAATATCAGATCAGGGGGCCTGGGTGGCTCAGTTGTTTAAGCCTCCAACTTCAGCTCGGGTCATGATCTTACAGTTCATGAGTTTGGGCCCTGCACTGGGCCCTCTGCTGTCAGCACAGAGCCTGCCTTGGATCCTCTGTCCCCCTCTCCCTCTGCTCCTCCCCCACTCTCTCTCCCTCTCTATCAAAAAAAAAATAAACATTTAAAAAATGAAATGAAATAAATAATAAAAATAAATACCAGACTGAACTGAAACTAAGTTTCCACAAGCAAACTGGGAACAAATGATTTTGAAGCCACTGCTGAACTTCACATAAATGAACTACTTCCTGCAATATTTCCAATGTGTTCTCATTGAAAAGTTTACTGGCCAAATTTGGGACTGAATCAAGCAAATGCTCACCACACACATCAGAATTCCTCTAGCCCCACCCTCACTGTGCATAAATTACCTGAGAAGCAGGTGCCATGAGAGAGTCAGATTTGCAAGAGGTTCAGTGGGGGAAAGGCCTGCAAAGTCTAAAGGAAAAGGAACAGGAGAAGCATGGAGGGCTTTCAGACCATGATGCGGGTGAGACACCGGGGACAGGAAGTGGGGGTAGGGAGAAGGGTCAGGAAAGAGAATCTCTGAGGACACATACTAAGAAGGCTTCAGCCAGGTTGATGGGGAATAATAGAGCCAGCTGCCGAGGAGAGGAGTCCCACACTCTACAGGAATGAGCCAGCATCACATCCGTCATTAACCGGGAGGAGGTATAGCCTCAGCACAAACATGGCGGCCAAGCAGAGGGCAGCAGCCACTGCGCCCCTGCTGAGGAATTCTAAGCATCACATGTTCAGAGCTGTCACACACACCATTTGAAATATTATTCTCCCTGGAGTGGCTTTTCTGTGAATCCAAACAGGGTCTGGTGACAATGCATCAGCTATCAGTGGAACACTCACAGTGGGTAACAGATAAGCTCCCACCAGCAACTTTTGCTCCCAACTGCTGTAACTTTTCATTCTACCAGTCAAGATAAAATTGTCCCATAGAATGTCAATCAACAGCAAGCTTTTATTTAAAAAATAGAAATCTCATCTTTCATTTGAGTATTTCCAAAGAATCAAATTCATCCTGGGCAGACCCGGATGGTGGCTGTCCAGAGGCACCAAAAAGGGGGGCATTTGGTCACCATTATCCAGCAGTAAACTCTCTGCACAGGGTTAGGTTTGAAGTTCTTGGTCAATCAACGACTGTGATTTGGGTTCAGAAGCCATCCAAGGAGAGCAAGGGTTGAGCCATCCTTAACTCATACCCAGATGAAACAACTTCCGCAGAATGGCTGGTCCTCCCCAGTAACCCCTGCAAGAAATGACACAGAGAAGAGAATTTGCATCAGAAAATACGGGGGTGACTTCAGCAGCAGGATGTTGAAATGGAAGCCAAATTACTCACAGAGGACACTTCTCAGCACAAAAAGCAAGACTTGTCTAGTGAGGTGGAAAGATCCCATGACCAGGAGGGGACAATGTACTTTGGATCCTGGCTTTGACACTGATTTGCTGTGTGAACCTGGACATGCAGACTCAATTCAGCAAACCTGTATGAAGCCTCTGCTATGTGCAAACAAATCCTTTCTACTCTAATTTGCTTGTAAATTAAGTATATGACAGGGTTTCTCAGTCATGGCCCCATTAACAATTTGGACAGACATTTCTTTGTTGTGGGACTGACCTGTGCATTTTAAGAGGGTTAGCAGCATCTCTAGCTTCTACTCACTAGAGGGTCACAAGCATCCCCCCAGTTGTGACAATCAAACATGTCTCCTGATACTGCCAAATGTCCCCTCTAAGACAAAATCACTCGTGTACATACCCTGATTTAACCATCCCGTAAGGTTTTGGATAAGTGAAATCAGATTGTCATTTTTTGGACCAAGAGAATCTTAGTTTTTATTACTCTCTTTACTCATTGAATGCCTACTATGTAGTTTTTTATATGCCATCTCACTAATCTTCATCCTGTGAGGTAGGCAATGTTAATTTCATCATACAGATAGGAGTAGTTAAGCCACCTGTCCTAGGACACACAGCTAGGCAATGGCAGAAGCAGGACTCAGGCACAGGTCTGACCCCAAAGCTCTTGCTCTTAATCACTATGGTGTATTTTTCCTAGAACACAATAAAAATGAAAGGTGGCAGATGAATAAGTACTTGACATGTGACAGTGATTTACTATTGTTATTATTACTATTACTATTGATCCAGCAGCAAGAGAACACAGCTAAGGATTGAGATCCTTCATAGGCCACCATTGCAGATCCCTAAGAAACAGCATAGCCAAGCGGATCCCGGATGCCATTTCTGCCTTGGGTCATAATGTCCCCTGTAGCTGAAGGGCTTCATTGAGACCACCAGGCAGCACACGTCTCTGCCCTAGGCGGCGACCTTACCTTAGCATCACGTTCCAATACAGGAAAGGCATCAGGTCAGCCTTCATGAGGTACATGGAAAGTCGTTCTTTGCTCTGATCAAAGGGGAAGGTTTCCAGCGGCTGAGCATTGTAGTCAAACTCCGCAAGAATGACCCGGTTGTAGCCAGTCACCAGGGGACACGAGGTGTAGCCGTCATACTAAATACGCACGTGAGACTGAGTTGGAAAGTGGCTCTTCATCTGGCATTACATAATACTTCAGAATTTATTATTTACTCAAAAGTAATTACAATTTAATTTTATGGTATATTTTCGTACAGTGGAAAACTGGAAATTATAGGACAAAAATATACTGAAGGCAAAAATGAAGGTGCCTACACTAGAGAAACCCATTAAGGAAGTGGCAGAATTGTGGGAAAACACTGCTTTCTCGCAGAATAAGAGATTATCACTGAGACTACAATTCCAACAAGGCATACCAACCTTCTTTGTAGGTGTTTGATTCTTCATAATCAGAGAAATTGTTCTGTCAAGTACTCCTGACTGGGCAGCTATAAGAGAAATGGAAAAGTCAGAAAAGTAGAAGCATCTAGGTTTCCCAAAAAACTAATTTGCAAATAAATGCAAACAAATTAAGAAGCCTCCATTCCCTATCCCTCTAGACTTTTTAAAAATTTCTTTATGTCTTTATTTTATTTTGAGAGAGAGAGATGGAGAGTAAGCAGGGGAGGGGTAGAGAGAGAGGGAGACACAGAATCTGAAGCAGGCTCCAGGCTCTGAACTGTCAGCAAAGAGCCCAATGCGGAACTCGAACCCATGGACTGGGAGATCATGACCTGAGCCAAAGTCAGACGCTTAACCAACTCAGCCATCCACCCAGGTACCCCCCTCTAGATTTTTAAAATTGTTTTATTATATTTAACTTTTTTTAAGTTTATTTATTTATTTTTGAGAGAGAGAGAGAGAGAGAGAGAGAGAGAGAGAGTAAGAGAGAGAATCCCAAGCAGGCTCCACACTGTCAGTGCAGAGCCCAGCCTGGGGCTTGAACTCACGACCATGATATCATGACCTGAGCCGGATGCTTAACTGACTGGGCACCCAGGCACCCCATCCCTCTAGATTTTACTTAGGACATGATTCATCTTACCACTTGTAGTTCTTGCTAACAGGAGGCATTCTTCAATTCATCAAAGGCCCAGACAGATGCCTCCACAAGTTTGAAACTCAAGAGCCAGATCTCTCCAAACTAGAAAACTGGAAGGGTGGCCCTACCCCAATCCCAGACCCCTTACTCCTAGGGATCAGTAGCTGTCAACTTGGTCTGTGTGTCTAGAATCCCCTAGACTTTCAGATGTCCCTTCGTCCTTGTTCAGACAGCCTAGACTACCCCAGGTGTATCCATTTAGGCAACACAGTGAGGGTTCCTGTGTACCGGAGTGCCCTGGCCGAGGCGGGACCAGATGGAGACATACGGACAGGTAGACGGATGGTTTTTTTTTTTTTTTGACAGTAAGAGTGGGAAGTGCTGTTTTTATTGTGAAAATATTCAAATTCTTATCTTTCTTATTTCATCTATCCCATTATAGATGCCACTTTTATTTTCTGGAGTATTTTCAGAACAAACATCTCAACAAATCACCCAGAAATATTTCTGTGCATATCTCTGATATATGAGGAGCTTTTTAAATATCAAACACAATAGCAATTTTGTACCTGAATTATTAGCAATAATTCCTTAATATCATCTAATACTAGTCTGTCTCAATTTTGAATAATTAACATTGCCCTTTTAAAAATACAAGCACTTTGAGTCTCTCAAGATAGAAAACTGGATTTACTTTTAAGGAAAGATGGATTAGATTTATACTGTAAAATACTCATTAAAGCAGTTGTTTTAAAATCCCCAAAATCAACAAGGTTTTTCTGTAAGGGAAAATTTTACACCTTGTGGGCTAAGAGGCAAATATCAAAGATATTAAGTAACAAGAGAGAAAAAAATTATTAAGAAAACCCAAAATATAATAATAATTTTTTGGAATATAGCTCTACTAATAAGAAGAATGAAATTCTTTTTCTCTGAAACTCAATGCTGCCTATGATCAAATTGATTATAAATATTAACCAGCAGAAATCATTCCTAGCCAGTTGTATAAAAACAGGCAGCAAGTTGCATTTGACCCACAGAGTGTAGTTTGCTGATGCCCAAATCAAAAGAACAATAAAAGTTTTTCTGGAATGAGGGGTTTCAAAAAAAAAAATGAGGAGTAAATGACTCTGCTTCAAAAATATTAACTGGCCTGCTTCAGATTCCCTCTCTCACTCTGCCCCTCCCCTGCTCATGCTCGCTCGCACTCTCTCTCTCTCTCTCTCTCTCTCTCTCTCTCTCCCTCCCTCAAGAATAAATAAAATATTTTTTAAAAATTTTTAAAGGGGCACCTGGGTGGCTAGGTCGGTAAAGCATCTGACTTTGGCTCAGGTCATGATCTCACAGCTCGTGGGTTCGAGCCCTGAGTCAGGCTCTATGCTGACAGCTTGGAGCCTGGAACCTGCTTCAGATTCTGTATCCCTCTCTCACTCTGTCCCTCCCCCACTTGTGCTCTGTCTCTCTCTGTCTCTCTCAAGAATAAATAAAACATTTAAAAAATTTTTTAAATATTAACTGGCTGTCTTCATTGTCTTAACATCTCTAAAGATCCTATCTCCCTTGTGGAAAACTTTGTCCCACTTGGAGGGCCATATAGAGTTTGGAATCCTAACGGAGGGCCCAAAGAGGCCCCTGAAGCAGGGCATCAAGATCAACAGGAGAGGAGAAAAGATGGCCATTGGGTACCACCTGCCCAGAGGGTGGGACGCAGGAAGCAGGCACACTGTCCAGGTGCGGGTGGATGAAAGTATATGTGAATTGTTGTGCATTTGTCTCCTGTATTATAATTCCCTTCTGCTATGCCCAAACCTTCTGTTAACTTCCATTAAATGCCACATCCCGGTCTTGGCTGTGCTGTGGGTAATTAGGGGAGAATCTTGGGGCAGAAGAAGAGGCATGAGCCACAAGAAGCTAGATTCCATGTGGCAAGATGGGTCTCACCCACAGCATAGTGGTCTGGGATGAGGGCTAACACCTGACTGGGCAGCACGTCAAGTGAAGGATGGGTTAGTGGAACAGGTGAAAGCATCACTAGGGATAGTCAGAGGCTCCGGGGAAGGGAAACCAGTGGAAAATGTAGATCCACTTGGGAAACACTGGGACTTTTGTTATTCGCTCGCTAAAATGTGAAATGACATATTAAAAAAAAAGCAGTCACTACAGCACTGTCTGAAATACAAATAGATTAGAAACAACGTAAATACAAATTAAGAGTAGACTCATTAAATAAATTCTGGAGCAACCATGCAACAGAATACAGACTGGAAAATAACAGATGTACAAACAACAGGGATGCTGTCTACATGGTCGGGGGAACGTAGCAGCAGAGCAGATAGATGCAAAACAGGGCAGGGGAGCGAGAGCTTCCACTTACAACCTTTGTTTAGTCCTATTTAATACTGTCCATTCAGAACGGTGAAGGGCGTGTCTGAAGTAGGGCACAGACTGGGTAATCTCGGCCTCACATGCATCCACAGGTATTTTCTTTTAAGACATTTTTTAAAATATTTATTTATTTTTGAGGGGGGGGGAGAGGGGGGGAGAGAGAGAGAGAGAGAGAGAGAGAGAGAGAGAGAGAGAGAATGAGCGGGGGAGGGGCAGAGAGGGAGACAGAATCTGAAGCAGGCTCCTGGCTCTGAGCTGTAGGCATATAGCCCAACGTAGGGCTTGAACTCATGAACTATAAGATGATGACCTGAGCTGAAGTTGGACACTTAACTGATTGAGCCACCCAGGGGCCCCACAGGTGTTTTCAACACATAAATTCAGGCTTACATTAACAGAAAAGCAAATTCAAAGCACTGTCTCACAGTCTACCTATATGTCACAAAGATAGAAAACACCTTTACTGTGGAGAGAACCAACGGCCCCTACTTCACCCAGTGAGGAAATCCAGCTTCACCAAGGACAAGACAAGCTAACAAGAGGCTCCCAAGGTGATGCAGTGGGAGGCACACAGCCTCACTTATGAAGGGTCTTGCCAAATGGATAACCTGAATCTGATTTTAAGAAAACCACCAGGGGCGCCTGGGTGGCTCAGTCAGTTAACCATCTGACTTCAGCTCAGGTCATGATCTCGTGGTCTATAGGTTCAAACCCCACGTCAGGCTCTGTGCTGACAGCTCAGAGCCTGGAGCCTGCTTCGGATTCTGTGTCTCCCCCACTCTCTGCCCCTCCCTTACACATGCTCTGTTTCTCTCTCTCTGGAAGGAAGAAAGGAAGGAAGCAAGGAAGGAAGGAAGGAAGGAAGAAAGAAAGGGAACCACCAGACAGGGGCACCTGGTGGCTCAGTCAGTAAAGTGTCTGATTCTTGATTTTGGCTCAGGTCGTGATCCCACAGGTAATGGGTTCAAGCCCCACATCAGGCTCTGACAGCATAGAGGCTGCTTCGAATTAGTTTCTCTCCCTCCCTCTCTCTCTCTCTCTCTCTCTCTCTGCCCTTCCCCTGCTCGCTTTCTCTCTCTCTCTCAAAATAAATTTAAAAAGTAAACTTTAAAAATGTAAGAGGGCCTGTTCCAGATGAAAGGAAACCAAAAAGACATGACATCCAGAGTGTATGACCCTTAACTGGCTCATGGATTGAAGGGAGGGTAGGGGTGGAGATATTAAAGGCTATTTTAAGGAAAACTGGAGAAATCTGAACTGGACTGTATATGAGATGATTACATATCAGATAATACAGTGTTCAGTTCCTTGGACATGATAATGATTTTGTGGATATCGAGGAGAAAGTCCTTTTTCTTAAGAGATGCAGATTGAAGTATTTGAGGATGAGTATTATTATGTCAAAACTTAACTTTCAAATGACTCAGCAAAAAATGGACATAGAGTAATAAAGCAAATGCTACACAAGATAATAATTGGTTAAAATCTGAAGGTCCTGTGGATATTCATTGAGCTTTCTTTCAAACTTCTCATAGGCTTGAGATTTTTAAACTAAAAAATTGGGGGGAAATTATGATTAATAATGAAAAAGACATTCAGTGGGTTTCCTAGAAAGGAAATAGGTTGAAATATAACATGTTCCGCGGGAACACAATTCGCACAAAACAGTATGATCCCCACGGGCAGGTAGGTCTGTGCCTGACGGCATCTGGAGAAGACAGTGTCTCTCTACAGAGCACAGCGTCCACAGGGCAATCCTCCTCATCACTGCTCATGCAGAACATGGAGGTAAAGAATTTCGTTTTCCAGGCTGAGGCCTTAATCGTGTACCAATCAGGGCATGCTCCACGGTATTTGTCCTAACAGAACAATTTTCTGGTCTGCAAGCTTTCATTGACTTGCATGTGTTTTCTGTGGAAACAAATGCTTCCCTGGCTTTACGGTGTTTCAAGCAGAAGAAAAATAACCAACCTGCCTAGTGTCATGGGCAGAACAAAAGGCCAACGGTATGAGTACGGCAGCAGGAGAAGTAGCAGAACTGCCGAGAGCGGGAGGGGTGGCACCCTGTCTCTAACACCCCCCACCCTGTAAACAACCACTCTGACCTACGAACGGCAGGTGAGGTGATTCTACTCTTTCTTCTTTACTGGACACCAAGTTCATCGACAGCTTGCCTCTGTGTCAGGGACGTTGAAGTCATTTTTAGGCCACAAAAGTTTCGTTATTAATGGAATGCTGTTTGTGCCAGGCTTTGGATTTGGTTATGACGGTGACTTGCGGTGGCATCGTTCTGAGAGAGTAGGAACATGACCCATTCACTATCTTACCGACGGCAGCAGCGGTCTTTGACGTGGGAAGGTTAGTGCAGTCCCCAATCCCAAACACATTTGGGTATTTCTTGTGCTGCAGAGTTTCTTTATCCACATCCACCCAACCAGCAGCATCAGCCACAGGGCTGGTCTTGAGGACATCTGGCGGGCTCATTGGTGGGGTCACATGAAGCATTTCATACTACAAAAAAGGACAGTATCCAACTCCGTGTTTATTGCAGTGTTTCCACAGGCCCACAGCTGTCCCCTGATCTCCCTCACCCATACCCGGCACTGCGGCTGCATGGCACACTGCACTGTACCAGCCCACACCCTCTCCGCGGCTGTACCAATCCCCAGCCTCTCCGAGGGTCTCCATGCTTCCCGCAGCGTGGTGGTAAAACAACTAACCACTGCCTCATTGATGTTGCCTCCCCTCCCCACACAGAGCCGACAGCATCCGTCTGGCCAGAGGCACAGGGGGAATCAGAAACGCTGGAATGAACCTCACTAACATTCTGAAAGAACCCACAGACACTGATGTCTCTATTATTACTAAAACAAAGGAAGTGGTGTTTCTCTATTGCCCTCTCCCTGACCTTCAGCTGACTACTTGTAAAGTCTGGTACTTCCGTTTTCTTTCTTTCTTTCAGTTTCAGAGTCACTGAAACCCCCACAAAGGTCATGTTCAGGGCTGGTTAAGTGAGCACCATGTTTGACATGGGTCAACTCTCAAAATATATAAAGGAAACCATCAGAACACCAACTTAAGATGACACAAAAGGGGGCGCCTGGGTGGCTCAGTCAAGTTAAGCGTCCGACTTTAGCTCAGGTCATGATCTCCAGTTTGTGGGTTAGAGCCCTACATTGGGCTCTGTGCTGACAGCTTGGAACCTGGCGCCTGCTTCAGATACTGTGTCTCCCTCTCTCTCTGCCCGGCTCTCCTCATGTTCTATCTGTCTCTCTCTCTCTCTAAAAAGTAAAAAATAAACATTAAAAAAATTTTAATAAAAAAAAGATGACATAAAGCGTGGTGCAAATATTGGCTAGCATTTTGGAAGAGAGAGCGATCTGCCTCAGTAACAGGTTTACTGAGCAGTGTAAGTGGGCAGGATGGTTTGTCTGTTTGCGTGTTTTTCCCAGAAAACCTAGATCAGTGTTACCCTTGGTAACAGTGCACTAACCCACCCTGATCAATTTGGATGGCTCATTTAATTTTTTGTTTGTTTATGTAATACTTATTTGCTTATGTAATATTTTTGTGGCTTATCCTTTCTACTCTTTTTATTATTGTTTTAAACTCCATCCAGCAATTTCAAACTGATTTAAGGGCTCCAAAGCATTTCATTAAGGTGAAAACTTTAGCATCTTAAGACAATCCCCACTTGTGATAGCCCACAGCCCCTGGTTTCTGCAAGGAGGTCCACGCCCTTGTCAGGGCTGGGCGGTCTGTGACGGCAGAGGGGGGAAAGGAGACGACTTGTATTTATTTCCCTCTCACACAATTATAAGCTTAATTAACCTTAAAGTAATAGAGTGCTGTCAATGGGCTCTGCTCCTCGGCAAAGTGATCTTGGGTAGTTCTTCAAAAGCATGGGTTCCTGAAGTTGGCTGCGCTAATGAATGAGGAAGCTAAGCACATGTCTGCAGGGTCATGTGCGGAACGGTCAACAGCCATCAGTCATCAACTTATTAAGGCGATGCCTGTTTTTCTCTAGTTAAGTAGAACCACTTTTTTTTAGGTGAGGCCTAGGTCTTACCAGAGTCATATCTACCTGTTGGCATTAATGTGCTTAAATTTCACAGATACACATGAATTCCACACATCTTTCCTAGAAGGAAGTTAAATATGTCCATATAATCATCATAAAGGCATGAAGTTTTACTCAAACTAATATCCTGCAAAAGATATACTATGGTCTGCTTTATAGATTTACTAAAAATTAACTTGTCATTTAGTTGTAGCTTGTTCTTTATCCACTATTTCCACAAACTGTGTATGATAAATAACTTGGTAATCCTTCACCAATGTAAATAATCTATTCGGGGTTGTGGCTTTCAAACTTTAATGTTTATAAGCAGCATTTGGGAGACCTGTGGGAAATGCAGGTTCCTGGGCCCCACCACCCCATGATCCCAACCCAGCAGGTCTGGGCGAGGCACAGGAATCTGCACTTGAACAAAATCTCCTCTTAGCAATTCTGACACAGGAAACCTGTAGGGGACAGTCTTAGAAGCTCTGGCTTGAAGGAACAGGTTCATTTACAATAAAAAACAGAATACTATTATATGGAAAATGGATAAGTCACTTCAACTTCCATTTGTTTATCTATAAAGAAATACATTACAGGGGTGCCTGGGTGGCTCAGTCTGTTAAGCATCTCTCTCTCTCTCTTTTTTTTTAATGTTTATTTATTTTTGAGACAGAGCAAGAGACAGAGTGCAAGCTGGGGAGGGACAGACAAAAGGAGACATAGAGTCCGAAGCAAGTTCCAGGCTCTGAGCTGTCAGCACAGAGCCCAACGCAGGGCTCGAACTCATGAGATCGTGACCCAAGCCAAAGTCTGACACTTAACCAACTGAGCCACTCAGGCATCCCTAAGTGTCTCTTAATCTCAGTTCAGGTCATGATTTCACAGTTCATGAGTTTGAGCCGCGTGTCAGGCTCTGCTCTGAGCCTGTTTGGGATCTGCTCTCTCTTTCTCTCTGCTCCTCTCCTGCTCATGCTCTCATACTCTCTCTCTCTCTCTCATACTCTCTCTCTCTTTCAAAATAAATAAACACAACAACAATATCAATAACAAAGAAGTACATCACAGTTGACTATTGAACAGTGTGTGGGGTTAGGCTATAGGCTTTCTTTTTCTTTCTTTCTTTTAATTCCTTACAATTAAAGGATAAGGAGTTCTTAATCCTCATTGTACATGAGAATTATTAGAGGAACTTTTGAAATGCCCAGTTATCAGTCTACCCTGCAAACTAATTAATCAAAACCTGGGGGTTAGACCCAGACATCAGAACATTTAAAAGCTTCCCAGGGGATTCCAACGTGCAGCCAGGGCTGAGAGCCACTACTTTCACACCTGTTGGTGGACTTTTTGAAATTCATATTTTAAGAGTGGAATTGGGTCTGGAAAGGAAATCTGACCTGAAATCCTATCATATAAAGGGGACACAAATCTCTCTTTTCTCTATAAACCCTTTGGAAGAACAATAACCATTTACGTGTCCAAGTTTCTATCTGCAGCTGAGAATCAAAGTAAAAAAGACCAAATGACAAAATGAAGTTCATGCCCTCAAGCCCGTATAGTTTGCTCATAAAAGTATGTTGTGGGCCCTCCCTTGTAGCCCATTCACTGTTACTTTACAAAGAATCAAACAACTTTGGCTCTCTCATTTTCCAGCCAATACAGAATTAACAGCAGCAGCTTAAAAGAGCTGAGGCAGGAGGGATCTTCTAACATCACTCACAACTGCCTGACACCCAGGAAAGAAGAAAACTGGAAAGCCACAAAAAGGACACATACAAAATCAAATAGCAGAGTACTTTGAGACTCTTTTATAAGGTGATAACTAGCCCTCGGAGTATAACTTTATAAAGGCTATTCAAAATAATGACCCTGAGTTGGGGCAGGTGGATACTAGATGGGCCTGGGACATCCTGTGACCCCAGAAAGCAAGAAAGTGCTCAAAGTATGATGACAACATGTCACAAGGACATGGCCCTCTTGAAAGGGCTCCCACTGGCCAAATCTGGGACAATTTGAGCACCAAAAGGACAGTAATGAATTACAAACTACTAGAAGCAAAAAAAAAAAAAAAAAAGATTTCATGAGTTTATACCTCTAACTAATTCTAATTAATTGAGAGAAAGGAGGGATTTTGCAGACAGAATGCCAACAGCCTACTGCGAAAGTGTAGAGAATGCTTGATTGGAAAAATCATCATTTTGCAACCACCATAATAAAGACTGGCCTAGACAAAAATCATCAGGGGCACCTGGGTGGCTCAGTCTGTTGAGTGTCCAGCTTTGGCTCAGGTCATGATCTCACGGTTCATGGGTTTGAGCCCTGCGTTGGGCTCTGTGCTGACAGCTAGCTCAGAGCCTGGAGCCTGCTTCAGATTCTGTATCTCCCTCTCTCTCTCTGACCCTCCCCTGCTTGTGCTGTCTCTCTCTCTCAAAAATAAATTAAAAACATTTAAAAAAAATCATCAGAGAACAGTAAATCAGTGGGAAACCTAATGAGGAGGGAGTAGGGTGTTTGCTTGGTTTTAAAATGTCTCCCCACAGACTTATTAGTAGCAAAGGATAAAAAGAATAATAATGTGTAGTGGAGAAATTGGACCATCTTTTGACTGGTGATCAAAATAAATATCAATGAGGGGCAGGTGACCATCATGTGCTCTCAAATGTGATCACTAGGAAGACATGACATCCTTTAAGCAGCATTTCAGTCTCAAATGTAGATCCTGAGGAGCACCTGGGTGGCTCAGTCTGTTAAGCATCCAAGTCTTGGTTTAGGCTCAGGTCATGATCTTGCAGTTTGTGAATTTGAGCCCTGCATCAGGCTCTCTGTCAGCACAGAACCCACTTCAGATCCTCTGTCCCCTTCTCTCTCTGCCCTCCCACCACGTGCTCTCTCTCAAAAATGAGTAAATACACTTAAAATGCAGAGCTTAAAACTCGTCACAAGAAAACATAAACAAATCCAAAACGAGGAACATGCTATTAAAAAATAAAAGTGGGGAGGGGGGGCTGTATTCTTCCAAAATATCCACCAGAAAAGGCTGTGGAAATGTGCCAGACCAAAGGATGGTCAAGAGACATCACAAGTACATGCAATACCTGTCTGTTGACTGGGTTCTGCCCTGGAGGGAGAAGCGTGCAATACACGCTATTGGGTCAATCAACAGAACTGGAATACAAATGGTAGATTAAAACACTGGATGCACGCTAAATTTACTGAACTGATAACTGTACTATGGTTATGTAAGAGAGGAGGGTTCTCTCAAGAGACTTACAGCAAAGAATTTGGTAATTGGCCATGACGTATGATGTGTATAACTCACCGTTAGATGCTTCAGGAACATTGTATCACATCACATCATATTATATTACATTATATGTGGAAAGAGAGAGAGAGAGATCAAATGATAAAGCCAATAGGGCAAAACTAAAATAAATGAATCTAGGTAAAGGCTACACAGTATAGTGTTCTTTGTAATGTTTGCATTTTTTGCAGCTTCTCGAAGTTTAAGATTATCTGCAACTAAAAGTTTAAAATTATGACCTTGACTCATCAGTAACACCTTAAATGATAGTCAAGACACACCATTTAAGAAAGGAAAAAAAAGTGTGCAATCCATTTAGAAAAAGTCCGCACTAAAAAGTCTAAAACATGAAGTTTTGATGTTTGGATTGTTGGTTCACTTCAAAATTCCTTTTCTATGGAGCCCTTCACTCCTCTAAAACTGCTGAATGAATAAAATGTCACTATGTACCATTTTCTCATTGCTAACAGCTCTTGCCAGAGTGATACAGACAAATGGTTCTCCCATGTATGCTTCTCCAGATGCCTTGACATCTTGTTCTCAATCCTCATCCGCCTCTACAAAAGTACTATTCCCGCGACACAGAATAAACAGTCACACAGGATCCAAGCCCACATACAGAGACTCAACCTTCCCAAGTTAGGGTATGGCTCCAGAACACCTTTCAAGGGTTTTAAAGTGCTTCCTTTTGTGCACCAGTGAAAGATGTCTAAAGACAACCTCTTCCACAGAGGAAAGACACCCCCGTCACCCGTCACCCGTAAACTACCCACAAGCAGGGCTGTTTCTCACACAGCATAAACTGAGACAATCAGCAAATCCTCCATGAATTCTAGGCAGACCTGAAATCAACAAATATTTTTGGCTGCTTCAAGGGACCCAGTAGAAGAAAAGCGGAAATAGAATATAGGATAAAAATTCACCTGAAACCAGTAGATAAACCCTTCCCAGATCCCATGGATACACCTTTTACCTCTTTGCCTTCCCCATCCACCCTGGTCCACCTTCTCTCCTACCACTGCCCTAATACCTCTGTAACCAGCCTTCCCCGGCATGAGGACAGCAACAGGGAGGAGGGAGCCACAGAGTCGCTGGCGTCTAGGGCACCGGGTAGCTGACAGCTTCACCTCCCCACTCACTGAAATCACTTGAGTCTCTCCAGGTTTGTCCAGATTCTCGAAAACAGCCTCTTGTCTGTCGGCTCGGACTTCGATGAGGTTTTGCTTGTAGTTAACAGTGAGGTTCCGCTCCTGGATGATCTCCTGAAGGGCAGCAGCATACTTCTTAACCCCAAAAATTGCTCCAAGGGAAGTGTTGAAGATGATGTTGGCCTTGGATCGCTTCCCTGTCTGGGAAAAAAGGAAAGAACAGAAACAGCCAACATCAAAGCATTATTTCAGCCACTCTTTTTTTTTTTTTTAAGTGACACAAGAATTAAAACCCTCAGAGGAGAGCTCACCAGCTTTCTCTATCACTCTGCGCTGGTGGGGCGAGGCGTGAGCCCAGGCACTCCCTCCTTCTTATTTTCTGCCAGTGACACAGCAAAAGGGCATATCTGAGTCACGTAGGGGGGCAGGTTAAGAGGGCACTGTTTATTTGAAGGCCAGAGATGAAGGTCAAGTCCAGGGAAAGATGAGCTGAACTGTTTATTCATATACTCATTTGTTCATTCACTCAGTCAATACTTAATGAGGTCCTAGAGTTGGCCAGGCACTGCTCTAGGTGTGCAGGAACAGCAGTGAACACCGTTCCTTTCCCACTGGCTCCTACTCACTAGAATTCTTGATACGTTTCAGAGGCTAGTATTCTCCCATATGCCTAAGATCTTGCGGCGCCTGAAAGAGAAATTTCCTCTCAGCTGAGCAAGACTTAGAAGAGAAGAGTTTTTTTTTTTTTTTGCAAAGACAATTCCAGGAAGAAACACCTAGTCTCCTCCCCTTTTCCTTTGTTCAGCTCCTTTCAGGATGTGCTCACCTGGATCACACTATCTGAAAGAAGTGAGGTTGGTGCGAACCTCCAAATTCCTGTGCCATCCAGGAATTCTCATGACTCAGAACGCCCTTTCTTAGAGATAGAAGTAATGACTCCAACTGTTGCTTAATTCCCCGGGGGGCTGGCGGGGGGGGGGGGGTGTTGGCACAGGTTTGCGTCACTCAGGTGAAGGCTTCCCAGTGAGGTTCGAGGTTCCAAGCGTGTGAAAGGCTTCAGTCCCATCTGTCCCTCCCCTACTCTCCCCTGTCCCTTTACAGAACCACACACTGCTTTGAATCGTGACATGGCCTCAAGTCAAACTGCGCTGTGGTAAACCCAACGTGACATCTCACACCGGGGCAGGAGGGCGAGGACAGCTTCCCGAAGCTTCCTGCCGGGCGTGGAGCTGTGGACACGGGCTCTGACAGGAGTGTTTGAGGACTGCTGGGCGTGTCCCCACCCAATACCCTCTCCACGAAGGTTTAAAATGCTAGGCATATATTTTTTGCCTTTAGAATTGGCATTTGCCTACTGTATTCTCAATGTTTATTAAGAGTCAGAAATTATTGCACCTTGGTGGCTCAATTGGTTAAGTGTCCCAACTTCAGCTCAAATCATGATCTCATGCCTCATGGGTTCGAGCCCCACATCAGGCTCTGTGCTGACAGCTCAGAGCCTGGAGTCCACTTTGGATTCTGTGTCTCCCTCTCTCTCTGCCTACCCCCTGCTTATCCTTTGTTACTCAAAAAGTAAACATTAAAGAAAACTTTTTAAAAAGAGACAGAAAATATACATAACCTTGACCTTAAGCAGGAGTAATTGAAGATGTTGTATGTGTAAGAACAATGTATGACCAATTGTCCAACTCTGTGGAAATATTTAAACAATCTCTAACATGTCTCCCCGGGAGATTTCTACATACACATTAGACAGTATGTTACAAAGACTATTTAATAACAATGAGCACATCTAAATTTGCATGGTTATGATTGTAACCATGTTAAAAAAAAAGCATAGGGAAAAATAGAAGGACATGTCAAATTGATAACAGCACCTATATTAGAGTTCTTGGATTACAGGAACTTCCTTTTTTCTAGTTTACAAACTTCCAGTTATATAATTTTGTACATGTATAATAAAAATTTAGAAATAAGAAAGGTACTGTGACATGGATAAAATGGAATATGGCATCACTGGATTGGCACCATCTGTCCTCCTTGCCCCTGTCCCTGGCGGAAGCATACCTTCCTAAAATAGGCTTCTGACAAATACATGATCTTCTGGGGGGCCCCAGCACACTTCACAGGGGTATTTGGGAAGGTGAAGATGGCATTGCCCTCCTTGAAGTCCTGCAAAGCTTTCCAGGTCTTCTCTACTGTCTTCACTGAGTAATTGGACCCAATTTTGGGATGCTCAAAACCTTCGGGTAAGCCTTTAATCTGCAAGAAAGCACACCAAGAAACTATTTTTAACAAAAGCACAAATTCACAGGCATGTCAATTTTTTGGCCAAAGTCCAAAAGCTCTTGTTTAGAGCCTTTGTTCTCTGCCATTCCTATAACCCCTCAAGTATTTCAGTCCAATTGTTAGCCCCCAGTATCCACACTCGCATTGGAACAGGCAGGTAGGTGGGTGAGGGATCTGCTAAGACCATTGCTGCAGGGCCTGGAGTCAAGTGTCAAACCACAGAATGGGCTCAGCCCTGGGGAACCCCTCTGCTTCCCAGGCCTTGGAGCCATGATTTGGGTGGATCTCTTCCCACCGTCATAGTGAGGACAAGAAACCACAATCATACTTCCTTTTTGGAGAACCATCTGCCTTCCTGGGAAGAAGAAGAACAACGGGCAGAACCAAGTGCCATATTGTCAATAATCGCCAACTTCAACTACCCACTATCAAAGGTTGTACCACACTTTCAACAATAGCCAGAGTATGGAAAGTGCCTAAATGCCCATCAACTGACGATGAATAAAGAAGATGTGGTTTATATCTACAATGGAATACTACTTGGCAATGAGAAAGAATGAAATCATGTCATTTGCAACAATGTGGATGGAACTGGAGGGTATTATGCTGAGTGAAATAAGTCAGTCAGAGAAAGACAGATATCATATGTTTTCACTCATGTGTGGATCTTGAGAAACTTAACAGAAGACCATGGGGAAAGGAAAGGGGGAAAATAGTCACAGAGAGGAGGGAGGCAAACCATAAGAGATTCTGAAATACAGAGAATAAACAGGGTTGATGGGGGGTATGGAAGGGGGAAGTGGGTGATGGGCATTGAAGAGGGCACTTGTTGCAATGAGCACTGACTATTGCATCTAAGCTAATTTGACAATAAACTATACTAAAATAATGAGAGTAATAATAATAATAAAACCAAAACAAGCAAAGGTTGTACCAAATCATACTCTTGGCAAAGGCAGTAAAGGCAGGTAATTAAAAACATGGACTTGGGAACCCCACAGATCTGGCTTGAGTCCCAGCTTTTCCACTTACAAGTGTTATAACCCTGGGTAAATTACCTAATATGCCTAAGCCAGTGGGGTCTCAAAGCACAGTACCTGGGAACTTGCTAGAAATGCAAGTTATCAGGCCCCACCCAGACCTACTGATTCAGAAACTCAGGGGCAAGCCCAGGAATCTGTTTTAACAGGCTCTCTGGGTGGATCTAATATATACCAAGAAGTTTATGTTCCTCACCTGTAAAATGGGGCTAAAAGTAACTGCTTCAGAGGGTTATTGGCAGAAGAATATGAGATGATGCATGGAACGTGCTTAGGAAAACAACAGCCACCCGTTATGTGCTCCATTAGCATTAGTGTATCCCTGCTGGGGAGATGATAGGCACTGGTCTTAAATGTTAGGAGGTTTACAGAGGACAAGGAGATAGGACAGATTGAGTTGAGACTCAAGCACCAGTCCTTCCAGCAAGCACAGAGAACCGTCAAAGAATAGTCATCAAGATGCGCTTCCCAGAGCCCTCCAGACCGGAGGACTACCACTCCACACCCATCCCTCAGCTTCCCAGGAAACAGAGGGCTACGATCTCCTCCTCAGTGTAAAATGCAACTATTTCTCGGATCATATCTCCTGCTGCAGTTTAAGTAGTTGTAATACCAGCAGTCTCAACAATCATCATCATTATTATCATTATTATAAAATCACCTTGTATTGTAACGTTTCTGAAGTTTCACCCCATGCTAACAGTGGATATTCATCACTGCATGTCTCTGAGGCATCACACAGATGAGGAAACTGAGGAAACCCACCTAGAATCTTACAGAACCAGACCCCGAGGCTCCTGACCACCGCCTAGGGTTCTTCTCACATGACCTCCATACTTCCTGGTTCCCAAAGCAAAACGCACTACCCAAGAGAGAAACACACAGCTCATCTTGTATCTCCCTCATTACTTTTCTCTAGCTTGAAGACAGCTGTCGTCAAGGGAAAAGGTGCCGCAAAGTGGTAAGCAGGTTCCTTTCAGGGAGGCTGGTCACAAAGGGCAGTTTATGACTCATTCAATTCAAGTTGCTTCCCTGGGAACTCAGGAGCAGAGAGAGGCAGGGAGAGTCACAGCAAGAGAGATTTGACTCCCCCTGGGGCTGAGCAGGCCAGGGAGCAGGACGTCACACTGCAGGGACTCCATGGAGCTTGGGAGAGGAAAACGCAACTCAGTCCTACACAGCAACGTAGTTCTCCTGGGAGTGTGGGAAAGCCCACTGTTTTGCAAGACTTGCCCTTAGGACATGGACATGCTAAATTCCGATTAAAGCTTAAAGCTAAAATAGATCATTATCATTGACAGAATCTTACAGATGATCTTTTTAAAACCATGAAAAGACTGCTGAGAAAAGAAAAAAAAGAATCCCTTAGAACTGTTTCTTGTCAAAACAAATACAAAGCAACTAAATGCAGCATTTGATCTTAGCGTAAGTAGGCCAGTGTAACACAGAAGTAGTTTAAAATAGCACCTTCTCAGGGCACCTGGGTGGCTCAGTCCATTAAGCATCAGACTCTTGATGGCTCAGGTCATAATCTCACAGTTCTTGAGTTCAAGACCAGTGTTGGGATCCACACTGTCAGTGCAGAGCTTGCTTGGGATTCTCTCTCTCTCTCTCTCTCTCTCTCTCTCTCTCTCTCTCTCTCGCCCTCGCCCTCTCCTTCTGCCCCTCCCCTGTGTTCTCCCTCTTTCAAAAGTAAATAAATAAATTTTAAAATAGTACCTTCTCATAGTCCAGCTGGATTCCAAGAGCAATAATAAGATATTTGTAGGAGATCTGCAACACAAAACAATAATATTTCAGACCAGGATGCCCGAGGTGGCAGCCCTCAGCCCCAGCCCTGGGTGGCCACCACGTTTCCATTTTTTAATGTGTGTGCCTGGAGGCTGTAGGTGAGGGCAGGGGACAGGGAGGGAGGCACACCCCAGTTTGCCGTAGTGTCTGCCATTCTCTGTCACCTCACACCTCACACCTCAGTGTTTCACAAGTACTGTATTATATAACCACCCTCTCAGGGCTTGAGACTCCTATATTTTTACACAGTGGAGCACAATACAAAGAAGCCACAATTATTTGTATGCTGCTTGTGTTAACACTTTCTCATGCTGAGGAGTGGGAGAATCCCTTCTTGATCTTAAAAGCCAATCGACTTTCTTTAAAATCTATGGACTAACGTGTGAATTCCAAGCAAATCCGACCTGTCATATGTATTGGATCAACAGTATAAGTGAGAAACTGCTCTTCTGAGGGCCATATATAATGTGATATGATGATGTGTGAATCATTGTGATATAATGTACCTGATCTATTTAGAACCTAAAAGTCTTCTCCTTAAATATGGATATTGTGATTACTCACGTCAAGGGCAAAAGTATCCATGTTTATCATGATGGAAATGTGGGTTTAAGATGAGAAGGAAGACAAGTTGTGGCCAGAAAAGTGTAAGCAAAAAGGATATAAAGAAACAGGACTTGCAGGGGCACCTGGGTGGCTCAGTCAGTTAAGCATCCAACTCGTGATTTCACCTCAGGTCATGATCTTATGGTTCGTGAGATCGAGCCCCACCTCCCGCTCTGTGCTGACAACACAGAGCCTGCATGGGACTCTCTCTCCCTCTCTCTCTGCGCCTCCCTCGCTCATGCACACTCTCTCAAAATAAATAAATAAACATTAAGAAAAAGAAAAAGAAAGAAACAGGACTCGCGCTGAAAACTGGAGGTGGAGAATGAGTGTAATGAAAGTCAGGAGCCTGGAAAGGAGAAATGGATTGTAATTAATTATCACAATCTTGTACTAAATGGGGAAACAGAGCAGCGAGCTGAGCAGATCACAACAAAAGGGAGAGAACTCCATGACCAGAGAGTGCTCGGCTCAGGCTGGGGAGCCACGGGCAGTAAGTCTCTGCAGAGGTCTTGCCCTGGGAGCCAGGAGGCTCAGCTCCAAGGCCACCTCTACAGTGAGTCCTTCCAGTGATGCCCCTTCTGGGAGCTCCCTGAGCACAGTGTACATGATGCTTTATAGCACTGGTGGTGTCATACAAGAGTAATGACCCCCCCCCCCACTACACTGACTGCTCCGGGAAGATAAAGATTAGGTCTTATTCTTTATATTCCTAGAATCTAGCACAGCCACTAAATTAAACTGAGGAACTCAATAATGTTTGATGATAGATAGATGGATGGATGGATGGATGAATGGATGGATGGATGGATGGATGATTTCAGTTGTTTATGAAATGCATAATTTTTCAAAGCAGACAGATAATATGCACATCTTGCTCTGTATGATTTGTCTATTCATGGAGGACTGTGCCCTGAAACTCCTTGTTCTGTAGGAAAGTGAACCAGGCCCATTAACCACCTGACTATCTTGATCTTCAGGGAATGTGAGGTCAGATGGGACACGGGGTCTGGGCAGGAGGTGATGATCTACAGGCAAAACATGAACACTGTCAACAAGAAAAACCTTTGGTTTGTTTGTGCCCTGACTGTCTAATTAGAGCATAATATTGATTATTTTTAAGAACTAGTAACAGACAAGTTTAAGATTATGAAAAAAAAAATCATCAAGGGAGAATAAACCCTGAGAGAGCAGAGAACACAAAGAAAGCCTCCAGCCTTCTGAATGAATTCAAGATTTGAGGCCAGGTCCACCCCATTAATCGAACCGAGAAGGATAATACTCTCATCTGCGAGAGCGGAAGGAGAAAATACGGACTCCAGAAAGAATAGAACCTCAAGGATACCTGAGTGAGTGAGGGCGAACAGGGGAGATCTGAAAACAGGCCAGGCCGGGACGGGCAGGGGAGACAAGATCCCCAGCCCAACGTGGGAGAAGCGCGCGCGGAGCCCAAGAGACAAAGGGAAGAGACAGGGGAGCGCACTTCCCGGCGAGAAGCGGCCTGGGCTGCGGCTGCGCCAGGGGCGAGCAATTCAAACTTGGTTTTGGGAACGGGACCATGGACCGCATTTCCACGACGCACCTCGCCCCCTGCATGGACTGCGTGAATCCCGGGTACCCACAGGAAAAAATAGGGCCCACACCTACGCGACCCACGACAAGGAGCCGGTGGCGGGTGGAGGCCTGGGCACGCGCTTAGACTGCGGAGCTCCCAGCCCATTTCCAGCAGCACGCACAGCGCCTTGAGCAACAGCTATCAGAAACCAAGAGAGACTCAGCTTTTTTTTTTTTTCCTTTCCTCCATTGCAATTGAGATCTGGCTGGAGGTGGAGACTCCGCAATTAGTCTGTGAAGGTGCGCACTTCACCTCCTGCTGCTCCTTTCGCCTCAGGCAGGGGCGGAGCCTCTGAGAACAGAGAACAGCTTCCAAGACCTACCACATCAAACCACGCCCATCCACTAGGGGGAGCTGCTGCTGTTATTTGTTTTTAATATAAAAAATTTTTTTCCTTCACTTGTTTCGTACTTATTTCTTTGTCATTATTACCTCTTTTTCCTTTTTCTTTACTCAATTCTTTTAAATTTTACTCCTTATTTTCCTTTCTCCTTTCTCCCTTACTTTCTCACCTTCTTGCAACCCAGATATATTCTCCTGTATCTCATCCTTACCTCTCCCCTAAACTGGTCATACACTTTTAAACGGTCTAC
>NC_043708.1:85065715-85079761 GCF_006229205.1 Suricata suricatta | reverse complement strand
GAGGGTGTCATGCTGAGCGAAGTAAGCCAGGCAGAGAAGGACAGAAACCATATGTTTGCACTCATAGGTCTAGCAGGAAAACAAGAGAGACCTAATGGAGAACCAGGGGGAACGGAGGAGGGAGAGAGAGTTGGGGAGAGAGAGGGATGCAAAACTTGAGAGACTATTGAATGCT
Source organism: Suricata suricatta (assembly GCF_006229205.1). Classification (NCBI taxonomy): domain Eukaryota; kingdom Metazoa; phylum Chordata; class Mammalia; order Carnivora; family Herpestidae; genus Suricata; species Suricata suricatta. Next base: position 85,079,586 of record NC_043708.1, on the reverse strand, counting down.
GAAAATGAACTGAGAGTTGAAGGGGAAGGGGGAGGGGGGAAAAGAGGTGATGGTGATGGTGGAGGGCACTTAAGGGAAAGAGCACTGGGTGTTATATGGAAAACAATTTGACAATAAAATATTATGGGAAAAAAAAAGATTTGAGGCCAGATGATCTAAATTCTAAGGAATTTCAAAAACCTTGTAGACAAGACTTTTGAACAATTACAGAGAATAGCGCAGACATTGCCAGAAAGCTAAATACAGGCAAACACTCTAATTTTATGCAGAGGAGTGGGGGCAGTAAACTCCGAAACTAATAACTTAGTAAATAGATGTCCTCCATTGCAGAATTCTAGGCTCGTCTACTAAATAGTCATATCTTAGTGATTTGGGAAAAGAGCTCCAACATAGGTTCACAGATTACAAACTGCTTTTAGTCAGCAGTCAAGAATTCTGTTGGCACAGAGTAGATACTTAGTAAGTATTTCTTGGTCCTTTTTTTCATGTATTCTTAAAAAAAATAATAACAGTAACATTCGTGCACTCTGTTCAGGGCACTGCTCTAAATCCTTCACATGTTTGGGGACTCCTGGGGCTCAGTCAGTTAAGTAAATGATGTCAGCTCAGATCATGATCTCGTGGTTCATGAGTTCATGAGTTCTAGCCCCACATCGGGCTCTGTGCTGACAGCTCAGAGCCTGGAGCCTGTTTCAGATTCATATTCTCTCTCTCTGTCCCTGCCCCACTCCTGTGCGCGCGCGCTCGCGCGCGCTCTCTCTCTCTCTCAAAATAAATAAAGAAATAAATAAACATTAAAACAATTTTTTTAATCCTTTACATGTTTTAACCCATGTAATCCTCAAAATAACCCATTGAGGTAGGTGGTATTATTAATTCCATTTTATACAGATAAAGAAACTGCGACATGGTTTGCTCAGTATATTTATGGAGCACCTTCTGTGTGACAGTATTGTGCCAAGTCCTGGGCAGATAACACTGAACAAGAAAGACACATTTCCTACCCCTCTAAGAACTCAGTCTAGTGGGTGAGAAAGCGTGTCAGGGGGATACCCGACCCAGTCCAGTAGGTCAGGGAAGGTTGTCCTGAAGGGGTAGATCTAAAGTAAAGCTGAGTAGGAGTTAGCGAGGCAAAGAGGTAAACTCAGCATGTGAAAATGTCCTGGGGAAGAAGGAGGCCAAGGCATGTGAAACGAAAGGAGCAGAAATGAGAGAGAGAACAGACCAGGTTAAGTCTGGAGAAGGACAAGGGACCGTCCCCACAGAGACTACGGGACACATTCCAGACAAGCAGACCCTTGTATCAGAGAAGGGTCAGAGACACAATGAGGCTGGATTTCAGCAGTCCCTTCAACTCAGCCTTGAAGAAATAGTGAAGTGTAAACTAAGAATGGAATGATTTTGGTAAATTTTTAGCAAAACATATTTGCTAAAGAATGTTGATTACTTTATGCAAGCTAGAAAAAGCTCTTTAGAGACATGTTACCAAATGAAAACCCTGAACTTAAATGAATCCATCAAAGATAATGGCTAGGGAGAAATGCTAATTGGATGACAGATGCACAAATCCAGGAAATCCAGGCAAGTTGGGAAGATGGACTGAAACCAACAAGATGATACCTTCCCCATGAGAGTTACATGCAGATCTCTGATATCTGGCTATAGCAAACTTAATAAAATCTTGGAAGAAAGTCCTGGCAGCCTGCAGCAACTTCTTCCCCAGCCCTAAAAAAAACACTGCAACTTCCCTAAGAGTCTGAGTCTTAGGTGACTAAGCAGGGCTCAGAAGTGAGAATACCCTACCCATGCCTTTAATTCTCAAGAGATGAGACAAGTTTATGTTCTTAAGATATGCACAAACCCAACCACAGAGAGTTCTGAGCCTACATGTGACATGAAGGGGTCTAATCAAGAGGGAAGCACTGCTGTACTAAAGAGGTGACATCTGTTGTCAGGTGTCCTGGCCCCAGCAGCAGTGAACTAGAGAGGAAATGAGTCCAACGCTCAATCTTGTGAACTATGAACAATCTTCTGTTTAATTGTCTGTCCTTCTAGAGACACTGGAGAAAATAAGTTCATCAACAGGGAGAAATGATTTTTAAGTATGTATGTGTATATATGATATATATCATATTCTATGTATAACATATAGAGAACATATATATTCTAATCCATTACATATTTCCATATCCATATATATACATATATGTGTGGAGAAAGCCTGACTTGACATTGGGTCATGTGAAAAAAAGATCCAGAAGTTTGAACTCACCTCAAGCCCAGCATGAATCAGCATTGTGGTAACCGCCTGCTAAAAAGCCAAATGCTAGCTTAGGCCATATCCAGTTGTGAGAGAGAACGATCTCACTCTTTTCTGGACTGTTCTACAGAGTTGCCTACTCTTCCGGGCAACCGCTTTCATGCGGCGCTAACAAGCCAGATGATGTCCAAAGCAGGGTAGAGACAACAGTGAAGGGACTGAAGACCACGAAACAGGAGAAAGAGCTGAGGAAAGTGGAGAGGGGGCACAAATCTACCTGAAGAAAAGATTTACACAGATGATAAGAGCCATCTTCAAGTAGCTGAAGGGTTCTTCCACAGAAAAGACAAGACAGTCTTGGCCAGGCTACAGGATAAAACAAGGAACAAGAAAGGTATTAAGGCCAATAACCCCAGAGTTCCAACAAAGAATATGAAAGTAGTTACAGAAAGATGGATTCTGACTCAGTAAAGGCAGAACTTCGATATAACCTGTCTGTCTGAAAAGTGGAGAGGGATCACTTATTGTCACAGAGCTCCTTGACCCTGGGACATGTAAATACCAACCCATTTTGAATTCAATCCCTCCCCCGCATGCCCCAGTCTCAATTACTGTGCTCTATTTTCATTACTATTCATCACCTCCTAACACACTATATCATTTACTTATGTCTATTAGTTATTGGATGCCCTCCCCCAGTTGAATATAAAATTTAGGACATGCCTAAAACTGTATCTACTTATAGAAGATGCTTAATAAGGGCACCTGGCTGGTTCAGTCGGTAGAGCATGCCTCTTGATCTTAGAGTTGTGAGTTTGACCCCACATTGGGCATAGAGCTTACGAAAGAAAGATGGGAGGGGAGGGGACAGGAGGAGAGGGGAGTGGAGGAAGGGGAGAGGAGAGGAGGGCAGGAGGCATCTGGGTGGCTCAGTCAGTTAAGCTTTCAACTCTTGATATCAGCTCAGGTCACGAGTGAGCCCCGAGTCAGACTCTGTGCTAAGCATGGAGCCTGCTTGGGATTCTCTCTCTCCTTCTCTCTCTGCCCCTCCCCCTCTCGCTCACATGCAATCATGCTTGCACTCTCTCTCTTAAAATAGAAAAGACACTTACTAATTATTTGTGGGAAGAGGAAGGCAGGTAGGCAGACAAGCAGGCTGGCTAGCTAGAAAGCCAAGGATCAATGATGCTGTAAGGCAGGTACTCCTGATCCAGGTTTAGAGAAAAGCTACAAAGAATCTCTAAACTCAAGGAAATTAAATGCAAAATTTTTTATGTATATGAATTTTCTGGACAGAGCTCGTTATCTGGTTCAGAAAGATCTATGACCAAGGAAGGGTTACAAATGCCTGTTGCCAATGAGCCCCTGCTTAGAGGAAGGGACTGTACTCGAAAACTTTGAGATCCCCACAAACTTCCAGAGTCTACAGTTCTGTGAAGATGCCAGAGTGCACCACCTGCCACGGTCCTGAGCTTGGCAGCAGCCAAGAGGACATGACACTGCAGATGCCTTCTGAGCCTGTCAGCATCCTGCTCTCACCCCCTCAAACACAGGGGCTTTGATCTCTGGGTGATGAGGAGACTTTAAATGGTACTAAGCACTTAAGAGTCTCAAGCTCTTGCCACAGAAAATCTTCTTAGCCCTGTGCAATCCAGACTCACACCATCCCTCATCACTCTGGCATAGCAACCTCTAGTGTAACTGGGATGGATGTTTTCCAACATCGCCTTCCTCTGGGAGGTCACCTGTCAGGCAGAGAAGCTGGCTGTTTCAAAGGTAAAAGAGGGGAGGTGCCGGCTATGTTAACATGTGGTGTTTGTTGAATAAACATTCAGATGCAAGATACTGTACCAAGCAACCGAGCAACAGCAGGTGTTCAAACATGTGTCTTAGTCGTTCGTTTATTCAACATCACTCATCCTTCTGTCTAGCCCATCCTCCATTTGCCACATGCTTTCCCACCACATGCAGTATCAATACACACATCCATGAACACAGTTCCATATATGTTGCTCTCTCTCCGTGAAGCTGTCTAGTTTGGTAATGGCTGTGCACTAACACAAGCCCTGATTAACAAAATCCAAAGGACCCCAGTGGTTACCTCCTTGCCGTTGTCTGTGTGGATGCAGTTCTTGTCTGGGTTCAGCTCCGTCACTCTGGCTTTGATCCATTCTACTCCAGATGGTATCACACTCGCGGTGGGACGGCCTGATGAGGATAACTGTTTGGCACCAGCACCCACTAACGTCCAGATTGGCTGGTAGAAATGTCTCTGAGAAACAAAGTAGTTGGAGATTCAAAGGGTTAAAGTTAAAGGCACATGAGCTAGATGCTCAATTACTCCCTTCCAACCCTTGGGTCATCGCACATAGAAGTCTTAGAAGGTTAGTCTCCACACCCCATTGGTGTCTCTCATTATGTTAAGCTCTGAAGGGCAATCACCCAACATAAGAATTCTGCCAAGATCATAAAAAAAAAAGCCATCAACTATGTTTCATGACCATTGTACTATTCATTGCTCAAAGTTGATTTGGTGCTTAATATGTACATGTTATATATATACATGCATACATATATATACATTATGGATATATTTATGCACACAGATATAAAGGAAAATCAAGCCTAGAAGTCTAAATATGGTTCCTTAGAAGCATCCGGAGACTACAGTAAGCCTGGAAATTTTACAACCATTTTTGAGGAATCACAAAACTACTTTTTTTTATTAAAAAAATTTTTTTTAATATTTATTTTTAAAAAGGGGGGGGCAAACAGAGACAGAGACACAAAATCCGACGCAGGCTCCAGACTCCAAGCTGTCAGCACAGACCCCAACGTGGGGCTCGAATTCATGAACCACGAGATCATAACCTGAGCCAAAGTCGGACACTTAACCAACTGAGCCAGCCAGGTGCCCCTGAAAACCTCTTTAACTTCCCACAGTGTTTCCAAGTCCACAGAGGACTACGGACATCCCCCATCAGCCCCAGTGCCCCCTACTCTCCTCTCTGAGGCTTTACACCCGAAGCCAGGAGGCACCAGATCCTACCTTATAATGCCAAATTTCCACTGTGTCTTGGAATTTTCTTGCTTCAGATGGTCCTCTCTTGATCTAAGTTAGTTTTGAAAGTTCTAGACTCATGGGCAAAGGGCAGATGAATCTCATGGTTTCTGAGAATCCCGAGACACTCATGGAGTGGCCTGGGGGACCAAGAACTCGCAACACTATCAAAATGCCTCAAACTGGCTGGACAGAGTTCCCAGCCACAGAGCAGGAAAGAGGATATGAAAAATGGCTTTGCAATCTCCCTGCAGCCAGTAATTGATGTGACCAAAGATGAGGGGGACAGATGTCTCCAATGGTGAGAACTCATTGCTTTCAACTCCATCTTGAACAGAAAAAGGAATAAAAATACAAGCCCAGACTCTTTTTTAGACTACAAACAAGCATCAGCTCCACCAACCATGACACAGGACACAGGAGGGAAACTACCCAACCCCTGAGCCCCTGACAGCACCTTTGAGAGACTCCTGTCCCGAACTTCCACATGGGGAAGGACAGCTATGATTCTAGCCTCCTGAATTGTCCCCAGTGTTTCAGAAGAGCCCTCATAAAAGAGTGGCCCCAATGAGGGACCTGCCCATGGCTTAGCTATAATACATTACAGGTCCCGGACAGAGCTCTCAAATCGCTGTCATTTCAGTTGGTTAGGTGTATAACTTCTGCTCAAACCACGATCTCATGGTTTGTTAGAACCCTGCATTCCTCTCTGCACTAATGGCACAGAGCCTGCTTTGGATTCTCTGTCTCCCTCTCTCTCTCTGCCCATCCCCAGCTTGCACTTGCTCGCTCTCTCTCTCAAAAATAAACATTTAAAAACAATTTTTTAATGTGGATCCTGAATCAGTCACTTTAAAAAGGAAAATGGCAGAGCACACACCCCTAGTCTACTCTCAGATCATAGTACACAGTCTGAGATTACAACAAAGCCCTGGGCAGTGCATCAGGGACTGGGGAGACTCCTTGAAAAGGAGTGTGTTTTCTTGACCTACCCTCCCCACCAAACAGGCAGTGGATCCATTTTGCTTCCCTACAATGACACAGCCCCCAATGGGTACACACCTACTACCTTAGGACCTTAGGAAACCTTAGGCAAAGCCCCAAAAATCTGAAGTCTTTTTTTCTGAAGCTTCTGGACCATCTTAAAACGTTGTGCATGAAACAGTACCTTACAAACACTTCCCAACTTCCTTCCTGGTATCTCTATCGTTCTCTGGTATCTCTATCTACCTTTCCCAGAGGCCTCCCTGCCCCTCAACTCATCACCTGTTCTGCAGACTAGAACAGAGAAAGGGACGTACAATGAATGGCCACTGATTTTCCTCTGGACACTAGGTTGGAATTGGGAGGCATTTATGGGTTCAACTGTCTCTCCCAAAAAGATATGTTCAAGTCCTCACTCCAGTACCTATGAATGTGATCTTTATTGGAAATAGGGCCTTCACAGATATAATCAAGTTAAGATGAAATCAGACTGGATTAATGTGGGCCCTAAATCCAAAGACTGGTGTCCTTATAAGAAGGCCAATCAAGGACACTAAAGACACATAGAGAGAGGGCCATGTGAAGACAGAGGAAGAGATTGGAGTGAAGGAACTATAAGCCAACGCATGCCCAGTCCACAACCACCAGAAGCTAGGAGAGGCCTACTCTCTCCCCCCTCCATAGCCTTCGAGGGAGCATGACCTATTGACACCTTAGCCTCCAGAACTGTGAACAAATAAATCTATTGTTTTAAGCTGCAAAGTCTGTGATAATTTGTTATGGCAATGCTTAGAAACTAATACAGAAAAGATCTCTCTCTCTCTCTCTCTCTCTCTCTCTCTCTCTGTCCACTCCCCACCTTCTCCCAGTCTTTTTAGACAACCCACTTTTTGTGCCCAGAAGGAGAAGCACTAATCCAGGAACAGGACAACCCAGGGCCTGACAGTCATCCACAACCTACCCTCCACCAAACACAAAGGTGCACATGCACACACACTTATGCACTCACAGCGGGGAGACTCACCTCACTGGGTTCAACAATGGCCACATTGTCTGCACCTACTCTCCTCTTCATGCGGGCGGCCATGGTGATCCCGCCGCTGCCCCCGCCCAGTACCAGCACCTCATAGTGGTTCTTGGCTGCAAGGCCAGCCCCCGTGTGCAGCTGAACTGGGCCGGCCTGCTGAGTGCCCAGCCTGAGGAAGCAGGCAAAGAGCCGGGCCCGGGGGCCAGACACCACAGTGGCCAGTGGGGTCATCTTCACGCTGGGTCAGGCTGGAAAGGAGCAGACAAAGCTGTGCATAAGGTAGGGACCAGTTCAGGACCAAAGCATTTTCCTTCAAGGAAGAAGGGGAGGCTGATGTCCCCAGCTGGTTCCCACCATCTGCTCTCAAGACCATCTCCCCATCTGGCTGTGGTCAAAAGTCTCCTGAGAACACTCCACTGATAGCTAACAATTGGCTAAGCTTTCCATTTCTCTCCCTCCTTCTTTTAGGACCCCTAGGACTTTTGTTGAACCAGATAGGACTTACTTTTTAAGTTCTCTCTAATAATTTGCCAACACCAGATGTCTGGATGGCTCAGTCGGTTAGGCATCTGATTCTTGGTTTTGTCCTAGGTCATGATCTTGCATCTCATGAGCATCTCACAGCATCTCTGTGCTACCAGCATGGAGCCTGTTTGGGATTCTCTCTCTCTCCCTCTAGTTCTCTACCCTTCCCTTGCTCACTCACTCTCTCTAAAAATAAACTTTAAAAAAGATAATAATAATAGTTATCCTAAACTAATCATTGTCCATCCACAAACCTAAGGTGTCACCCATCCTCCTCTCGGAAACACTCCGTAACTGTTTCTTTGACCTTTGCACCCATTAAAGATGTAGGAGAACACAGAGAGACATCTGTATAATTCCTTGCCGAAAAGGACACCTGAGACCTTGATGGAACAGAAACAGTACAGAAGAAACCCACCTTCTGCAACCCAGACTTCAGAGCAAGGTAACTGAGGCTGTGGGCCCCACTCAGAGGCCTCAAAGGTCATCAAATCACTGGGTGCTTGTAAGCAAAAGCCCTCTGCACCCATGGTAATTTCAACTCGATGATTACAAAGCCATAAAAGGAGCCCTGCCTGGTATCATAAAGTGATATTTTATGTAAAGAATCTGCACACGCTGTTGACCAGTCTTTTATTATGTCCAATTCAATCAATAATCCCCCCTTCCCAGCTCCCCCAGAAACACATTTTACTTTTAAGGAGATATATCTCTGTGCTGAGCAGGTAGTGCTGTGGCAGGGAGAGAGTGAAGGCTTCTCAGAAACTGCAGAATGGACCCTACGCCTTGAACGCCACCTACTTGTATAACTTGAAGGGCCCAGACTCAAAATATCACCCTCTCTGGGTATTCCTCTGCCCCAAATTCCACTATCAAGTTCAGCTCTCTGGGTTCAACAATGCTCCAGGAACCCTTTATGAAAATGCAGACACCCGACTGGAGAACACTTCCACTGCTGAGGTCACTAACTTCTTAGTGGGAACAATTTAATGATACGATTTTCCCCCAGCAAAAGAACAGGAAGGCTACACAAGGGGATGAAACAAAGCCAAGAGGGGGAAAGGAGGCAAGAAAGGCTCTGGAGGAGGTAGAAATGACCTAGTGGGAAGGAGGAACCAAGTGCTGTGCTTTTTTATTAGAATTAACTATTCCAGGGTTTGGATAACCCCCCCCCCCACATACACAGCTTCCATGTGAGAGAGGTGGGGGGATCTGGGTGCCCACAGTAAGTGGGGCAGCCTCCTAAGTTGTAGCTAGAAGTTTCAAATCAGTGTGATCCTTCTAAAAATAACATTTCTCTTCCCCTCAACCCTCAGTTCATTCTCAGCATTCAATAGTCTCTCAAGTTTTGCATCCCTCTCTCTCCCCAACTCTCTCTCCCTCCTCCGCTCCCCCTGGTTCTCCATTAGGTCTCTCTTGTTTTCCTGGAGGGGGGAAAAGAGGTGGTGGTGATGGTGGAGGGCACTTAAGGGGAAGAGCACTGGGTGTTGTATGGAAAACAATTTGACAATAAAATATTTTTAAAAAGATAAAAAAATAATAATAAAAATAACATTTCTCATCCGTTGCCCCTGCATTTCCATTTCTGGGATTCCAGGCTAAGGAAATAACCTCTAACGCTAAAGAAGAAAAATGTTTACAAAAGTATTTCTCACATATTCATTCCTAATATGGTGAACCCTCAGTTAAGTGGTTTGTGGATTGGATCTGATTACATCCTGGTTACAGAAAAAAACTACAGGCTCCACATTGGCCAGGGAAGGCTCGGCGCCTGGACAGTTTTAACTAACATGAATTGATGACTGACTCAATTTAATGTGGTAGGGAGGGGCAGAGAATGGCAGTCTGAGAGTCAAAACATCAGGGATAAAGGTTAACTATGGGTATATAAGATAATGGCTGATTTTGATTTCTTCTGCTTCTTTGTGTTTTAAAAAATGCCTACTACATACATATAGTAGTGTTATAATAAAATCTTTATTTTGATAAGTAACATATATTAAATCCTTTACACAAGCATTTCATTTGTGAGCTGGATGCCATTTTCATCCCTATTTTATAGATGATGAAATTGAGCCAGGGAGCAGTGAAGTGACTTCCTCAAGATGAGATCACCCATAAGTGGTGGCCATGATTTGAACCCAGGCACTTTGGTGCTACAGCCTCTGTTTTAAACCACTGTAGTCTACTGTCTCCGTGGTCTTTATCAACAGCAACAACTGCCTACGTGATGATGTTAAAGGAAAAATATCCAGATATATTTTCCACACTTCCCAGAGAAGGAAAACTATTTTTTTATGGTACTGACACCTAAATATTAATGTTTTGATATAACTATAATTGATTTTTCCTTTTCTTTGTGTGTGTTCTCCTCAAGTGTTCTTTAATGAACTCCAGATTGCAAATTTTAAAAATAACTCAATTTGATTTTTTTTTTTTTTTTTTAATGATAGAGGAGTGGAAGACACCACCAAGTTGGATGTTGCTGTTCGGTAGCGAAGGAAGCTGTTTTTCAGGGAACGGACAGTTGTTACATATTATCCACAAAATGACAGAACACCAGCAAAACTCTTCACTTCCCAAAAGAGGGAAACCATTTTTTCATGGTCTTGACACTGTATCTTAAACCTCCCTGGAAACGGTGAAACGATAATGATCTAGAAGGAGGCCTGGCTGAGTTCCTGGTTTCCAGCCACCCCATCCAACTTAACCTCGCCATCCCCGTCCAGCCTAACACGCCGTGGTTTTTCTCTTGAAAGAGGGAGGGTTCACGCAAATATTTCCCTCATTCAGCCAAGAAAGCTGGTTCTGTTTTATTTCGGCAGCTATGCATAGCCTGTTTCTGGATTCAGTATTTATAAATACAAAGTCCTCTCAAACTGTTTTATCAACTTCATTAAAAATAGTCATCAAACAGAATGTCGTGGGGATTGAGATCGTAAAAACTCTTGAATGAGATTTGGAGAACTTCTGCATTTGTGAGCAAACGGAAGGGCTGGGGGTGGGGGTGGCTACCAGGGAGCTCCCTACCACCCACCCCGACCCTGTACCTGTGCTCTCTCCAACCTGGCTGTTTCTGCCTTGTAATAAACTTTATAATAAACTGGTGAGCACAAGTAAAGTGTTTTCCTGAGTTAGTGAACTGTCAAACCTTAAGAGGTGAGGATCACGGGAGCCCTCAATTTTGTAGTCAGCCAGGCAGAAGTGTGAGTCCCCTGGGGCCCCATTGGCAGCTGACATCTGAAGTGAGGGCAGTCTTACGGGCTGAGCCCTTACCCTGTGGGGTCTGATTTAACTCTAGGAATTAACATCAGAATTGAATTGTTGGACACCCACTTGGAGTCAGAGAACTGATGGGGCCGGAAAACCCACACATTTGGTGTTAGAAGTGGTGTCAAAAACATTACTCAGGAACCGATAAGAAGGTCTGACATTGACCTAAATCAAGTCTATAGCAACAGCTCAAAAAAACCCAGACAGCTGAAGGAAGCAACAGTCACAAAACCTGAGCCAGAAAGCAAACAGAAAAGAAAAGCCAGACCTGACCCTGAAGTCATCAGAAAATAAACAGATAATATCTGTCTAGCAACTAACTAAGAAGCATAAATCTAATACAATTTCTTAGTCTCTTGAGAAGGTAGCCTGAAACTGGTGAGGTTAAGATATAAGAATTAATCCTCTCTCTCTCTAAAATAAATAAAATGAAAAAAAAAATTTTAAAGGGGTGTCTGAGTGGCTCAGATGGTTGAGCGTCTGACTTGATTTTGGCTCAGGTCCCAGGGTCATGGGATCAAGCTCCGCCTGGAGCCTGCTTAAGATTCTCTCTCTCTCTCTCTTTCTCTGACCCTTCCCTCAACATGTGCACACTCTTTCTCTGTCTTTAAAATAAATAAATTTTTTAATTAAAAAAAAAGGAAATAAGAATTAACTACCAGTGATACAGAAGAACGCAGCCACTATATCCCTACATTCTTAAGAGGTGAAACACATACTTTTAAAAAATAAATAAAGGGGCACCTGGGTGGCTCAGACAGTTAAGCGTCTGGCTTCAGCTCAGGTCATGATCTCGCGGTTCGTGGGTTCAAGCCCCACGTCAGGCTCTGTGCTGACAGCTCAGAGCCTGGAGCCTGTCTCCTGATTCTGTGTCTCCCTCTCTCTCCAACCCTCCCCTGCTCATGCTGTCTCTCTCTGTCTCTCAAAAATAAATAAAAAATATTTTAAATAAATAAGGCAAATTTAATGTTCATTTAACATGTTCATGCAGTAGATTCTATAATTTCATGATGTGAAGTTAGATAAACATTCTTCAGTTAATCCTAAATCAATTGAGTGCCTCCTTTAAGGGATCAAAATAAATGCTTTGCTCTATCTGTAGTCTAACTGGCCAACTAAAATCCCCGCTGACTGAAAAGAGAAGACATCTCCTCAGCTTCTCCTACTCACGTCCCTGGCTGGGGGCTCCAGGCCATGATCCAGACGAGTCTCTGGGCCTCCACGCGGGCCCTTCTCACACAGGCAGTGCAGATCGCTTGTATCAGAATCTCCATAATCTTATGCCACGTGACATGTCATGGCCGGATGTCCGGCAGGACACCTGGCTGAGTTCAAACAGAGGGACCTCTAAGTAAGGATTATTCAGAGCATTCTTAATGAAAGCTCCATCAGGCCAGCAAGACGTGTAGTTAACATTTCAGCTACTTGTGCTCTTGAGGAAACAGTGGGTCTCTGTATGGTTCACAATTATTTTACCTCAAGCCGACACCAGGCGGGGCGGGGCCCTCCTTGCTTTGGATTTTAATAATCACAAAGCCAACCTTCAACTTGTGGCCTTTGTAGAACACTTTCAAAATCAAAGCAAAAACCAGATAATGAATAGCCTCCAGCTCTGGTCACCCACTCTGTACCTCCCACCCTACCTCTCGGCCACCGGCTTCCCTGGGCCAAACTTACTCTGAGCTGTTTTGTCCTGAAGGTCTGAATCCCTGTGGGCCCCAGTCTCTGAGACACGAGTGAGCCTTGTGCACGCAGCATGGGCGGGGCTTTCCCTCCGGCCAGGTGGTAAGACACCTGGGAGGCTCCTCCTCTCCCATCTGCCCCTCCCCCTTGGGCTTTCTAGGCTTATTTAATTAAGTCATCCCTAAGGCTATCATCAGTTACATCTCTCAACCACATTACTTCCAGAAGACAGGATTTGATAGGAAACAGTGGGGAGAAACTGTCATAATAATAATAATAGCAAACATTTACTGAGTATTTACTAGTTGTACTTTACTTACAGGGTCTCAGAGATTCCTTACAATAACTTTGTAAAAGAGATGTTATTATCCCCATTTTACAGATGAGAACACTGAGGTTTAGTATAAGGTTGGAGAACTTGCCTAAGGTTACATCACTAATTTAAGCAGAAGAGTTTAATTCTAACCGACTCTTCTGTAGAGTAGTCTCACAGTGTTAGACCTAAGAGATAGTTGAGGGAACACGCCTCACAGCTGAATTCTATTTATGTTCAAATTTAAAGTAACTTCTCTCCCCATGAAGAAGAGTAGGAAGGAATCTACAAATTGAAAAGTTAAAAAATTACATTTCTTGGAGAGGGGTGAGATACAACTATAGTACTGATATAATTTTTAAAGAGCCCTTATCTTTTGGAAATACATACGGAAATTCTTACAATTGAAATGATTTGGAATTTGCTGAAGGCGAAGTAGGTAGGAGCTTAGGAGACCCAAGATTGGCCCTGAGTTGATAATAACTGGAAGCCAACTATGGGTGTCTGAGGGCACTCCTTATGGTAGTGTATTTTTGTATATACCCCAAAGTTTCCACAATAAAAAAATGGGTGTCTCAGTCACTTGAGTGTCTGATTCTTAGTTCCGGCTCAGGCTGTGACCACATGGTTCCCGAGTTGGAGCCCCTCATGAGGCTCTACGCTGACAACACAGAGCCCACTTGGGTTTCTCTCTCTCCCTCTCTCAATCGCTCTGTCTCTCAGAATAAATAAATAAATTTTTAAC
>NC_043708.1:84957709-85065615 GCF_006229205.1 Suricata suricatta | reverse complement strand
AAAGTTTCCACAATAAAAAAATGGGTGTCTCAGTCACTTGAGTGTCTGATTCTTAGTTCCGGCTCAGGCTGTGACCACATGGTTCCCGAGTTGGAGCCCCTCATGAGGCTCTACGCTGACAACACAGAGCCCACTTGGGTTTCTCTCTCTCCCTCTCTCAATCGCTCTGTCTCTCAGAATAAATAAATAAATTTTTAACAGCAAAAAACAAAAATTAAAAACCAGCATGTCAGAGTGGGCAGTGACTTTGCTCTTTAGTCACTGAAACGGTAAGTTGTGGGCATACTTCAAGTAATAGCAAGATAACACAAATACAGGGTAATAGAACACAATTATAATCATACTTCCCTCCACGTGCGCACAGCTGTACAATTCACAGAGCCCACACCTGAACCTGCCTGGGAGGTATGGATACCACTCTACAGATGGACAAACTGAGGCTCAGAGAGGCAAGGTGATCCTACAAAACTCACACAGTGAGTCAGCACCAGGGTTGGAGCCATGAGGATTCCTTAAAGTGAACAGCAGCTTTTTCTGAACACCAATGCAGGCATTAGCCAGAGCTCGAGGTTCAGAGGAGGAGGGCCTTCTCCTGGCTCCAGATCCTGGGACTGCCTCTGGGCTGGGCAGGGCAGGGCAGAAGAATCCTGCAACCCCAAGTGGCCACACATACTGTCTCCCAGAGGGGCAGGACTCCAGTCCTGGTTTTATGGTCATTGAAGCCTATACAATTTAAGGACCGAAATTACAAATACGAAATTAGATAGGAGAGTTAATATTAACTTTGAATGAGAAAATAAATCACAGTAAATGTCTGGATTCTTGGTGATTCAAGACTCTTTCTTCTGATCTCTCTTTGAGGTGATTTATCAGGAATACAAGCAGGGAAATACTTCCTGGTCACAGCCTGGCTACCCCTCCCCTCCTGGAACTCCCCGCTCCACGCCCAGGAGGACCTATACCAAAGATGGGCCCAGAAGCTTGAACTTCATTTGCTCCTGGGTAAATCCACATTAGTGCCTACAGCATTCCTTTAGGGCACGCTGCCTGCCCACCCACCCTGGGACTCACAACCAGCCAGTCTCCTCCTACCAGTCCTGAGTTTTGCCAATCCCCCTCCCACTGCTTTCCAACACCTCACGGCTTCTTTGAACAATCTGAAGCTACATCCTGATCCCTAATGTAAAACCAGTCCCTCACTGCCCTGTAGCACATTCCTGAGTGCCAGGCAATGTGCCGGGCGCTTGAGGTGGACACATTCTCCTCATGTTACAACTGAAAAAAGTAAGGCTGCAGGAGATAGGTTACATTCTCGAGAGCACACAGCCAGGAAGTAAATTAAGTTAAATTAAATTAAAAAATAAAATAGAAAATAGAATAGAATCAGTATTCAACCAGTGGAGACAGAAAAGAGTAAGGGAGAGAATGAAAGCAAACATCATCACTTTCCCTCTGACATGGAGAATACTCCTAAGAACTGGCTTACACAATTATGAAAGCACACGAGTCCAATATCTACATCAGCAAGCTGGAGACCTAGGAAAGGCAGCGGTGTAGTTTCTGTCCAAAGGTGGTCAGCAGGCTCGAGACCCAGGAATAGCTCATGTTGCTGCTCGAGTACAGGCCGGAGAAAACTAGCTTCCCAGCTCCAGGCCAGCAGGGAGGACTCTCTGTAGTGAGAGGGCCAGCCTTTTGTTCTATTCAGACCTTCACCTGATTGGATGAGGCTACCCACATTGGAAGGGCAATCTGCGTAAGGATTCCTCCAGAAAACACCCTCATAGACACACCAAAATAATGTTTGACCAAATGAGCAGGCACCCTGTGAGCCAGTCAAGTTGACACGTAAATTTAACTATCATACCCTCTGATTTAACCTATAAAAGGGCAAATCCAAATCTAGAAAAAATCTTAGACTATGACTGGTTATTATGACTGGATCAGTATCACTTTTGGGTCTCAAGAAAATGCCAAACATTTGTCTCATAAATACTATGGTTTGTTAACATGATCTCATCTTAATCTAAAGGGCATTCAAGTAAATTACGCAGTCATATTTGTGGTACATATCAATGGTGTTGGATTAGATACTTCATGAAAACTTTCTGGAGGTGTTTGAGTCCTACTGTGTTAATAAAGTTTTTAATTTTTTGTATTTTAGGATTGTTTGACATTTGGGGGACTTGCTAATCCAAGAGAGACTGCCCCTCCAGTGCTAGCTAACTCCTAAAGACAGTAAATAACTTGTCTGGGAGCATACCTCTATCATGTAAACCAAGCCATGGAGAGCCCATACCCTGAGCCACCTCCTCCATCTAGCTTTTGCACTCCCGAAGTCAGTATTCCTCTGTCCTAATTATTCTAGTGCCAGACATCAGGCAACTGGGGTAGCCCCTACACCCCAAAGCCTACTAAAATGTATTCAAATTAGCCACCCCCAAACCTGGTCAACTCATTCCCCCTGCCTCACTAAAACTACAACATAGGTTTGTGGGGGCCTGGGTGGCTCAGCTGGCTAAGCATCGGACTTCAGCTCAGGTCATGATCCTCTGGTTCATGAATTTGAGCCCCACATTGGCTGCCTGCTTCAGATGCTCTGTCCCCTTCACTCTCCGCTCCTCCCCTGCTTGCGCACATGTACTCTCTTTCTCTTTCTCTCTCAAAAATAAACATTTATAAAAAAGAAAGTACTTTTTAAAAATAAAAAGTAAAAATCTACAGTACATGTTTTGCCCATGCTTTCCCCTCAATTTTCCTGCCTAGTGACCCACCAGGCACTTCCCCAAGTGGCTGGATGGGGTGTATCTTGCACCTCTTCCCGGGGAACTCTGAGTAACAACTTCTTCCTTCATAACAATCATCTCCTGATGTGTTAGAAGATTTTATATGTGTAACAAATTTTTTTTCTCTGCTCCTTCTCACATATCCATTGAACTGTCAGGTGGCAGGCATTTAAAAAGCAATTTAATTACATATTACTGGGGAATGTTATAATTATGTGGGTGATTGGGTCAAATTTTTACAACTGAATAACATAACTACAGTATAATTTTTTAATGCAATAATTACTCCGGAAGAATAGAGCACCGGACCTTCCTTTCCTTTGTCAGACACTTATCACCTGCTCTACCAAAATGAGCAATCTTCTCCACCAAGGAAAGTCTTCACGTGCTTTTTATCCTTTTAATCTTGATAAAGGGGAAGTGTCATCAGCCACAGCTGCTCAGAAAGGTGTTTAAGGAGCAAGTTTTCTACAGGATATGAATATATGTGCACATTCATACCTATACTAGATTTGTCTCAATCATGCAGTGGCTAAATTTGCAGAGCCAAAAATCAGGAAACATAATCTAAGCGACTTTTTTAATTTACAGATTTATTTCCTGCACAACAGGTCTACAAATTAAATTATATTTTGCTGTGCTAAATGTGTAAGTATATCTTTATGGAAAGAGTAGAGTTACGTGAAATCTACATGCTGATAAGACTGTTTCCACAAGTGCTCATTGAGAATCTGCTGCACAGCAGGACCCGTGCTGACAGACTGACACTTCCCCACCCCCTTCCTGGTCCTGCTCCAGGTCTATTAGCTTCAGGTGCTAAGGGCAGAACAGCACAGCTTGCCAGCTAATTATAATGTAGGCCAAGAATAAGGGTGAGCCAAATTCCAGGGGAAAGTTTTTTTTCTAATATGATATGGTCTAATTTAAATATTAGAATGTTAAAAATAAGCTCTAAAAAAGCTAGAAGGTTTTTTTAAGTTTATCCATCTTGAGAGAGAGTGAGCAGGGGAAGGACAGAGAATGTGCACTGTCAGCATAAAGCCCTACATGGGGGCCAAACCCATGAACCATGCATGAGACCATGACCTGAGCCAAAATCAAGAGTTGGACACTTATCTGACTGAGCCACCCAGGGGCCCCAAGCTAGAAAAAATTTTAAGTGGACGTTGGCATCATTGCTGAGTAATATTTAAAAAAGAAATAAACAACTTCCTTAGAGTAACATGAAGCAGATCAATGGTTTGAACCCTTAAGCATTTTTTGAAACTTTTGTGCTTTTCTTGATTCCCTACCACCCCCTCCATTCATCCTACACCCATTTCTGCCCAGCTCAGGCGCTGAGCTGCTAACAGCACTGTCTAGACTCCCTTGCCCTCTACCTTCTGGTTGGTTTTGTCAGTGGCTAAGTGTAAGCCAGAGCTCCAAGAGAGTGGAAAGAGTAGTTGGGGTATTTCCTCCCCATTTTCTCTCTACTTGGGCCATGTTGGAGTTGGACAATGGACAGAGGCGGAAAGAATTTTGAAGAGCATGGCAGATAAAGTCTACACTGTCTTGAACATACTCTAAAAGTATGAATGTCAACAACCATGTTGGGTAAGATTCAGAAAGAGGTAAGAAGCATAGTAGAGAAAAAAAAATAAATCACCTTAGAGACCACCTAGACCATCAGGAACAGACAAATTAGTAGAAATATAAACATTGAAGGCTCTGCTAGTGAGGGCTTAAAATGAAGCGAGGAACATATTATTGAACACTGGAGAAAAAGGATCGTTGTTATAGAGGGGCAGAAAGCTTAAGATAATTCTGCCCTATAGTTATGTGAAAAGGAGAATTTGTAAGAGATGAAATTGAACAGTTAGCTGAGGAATTTCCAAGCAAAGTGTGGAAGGTGCAGCCAGATTTCTCCTTGCTGCTATTAGGAAAATGTGAAAGAAGAGAGATAAACCAAGGGAAGAAATGATCAGCAAAAATGAACTAGGACTATTTAGTGGCAAACACACATCAAACCTGATGACAAAGCAAGTCTGGCCCAGTGGGTGGGGCCAAGAGCCACAGATGATTATTCCTAGGTCTTGAAACTGAATGGAATTTGTCCAACTGGATTTTAAAATTTTCTTGGGACCAAGTGACCCCTTTCTTTCCTTACACTTTTTTCCCCTTTTCAAGCAGAACCTTTATCCAATGCCTATATAACTTTTATCCTCTGCTTACACCACCATTGTATTTTGGGAGCAGATAATTTGTTCCTTTAGTTTCACAGGCCCACAGATGAACAGGAATAGAACCCTAGGATGGATCATCCCTAGAGCCTCACTCATACATAATTTATATTATTCAGTAGATGAAATTAGACTCTGGAGCTAATGAGACTCCAATTGGATTTTGTGCCATAGTTAATACTCTAATAGGGGACCTATTTGAGGACCTTGGAGGCTTGTATACGGGATAATTTTGGAGAGACAAATTAGTAGAAATTTGGAGAGCCAGAGTATGAACTTGCAGGCAGAATAATCCCCCTACCAAAGACTCCCTGGAATCTATGAATATGTTACATTGCAGGCAAATAGGGACTTTGCAGATGTGATTAAGTTAAGGACATTGAGATGGGGAAAGTGGTCTGCATTATGACTCAGGTGGGCCCACGTGTGGATGGGACGGATCCTCAAGAGTGAGGAATCTTTCCTAGCTGTGGCCAGAGGACAGGCGTGACTCTTGGAAGAAAGGTCAGAGAGATACAAAGTTGTTGGCTCTGAAGATGGAGAAAGGGGTTCATAATCCAAAATGTGGGCAGCATCTAGAAGCTGGAAAAGAAAAACAAAACAAAACAACACAGAGTCTTTCTTGGAGCTTGCAAAATGAAAGTGGCCGTGCTGGCACTTTGATTTTAGAGTGAGGCTCATGTTGGATTTCTGAACTACAGTGCTATAGGAACAGAAATTTGTATTGTTTAAGCCACCAAGTCCATGGGGATCTATTACAGCAGCAATAGGGAATTAATGCATCAGCTTGCTTAATCTTCACAACCATCTCAAGACGAAGGTATTGTTATTCCCATTTATAGTTGCTGAAGCTGAGGCTCAGGGAAGTGAAGTATCATTCTAGTTAACTCTCAGAACTTGTGGGGCGCCAGAGTGGGTCAGTCAGTTGACCGTCCTACTTTGGCTCAGGTCATGATCTTGCAGTTTGTGAGTTTAAGCCCCACGTCGGGCTCTGTGCTGACAGCTCAGAGCCTGGAGCCTGCTTCAGATTCTGTGTCTCCCTCCCCTTCTGCCCCTCCCCTACTCATACTCTGTCTCTGTCTCTCTCTCTCTCTCTCTCTCTCTCTCTGTCAAAAGTAAATAAACATTAAAAAAGGTTTTAACAAAAAAATCTAAGAACTTGAATATAAACCTGGATTTTTGGGAGTCAATCCTAATACTCCTTCCACTAACCCAGAGTTGGGGCACATGTATAAAATAAAGGTACCAAATTCTTTGGCAACTGTTGCTACAGAGGTGACCAGAGAGTTTAGTGCTACCCTCTTGGTAGGCTACAGAGGTTTTCCACCTGCTACCACCAACTATCCTGGCCATCGCGGGGGATGACAGGAATGGTCCAGTGGGGATAGATAAGACCAGAGTCTAGAACCAGAGTCCAAAACCACCAGGAGGTTTCAATCTCTCTGGGAAAAAAAGATGCATCAAAGTGCCAACAAATGACTGAGTGACCACAAGAAATTTCCAAGAAGGACGAGGAAGGTAACACGGCTGACAGAATCAACGTAGGCTGGGGGGACTAGAGCAGGTGGGAGCACAGCTGGATGTTGCGCCGCGGGTTAAGATCAGGGCATTTCGGGAGGGTATAATAATGGGGGGACAAAGGGACACCATGTACTCCATTTCCCTGGAAAGTAAGCCCTGTCAGTGCAAAGACCTTATATAACATGCTCATTGTTTTAGTCCCAGCACCTAGCACAGCACTTGCCATAATAAAGGATCTCAGTAATTGTCTTAGTCCTTCCAGGCTACTATGAAATACCACAGATAGGGTAGCCTATAAATAGAAATTTGTTTCTCATGGTTCTGGAGGCTGGAAGTCCAAGATCAAGGCACCAGCATGGTGGGTGAGGACCTTTTTCCTAAGTCCTCACATGTTAGAAGAGGCTCTAGATCTCTCTGGACCCTCTTTTCAAGGCAATAATCCCATTCCTGAAGGCTAATGACTTAATCATCTCCCAAAGACCCCACCAACTAATACCATCACCTTTGCAGATTAGGATGGCAACAAATGAGTTTTGGAGGGAACACAGACATTCAGGCCACAGCAGTAATATTTGCTTTTAAAAAATGAATTAGGGGCGCCTGGGTGGCTCAGCCAGTTAAGCATCAGACTTCAGCTCAGGTCATGATCTCACCATCTGTGAGTTTGAGCCCCGCATCAGGCTCTGTGCTTTCAGCTTAGAGTCTGGAGCCTGCTTCAGATTTTGTGTCTTCCTCTCTCTCTCTGCCTCTCCTCTGCTCACTCTCCGTCTCTCTCTCTCTCAGAAATGAATAAACATTAAAAAAATTTTTTTAATCAATTAAATGATGAACAGATTTATTCAGTACCTCTATATGCCTGATGCATACACAATGAATGAAGGTGAGACTTAATTCATTTCAAAAGAATTTACTGAGTGTAGAGGAAAACACAAAAGTCTAGAATGTATCCCTTCTCAAGCCAGTAAGAGAATGACCCGCACACTTCTAACTACCCTTAGCTTTAGTGACCATAGTGTGATGTAATCACTGCGAGCCCAACACTTTAGGTGTTTTGATGAGAAAGAGTAATCAATGAAAGCTTGGTGGGACAGAAGCAATCTGAGGAGGAGGTAAAAGACTGGCAGCATTTTGACAAGTGGAAACACTAGGGGAGGTTGCACCAGGAGGAGGGAGGAACAGAAGTAAAGGCATCGATGATATGGCGACTTCCCTGCACACCTCACTCCCACCCTCTCTGCCCTGCTCAGAGCCCTGAGAGCTGACCTGTAAGGCACGAAGTCACCTCTCTGTCCTTTAGCTTTCATTGGGTGTACTGCTCAGCCAGCCTTGACTTCCTGGGCTGGGGGGCGGGGGGGCGCGCAGCGACAGCTCCTTTCTCAGGGTTCTAGTAATCACATCCTCTCTTTGCTTTTTTGGGCCTCAAATCAATACAATTGCTTCACCCTCTCATTGGTTTCTCTTAACCTTGCCCACACCTTTGCAAACAGTTATTTCATTAGACCCTTTTTACTAACACGTTTGAGTGTGCCAACTGTTTCCCAGAGACCCTGGCTGATAAGGTGGGAAGGCCCAGAATGTCTTTTGGCGAGGGAAGGCTAACCGGATGTGGCTGCCTGCCGTTCAGAGCAGTAGAAAAGGAGACCAGAAAGAAATATCACAGCCCGATTCTAAAGGGCCACACTGAGGCTTTCTACTGAAAATCCATTTTGAGAAGTGACAGAACCGTGGGAATAATCTTGAAAAAATGAATCTGATGTCAGGGAGCAAATTAAATAGAAGAGTCAAACCAGTTCTGAAAGTCATTTTGGAGTGGTCTAGGTGTGAGCGATAAGGGCCTGGTTAGGTGTGGGCATTGGAAATGCAAATAAAGATTCAGATAAGAACGAGGTAGAGGAAAAAGAATGATTGAATGAGAGGTGGGAAGGGCACCCTGGGAGGAAAAAAAAGTCAAAGTTGACATTCAAGTGGCAGAAGACGGAAGAATTCTATGAAACAGGAAACCGGGAGGGCAAGGTAAGGGCCTGTTGGGGGTACTTTTGGGGACATAGGTTTGAGGTTTGGCAAGTACAATCACCTAGAATGGGCGTCATATAACTGTGGACAAGGAAGGGGGCAGTCTATGGCAGATAGACCTCCACCGGGAAGAGAGAATAAGATTGGATAAGCATACGTAACTGAATCTTGAGCTGGAAGCTTAACCCCCGACAACTGCAATCCCATCTAGGAGTCACAGAGCAGCAATCTGCAGGCCAAATGCAGACCAGAGATGTGTTTTGGTTGGCTCAGAGAGTTTTCTTAAATTTTGAGTTAGCACCAACATTAAAATTTTTTATTTTCTCACCCAAAAAAACCCCTCCAGGTTTTTGCCTGACAACACGGGGCCCACACTCTCACATGTCAACCCCTGGCTGGAGCTGACCAGTCTTGGCTCATCTACACCCTACACAAGGTTACAGTTCACCCCAGCCCCACCCACTATTTGTTACTCATTTGTGTCACCCGCTCCGCCCTGGCGTGCATTTGAACTCACGGTCCCTGCTAATGACAGTTCTCGATGCAAATGATGCTGTAGATGATCCCCAGGGGGAAGTGAAGATGAATTGGAGCGAGTCAGTTGAGTTCAGCACTTCTGAGTGTTTACTATGCGCCAAGCATTGAGGTAAATGCTGGGGAGACTGCAAAGATAAAAGAGTGGTCTATTTTAACAGGAGAGACCAGGAATATAAGGACCCCCTAAGTGGCTGTTTCAGAAACTCAGGCACCTGGGAGGGCTTGGAATAGCCGATGAGAACAGAGGTGAAGGCATGAATATGAAACGATATGCAGACCAAATTTTTGTGACAAATTAGCTATAGGGGATAATAAAGGAAGGAGGTGAACATGACCTTGCTAAGGTGGATACAGTGAGAGAGGGTCTAAGGAACAGTGTCAGATTAAAGTGCAGCAAAGGTCCACAGCAGGCAGGGAGAGAAGGAAACCACACCCCCTAGAAGTTCACAGGAGTGCTGTTCTGCAAAGGCATGATGCGGCTGCGCCCTTCCTCTTGGCACACCTCCTCTTGAGTAATGGAGGCGCTGTCCCCGCCTGTGTGCTCAGGACCTGGATTACTTTATTGTTAACAAAGGAACAAAATTGAGCAATCTTCATCTAGGCCTGCAGGGCCATGTTGGAACTCTACATAGCTGTTGTCAAATTAAATATTTTAATATTTTAACATTAAATATTAAACTGGGGAGCAAGCGCTCTGGTAGTGGACCAGGAGCAAATCATCCAGAAAACAAGTATCACATACTGCTCCCTGATGATTGAAGGGTTAGGGTTCTTTAGTTCCCTAACTCTTTAGAAATAACACATAAGAAATGTCTTTGGGGGCACGTGGGTGGCTCAGTCATTTGAGCGACTAACTCTTGATTCCAGCTCAGGTCGTGATCTCACAGTGGGGAAATGAAGCCCCGTGTCAGACTCTGCGCTGAGCGTAGAACCTGCTTAGGATTCTCTCTCTCCACCTCTTCCTCTCTCTCCCTCTCTCTCAAAATAAATAAACATTAAAATATAAACAAACATCTTTGAAGAGTTACTGATAAAGAGTTACCAATGAGGTCTTGGGCAATGAAACTATGGCGCCCTTTGCTGCTGAGAAATTTCCACAAGTTTCCCTAGGCTACACGCATTTTACAATCAAGAAAGCCTAATAAGGGGGGAGGAACTGACAATTTCACCAAGCCTCATATTAGCTAAGCAAAAAATAAAAATTCTACTTAAGAAAGGAAAATTCTTGCACTTTGGCTTCAGAAAAGGAAGAAATAAGTCAGTCAACTGGATTATTTCAACGGAAAGTTAAAGGTTTTGATTGAATTATATGGCGGGTGAGAAGGCAATGCCTTGCTTTTCTGCTTGCATTAGCCAATGAGAGTGTGGCTCATGTTCTGGTGTAGAAGTAATCGCAATTTAGCTCTTCTTCAAGTCCATCGCTCACAGTTGGCCTCTAGCCAAGTATATTACAGGCTTCCTTTCAACATCTGCACATGCGTATATGAGCCCGTCCCCAGACTGTAGACCAGAACACTCTGGGAAGGGAGGCCTGATGAGGAGTTAATTTGCTCCCAGTCACACAGCAGGGGGTCAGCTTAGGCTGAATCTGTTAAATGATCACAAGAAAATTACCCATCAGCCTCAGAAGTGCTGGGATTCCTGCGCGGTTCCACATACAAGAAGGCTCTGAAGGGCAGGATTTCATTGTAAACAGGCACTGGCCAATTAATCTGGCATATTGTTCTCGGAATCCAGGGTGTGAGGTCTTAACACAATGAGAAAAGACTCTTTAATTACAAGTTATATATTTGTTGTTTGACTGTGATTAAAGAGATGACAAACTCAATCCTTTACTGGTTAGAACAGAATGAGACAGAGGCTAGGTAACAGGTGTGCTGGTTCCCTACTAAGCTCTTGTCTGTCCTCTGTCTGACCAGATGACATAGTTCCCCATCCTGGTGAAGCTTCGTCTGAGGGCATATCAGGAGTCAGGGAGTTGGGAGCCTGGGTCCACATTCCAGGCAGGGCCAGGCGGGGCTCATCCTTAACCATTCTGGGCCACACTTTCTTCAGTAACAGATAAAGGACTGGACTGGAAGCTTCAAAGGTCCCTTCCTTTTCTAAAACTCTGTGATCTTCTAAATGAAGGAGAAAGGGAAATGGAGGTGCACAAGCAGGTACTCAACTGGGAATACTCGTGGGACACCTGGGTGGCTCAGTCGGTTATGGGCTCAGGTCATGATCTCAGGGTTTCATGAGTTTGAGCCCTGCATTGTGTTCTGTGCTGTCAGAGCAGAGCCGGCTTCGGTCCTCTGTGTCCCTCTCTCAGGAAAAAAAAAAAAGATATCAAACAGGAATACTTGTTCTAATAACTCCTTGGACTGGTCAGAGCTGTGAATTACTGCAGCAGAGAATACAAAGGTATAATCAGGCCCCAGTGTCTCTTCCTCTTATAAGAACATCAGTCATATTGGATTAAGCCCCACCCTTATGATCTCATTTAATCTTAATTACCTTTTTAAGGGCCCTATCTCCAAATACAGTCACATTCCAAGGCACTGGGGATTAGGGCTTCATCACATGAATTTTGAGGGGACACAATTCAGTCCATAACACCACTATTTGCCCTTCCCAAAGTTATAGACATAGTTAGCCCCAGTGTGTTCTAGATTTCTTCTTCCTCTCAAGGTTCCCTCCCCATCTTCCTGACCCAATTTAGCACTTTTACAAAGTAAACCTCAGGGCTGGCCGACTGAACCTACTTTTCTTCTTCCTGTTACCATCCACAATTGTCGTTACGTAGACTTTTAAGGCTGGGAATGAAGAAGCAACTAGTTTGTTTCAGACCTAGTCTGGGCACCTTCTAGCAACACACCCCCCTGCTGCTATTCACCACATCTTCAGGGTCACAGAGGGGGTACTTAATGGGTGTGGGGCAGGGAAAGGTAAGAAGAAAAGAGGAAAAAGAAATGTGCATCTATGCCCAGAAATGCCTCATCATGGGTCTGTCTCCATTCCCTATTAGACATTTCCTGTGTTGCAACACATAGGATTAACAAGCCTAGACACAGGCGAGATGGAAGAGAAACTATTCCTGGTTTCCTATCAACATTCAATTTCATTTTCTCTGGCAGAACACCGGCCGCACAGACCCACACACACAACCTATCGGTCCTGACTGATATCTCAAGCTTGCCAACTCCAGATGGGTTTATACATATTGGTTCAGCCAGTAAAAGAAGAAGGAGGAAGAGGAGGAGGAGGAGAAGTCCAAATTTTAGTCATATCTCAAACCAGCAGCTGTCTCCTTAATGAATTTTGGTTTTTTCAGATGTAATCATAAGCAACCTTTTCCAACCCACTTATTCATTCAACAAATATTTAGTGAGTACCTTCCATGTACCAGGACTGGGGACACCAATAGTGACGGCCATAAGCTTGTAGTCCAGTGAGGGAGACACATAACTTCTAACAGCTGGTATTTATTTCGCATCTCTGTCCCAGGTACAGTGCTGGGTACTCCAAATACTTGGGGAGACATGACTATCTCCACCAAGCAGTGAAGAAGCTAAGGTGCAAAGAAGTTCAACAGCCAAGGTCATGCTGCTAGTCAATGGAAGTGTCAAGACTACAGCCATGTTACCTGACCTCTGGGCAGTGCCCTTCCCACTGTCAGGGGGGTATTGTAACCTGAGGTGTGAACTTGAATGGAATAAAAAAATCACATCTTTATTTTCACTAATGTCTAACTGGAATTTAACGTTTTCTTCAATTATACATGTTGGCAAAAACCACAGCAGTATTATCAGTACCTAGGATTGTCACCAAAAGAAATCACAGATGTTTTGTTTTATTACAGGGGTTGCCTATATCTTGAAATACAGTTTATGCTCATTCCTACCTCAAAATTATGGTAGCTGTTAGATCCACTGCTAGATCTTTAATTCATTAGGGTTTTTTAAAAAAATGTTTATTTCATATTTGAGACAGAGAGAGAGAGTAAGAGCAGGAGAGCGGGCAGAGAAAGAGGAAGACATAAAATCTGAAGCAGGCTCCAGGCTCTGAGCTGTCAGCACAGAGCCACACACAGGGCTCGAACCCACAAACTGCGAGATTATGACCTGAGCCAAAGTCAGACACTCAACCGACTGGACTCCCCCAGGTACCACAATGCATTTGATTTTCTTTAAGGCACATGGAATACTACATTGTAAATTATTTTTAATATTTTGACAAATGCTTTGGAAAGAGTTTTCTTCATAATGCTCGGCTTTTTAGGGGAGCCTGGGTGGCTCAGTCAGTTAAGTATCTGACTCAGGTAGTGATCTCACAGTTTGTGGGCTGGAGCCCCTAGTCGGGCTCTGTGCTGATGATGTGCCTGCTTAGGGTTCTGTCTCTCCTCTCTGCCCCTTTCCCACTTGTCTCGCTCGCTCTCGCTCTCTCAAAATAAATATTAAAAAAACTTTTTTTAAACTTTTAAAAAGTATTGTTCTGAGAAGGCATCCTTAGTCTCCTCAGAACTGCCAAAGAGGTACAAGGCACAAAAGCAGCTCAGAACCCTACCTTACGACAATGAGAAATCGAGGCACATGCAGAGGCTCTTTTCCTATGTCTTTGATCAAGAGGCTAGGTCGGAATTTTCCTCATTAAGAGAGAGATGGAGGGCACTTGTGGGGAAACGCACTGGTGTTATATGGAAACCAAATTGACAATAAAGTATTGAGAGAGAGAGAGATGAAGAGCAAATGCTAAGACCCCCGATTCCACCCAAGAACCCTCTCTCTTCTTTCTGCTAGTTCCCGTTCAGACGCGCCCCTAAATGCTCTCCTCCGCTTGCTCCAGGCGAAGCTGATCCTTGAGTTCCCCCACCCCGTCCCACGCGCAGTGTCACTGCATAAATGGGTCCCCGCTGCGGGCGGACGGGCTGATGTCAACCTCTGATTCCCCAAGCTGAGCACTTATTGGTGTCCCAGGACGGTGCTAAGTGGCACATTCTACAAGTGGAAGGCTCCAGAAATTCCCACACACCGAACCCACGGATACTTCGGTTTTCAGCCTCCCCTCTCACGTGGGCCTCTACGCGCCCCCCCCCAACCCAAACCTGACACTCTGGGAGGGAAGCGCGAGTCCCAACCCCCGAGTTCCAGACAAGGGCAGCGACAGTGGCGGGGGTCGCGGGTGGAGACAGGGTGTGCCGCGGGACGGACCGCGCAGCACCGGGGCCGCACAGGGGCAGCTGCGTGGGAGGGGGTGGGCCTACAACCCGTGTGTCCCCGCCCGGTCCCCCTTCCCTGGCCGAGGGCCCGAAAGCGGCCGCGAGAGGCCTCTTACCCAGGGGCGAGCGGAGCTTCCGGCCACAGTGCTGTCGCAGCAAAAGCTGCCGCTCCCGGCCCGGGCTCGGCGCCTCGGCTGGGGCCCCGCCCGCCCGCCTGCCCGGCCCCCTGGCGGCTGCTGGAGGCGGGGAGAGCGGGGCTCCCCGCAAGGAAGGCCCGGAAAGGTCCTGCCGCTGCCCCGCCCGACGCCGCAGCCGGACACCGAGGCCAAGTGCAGACTGGCCCCGGGCTTTGAGCGCGCCCAGAGGACAGAGCCAGCGACGCGTGGGCCAGCCGGCCCAGAGCACTGCCCGCGGGGCACGTTCGCCCCTACCCCTGGGGCACTCTGGAGCCTGGCGGGCGTCCTAGCGCAAGCCAGCGAAGGGCGCAGAGGCCACTTGTCACTCCCTTACCCCCCCGCCCCCAGTCCTCCTTCCCCACCCACTCTCCCGGCCAGTGCCACCTGCGCTGCGTAACTGAGAGGGGCAAAAGTGGAGGCAGGCTGTCGACGGAGGCCAGTTGGGGTGTGTGCTTCTCGCCCGGTTCCCAGGACGTCCCAGGAAAACAGCTACCCTAGCGCGCACCTCACAGATAAAGCCACCGTGGCTCAGGAAGCCCAGAGGCTCGCTTTGGTAAACACTGGAGCCGAGCTCTTACCTCAAGGCACAGGCTGGGGTCCGCTGGCTTCAGCCACGGGCCTTCACACGGTCTTCCATCCTACTTTCATAACTGGCTGCTCTTTCAAAGGGGTTGCAAAGGTAGATGAGTGGTCCTCCACCAAATCAGACGGAGCAGCACCTTTTTATGATAAATATAGGGTGTCCTCCAAAAGTCTTACTGCAATTTGAAGCTATAAGACATTGAAAACCATAAGACACGGATGAATGAAATAGATGAAGACACAAATGGAAATATGATCCATGATCATGAATTGAAAGAATTAATGTTAAAATGGCCAGACTACCCAAAGCAATCCATAGGTTTGATACAATCTTTATAAAACTTCCAATGGCATTTCTTTTCACAGAAATAAAATAAAACAATCCTAAATTTGTGTGGAACCACAAGACGCAGAATATCCAACGTGATCTTGAAGAAAAAGAACAAAGCTGGAGGCATCATGCCTCACCTAAGACCCTTCCTTCTTCTTCCAGGAAGACCAGGGACTGCAACATTATACATCCAGGAAGGGGCTACGAGTTTATTCACTCACTCATGCAATCGTTCTTTTGTATGATGGATACTCCCCAGTCCCTGCCTGTGAAGTGTCACGCAGCCCTCTGCCTGCTGCCTGGTCATACACTGTTGACAAAACAGACTCGGTTCCTCCCCACGTGGGGCTTGTGAAGTAGTCAAAGTGCGCTTGTGGAGATGGGGATCTAGCAAAAGCATCATTAAAGGGTGGGAAGAAGAAGGGCTGGCACTGAGAGGAACACAACCCAATCCAAGCACATTTAGGAGAAGGAAAAGGAAACTGGCAGGGCTCTGGGAAGTCGGTGCAGGCACCTGAGCCGGAAGGGCCAGTGAAGGGAATGGGCGGGAATTGGGAATGGAACTGAGAAAGGGACCCTCTGGAGAACAGGGAAGGGAAGGTGGGAAGGAAGGGCACCTAAAGGGGCCCTGCAACCCGGCAGCTGTACCCAGTACTCCCTGGTCAGCCCCTCTGCAAGCCCCACCCTCATCCCTTCCTGTTCCTCCTGGGGTGAATGAGTAGCCAGAGAAAAGCCTCACTCCGGACCACCCCCCCGCCCCCCCGCACACCCTCCCCAGCTGAGAGAGCAGCCCCGGAGGTGGGAGGTGACGGTGACGTCAGTTTCTTAGGGGCTACAGTGAGACCCGTAGGGGAGCTGGGGCTGGGTTCCTCCCAGGTCCCCACTGCTGGGACAGGGCGGCACATGCAGCAGTCATCCAGCCAGACCAGCCCGCAGCCAGAGAACCACAGCGGCAAACGGGGCATAATGATAGAGTGTCATGCGAGGTTTTTACAAGCCGCCCCGACATCTCCCGAATGTGCTGTTCTCAGAGCCTTCCTCCGTACCAAATAAGAACTGAAATTGCTCTCAGGCTCCAGGGTAGCTGGAGATTCCTCACCTGTTACACGGAAGATGAAATTGTTTTTCAGACCAGAAGCACTTCACACACTACCCAGGCTCTATCTCAGTCGGCATTCTTGGTCGCAAGCAGGAGATTGGATACCTCATTTAGAACAGGGATATTAAAGGCTCTCAGGGGGGCGCCTGGGTGGCTCAGTCGGTTAAGCGTCCCAACTTCAGCTCAGGTCATGATCTCATGGTTTGTGGGTTCCAGCCTGGTTCTGGGCTCTGTGCTGACAGCTCTGAGCCTGGAACCTGCTTCAGATTCTGTGTCTCCCTTGCTCTCTGCCCCGCCCGGCACTTTGTCTCTGTCTCTGTCTCTGTCTCTGTCTCTCTGTGTCTCTCTGTGTCTCTCTCTGTCTCTCTCTCTCTCTCTCTCTCTCTCTTTCAAAAATAATAAACATTTAAAAGACTTTTAAATGTTTATTTATTTTTGAGGGAGAGACAGAACACAAATGAGGGAGGGGAAGAGAGAGGGAGACAGAATCTGAAGCAGGTTCCAGGCTCTGAGCTGTCAGCACAGAGCCCGATGTGGGGCTCAAACCCATGAACCAAGAGATTGTGACCTGAGCCGAAGTCAGACACCCAACTCACTGAGCCACCCAGGTGCCCCTAAAAATTTTTTTAAATAAAAAAGGCTCTCAGGGGGTTCACAGAACCACCAAAATGATAAAGTAATGATGGCAGGAAAAGTGGACAGGAATCAAGAGAGCTCTGCAGAATCAAAAAACAGAAAGCACAACACCATCTGGCGCCACAAGAATGCTCCTGCTGCCTTCAATAAATGACACAAATATAAAGGGAATGAGAATCCCCGTCCTCAGTGGGAGTGTCCACTAACCAAATCTATGTCAAAGGCCAGCGTGGTGGCTATCAAAGCAGAGAGCTAGCGCATCCGGGCCCTCTGTATTCTTATGAAGGGCGTGCCCCTCTGCACCCCGCCCCCTGCCATGGGGAAATGCTGCACAGAATACATGGGGTGAATACTGCACAGAAAAAAAAAAAAAGCTGTCTACAGTCAGTTCCATAAACAGAAGATCTTATTCACATAGATTGTCTTCTACACACATAAGCAGGTGGTATGACAGGGAAAACCCTCAGTCCTACAGCGACAAAGGAATCGGCTGAATCCTGTGTTCGAATGCTGCGGAGTGAAGGTGTGGCTCCGGTGGGATCTGACTCTCCATCCACGGGAGTCTCCTAGGATGTACGAATAGTACTGGATCTGGAGTGAAGTCTTTCTCAGAGGCTTGGTCTCAAATTCAGTTTGGGGAAATTCTTTTTTGCCCAAACTTCCTCATTTATCAAATAGAGATAAAATCTGCCCTCCTATCTCCAGGATATTACTAGAAGAATAAACACTGTGTATTATCTCTTGGGCCTTGAATACTTAAGAGTATATGGGATTCTGAGGACCCATATACTTTGTGTTTGTACACCACCAGCCTCAAAGAAAATGTTATTAATTAATGCCTCAGTTAACTGTATCAGTAAAATGGGTATGTTTTAAAGTGCCTACCTCATCATATCCTTATGAAAATTAGAAGAGTTAATAAAGTGATTGGTACCATAGGTGGCATAGGATATGTATTCAGTAAGTGGTTACTAAAGTAACTATACTATCACAGTGTTTCTTATTGTTGCTATCCAGTGCTCAGGGGGGTGTTATCCTGGGTACTGAAGAGAAAAAGTTGAACATGCCTGCCGGAAGACAAATGGGATGGTATGAATATTGTCCTGGTACATGAATATTAAAACCTAGTTTCTCAAAGTTGGGAGTGATTTGTGATGTGGAAAAGCTGTTTGCTCTACAGGCAGATCCACTGCACCCAAAATGCCCTTTAGATATAAAACTGAACCTGAGTGTGGAAGTGATACTCCCAAGAGATGAACCAAAGGGGAGAAGCCCCAGTGCACCCTCAGAGGGCACATACATGCAGGGGGGGTTCCTTCTGCCGCAAGGGCAAGAGCTGCTGAGTGCAAGGGGTTTCTTTGGAGTTGATGGTTGGCTCCTTGTCAAAGATCCCATTCTCCCCAAGCCTGCCTCAGAGCCAGCAGTGAGTCTCCTCATTCCTGGCCTCAGTTCCTGATACTTTTTAGTTCATAGTCACTCACTGCTCCCACTAATAAAGTTATGTACAATGTGACAAATTGTGTCTCTCCAAGAAAGATATAAACCCACGGAAGACAGGAACTGTGTCTTCATCTTCCTGTTCCCAGGGCTCAGCACTATGTCTTTTATACAATAAGCGAGTGTTGGGTTCAGCAGAATGGTTTCTAGGTAAGAGTAGAAGCACCAAAAGAGTTCAAACAGGCTGCCTCAAAGGAGGGTTACAAATCCAGTAAACTTATAACTCATAACTGACAAGCACCCAGAGGGCTAGTAATTCAATGAAAAACTCAGGGCTCGGGGAGAGTATGGGGATCTAAGGTCTTCCTGATCCCTGGAGTGGGTAGCAATTCTCTGACTGGTCACTTACCACTTCTCTACACGTTTTGATTAACACAGGAGCAGTCCATCTAGAAGGGAGTTCTAGGGGCTATGAAGTTGCAACAAGCATCTCCCTGAAGGGCCTGAGGATTCCCTTAGCTCCAGATGGAGCATGAAGAATGGAGGGAGCTTGGGTCTGGTTTGTGGTAACTCTATTAAAGTTGGGCGACTAACACAACCCTGAAAAAGTTGCTGGGGACCCGAAGAGAGCAGTGAGTGAGTGAGTGAGTGAGTGAGTGAGTGAAAGTAAGCAACCTCTTTCCAGCAGCCAATGGCATTGGCACTGGTGGGGCTGCCAACATCCAAGGTCCAAGGGGTCCCCTCTGTTTCTCTGTTGGGCTTGTTTTCTCTCTCAACTCTCTCAACTTCTTCCTTACATACATTCTCTCTCCTGATTTTTCCCTTTTCTCTCTGGTATCTCTTTCTCACGCAGGAGTTTTAACCTCCTACTATAACTTCATGCCCAAAATACAGTCAGCCTTGTCAAACAGGAGAGAAGTCATGATGAAAATATGATTTTAAAAAGTTTAGCCTCTGTATAACCTGTGTGGCCCATTTGAAATCAGGTCATTTTGGGGACGCCTGAGTGACTCAGTCATTTAAGCATTCGACTTTGGCTCAGGTCATATCTCTTAGTTTGTAGGTCTCTGTGCTGACAGCTCAGAGCTTGGAGCCTGCTTCAGATTCTGTGCCTCCCTCTCTCTCTCCCTACTCCGCTCACACTCTAATTCTATCTCTCAAAAATGCGTAAATGTTGAAATCAGGTCATTTTGTGCATAAGCAGTATCATCCAGCTGGGACCCAGAAGACGGGGGGCCTAAATGGTTTTTGTTGCTGGGAAGAAAGCCCTCAGAGTCCTGTTGAAGGGTCTGTTACATACTAATGTGATAGGATAGCAGGATTAAGGGGCTTTGTTAGTCTAGGCAGTGTGAGAAGCAGATGCCAATACAAAATTAGACATGCAAAGATTTTATTAGGAAACTCTTGGGAGGAAAAATGAGGAGGGAGATGGAGAAGGTTGGGATAACCATCAGAGTATGATGTAAGTCTGACACTAAAAGAAGAAAAGGGGGAAGCAAGTTGAGTGGAAACTTTCTGGCCACTGTATAGTCTAAAGAAGGTTCAACAAAACTATCAGGCCAAAGGTAGCCATTAGAGGACACCTGTATCTCCTGGGCAAAGCCAGTTTACTGAGCACATGACCTGCAGTCACAAAGGGCCCACACCTGGCTTAATGTTATGCTGCTGCCACCTTAAAATTATTTTTTAATGTT
Organism: Suricata suricatta; assembly: GCF_006229205.1. NCBI lineage: Eukaryota > Metazoa > Chordata > Mammalia > Carnivora > Herpestidae > Suricata > Suricata suricatta. The sequence continues at coordinate 85,045,390 of NC_043708.1, read as the reverse complement.
TATTTTTTTGTTTTGAGGGTGGAGGGGCAGAGAGAGAAGGAGAGAGAGAATCTCAGGCAGGCTCTGCACTATCAGCACAGAGCCATACACAGGGCTCGATCCCACGGACCGTGAGATCATGACCTGAGCAGAAATCAGGAGTCAAACACTTAACCGACTGAGCCATCCAGGTGCCCTTCCATTTTGAAATTCTTAACAAAATTTGAACAACGGGCCTGGGCTTGCTTTAATATCCCTGCTGAGCTCACTCACTGACTAGGAGCAGCCCATTACAAAAATGTGGTAGTAGAATTCAGAGGACAGTAGTTGGGGCCCTTGGTCAGTTATGTTCCCTGTGGTTGGAGGGCTGTGAGGCATGGTCTCCTGGCCCCACAGATCTACTTCTCCACAGAGGTGCAAAGAGCAGCTCTTCCAAGGCGTTTCCTGTGTGAACTACAGTCCCCCAAGACCATCACAGTTGATCCCAAGGGTACAGTGACCACTCACCTTCTCCCTTCTGCACCATCCATTCTAAACCCCCTTCAGCCTCAGCTTCACCTTGACAGGCCCTGGGGCTTCCCTGATGGTGTGACCAGACCTTTTTCCTGAGGGGGTTTGAACACTTGATAATGCACCTTCCCTTTCTGGCTGGGCTGCTGCATGTGTCCTATTAACAGTTCTCATAGGGCAAAGGAGCATAGGAGGTGCCCACACGGATCACCTGAGTCCCACACACATTCCTCTGGGCCCCTGCTGTGCAAAAGCAGCTCCCTCCTCCTGATGGTGAGAGTCAGTTACTCCTGCTAGTATAGCAACTCCTCACTTGCTTGCTTGTCCCTGGGCACAAAACTCAAACATCAGCAGCCATAATTTCTCATTCAATGGGACCTTCACTGTGCCTCTGAGAAGGCTGCTCCAACCACAGAGCACTTGGGTCCAGGACCCCCAGGACCCATGCTTTAGGACCAGGAACCCCAACCATGCAGAGCCCAGAGTTTCAAGGAAAGGAAGCACAAATTCCCTGTGGGTCATTAGGGATGATGGTAAATTACACCATTCCTGGTTCCATCCCAGGAACCCCTTGGGTTTCAGACCCTGTATACTTCTTAGTGAGAACACAGTACCACATGGAGGTCTCTGATTTAATAAACACACCGTGTCCTGAAGGACCGGACTCCACCTTCTCAGAGTGGATTCTCACAGCTGGAGCTTCAGTTTGCTTTTAGAAGGCCATTCCCACAAGCTGTAAGACCAGTTACTTCTGGGTGGTGCAGTATATGACCTCATGGCTACGACCCACTCCTACACCTCCCCCACTTCATGTAGATCTCCTGGTTCGATGCTCTGCTCAATGGGATTCCATACCTGTGGATGAGACACTTCTTTTTTTTTTTTATTTTTTTTTAATGTTTTATTTATTTTTGATACAGAGAGAGACAGAGCATGAGAGGAGGAGGGGCAGAGAGAGAAGGAGACACAGAACTGGAAGCAGCTCCAGGCTCTGAGTTAGCTGTCAGCACAGAGCCTGACGCGGGGCTCGAACCCATGAACATGAGATCTGACCTGAGCTGAAGCCGGAGGCTTAACCGACTGAGCCACCCAGGCGCTCCATTTTTTTTTTTTCAAATTAGGCTATTTTTCTTTTCTTTTTTTTAATGTTTTATTTATTTTTGAGTGAGAGAGAGAGAACATGAGCAGGAGTGAGAGGGAAACAGAATCTGAAGCAGGTTCCAGGCTCTGAGCTCTCAGCACAGACCCTGACACAGGGTTTGAACTCACAAACTGCAAGATCATGACCTGAGCCAAAGTTAGACGCTTAACCCAGTGAGCCACCCAGGTGCCTCGAGACACTTCTTAAGCCTCCAGAGACAAGTGTTGGCTGAGACTTTGTGGGCAGGGAAAACAGACAACACTCAATGTACAGTTTGCTTCAGGGTTATGTTAAATCTCCCATTTGCAGGCTGCCTGGGTGGCTCAGTTGGTTAAGTGTCCAATTTGGGCTCATGTTATTTCATGGATTGTGAGTTCAAGCCTCACATTGAGCTGTCTACTGTCAGCATAGAGCCTGCTTCCGGTTCCCTGTCCCCTCCTCTCTCTCTGCCCCTCCCCTGCTGTCTTTCTCTCTCAAAAATAAACAAACATTAAAAATAAAAAACTCCCACTTCCTATCATTAAACAGTCTGAGAGCTCTGGGGGTCTTAGATATATAAGAGAAGATCACACTGATCCACTTCACTGATGACACCCTGCTGACTGGACAGGTTGAGTAAGAGAGGCTAGAATGCTACAAGTCTCAATAAGATGCATGCACTGCAGAGAATGGGAGAAAACTCTATGAAGAGTCAGGAACAGGCCATTCCGTGACATTTTTAGAGTTCCAGCGGCCAGGGGTACTCTGGGACATCCCCTTATGAGATAAAAGACAAACTGCTGCCTCATACAATTCCGTCATAAAGAAGGAAGTACAGTGCCTTACAGACCTCTTTGTGTTCTAGAAGCAACCAACACACTGCACCCCAGGGATATTTCTCTGGCACATATATTGGGTGACACAGAAGGCTGCCAGCTTCAACTGGATCTGAAGCAGGAAAGGGTGTTGCAAAAGGTTCAACCCAGTGCTATCACCCCTGCTAGCTGCCCCCTCAGCGTTAGGGGTGTCAATGGTAGGAAAAGATTTAGCATGGTTCCTGGACAGGGCTGTGGCTCCAACAGACCCACTGTAAACTAAACTTCATGCAGGGCCTAATTTTTTTTACCAGGTCCTCATAGGCCCCCTTTCCAAAAGGGGGGCCATGATGCTCCTTTGGGTCTCTATGTATCAGTGTGGACTCAGAACCTTTGTCCAACAGTCCTAGGGGACAGTCACCCAAGTAAATAGCAATGGGTTCCTTTGAGGAAGGACAGGGGAATTCTCATAGTCTGTACAAGCCCGAGTGTTGTGGGGTCCTTCCTCCACACACCTCTTTAGTCAGTGGGTTCCAGATCTCAAAACTGACTCAGTCTGGGAACTGAGTGAGAGATCAGGACTTCTTCCTTTTTTTTTTTTTTTAAACGTTTATTTATTTTTGAGAGAGACAGAGTGCAAGTAGGGGAGGGGAGAGGAGAAAAGAAGACACAGAATCTGAAGCAGGTTCCAGGCTCTAAGCCATCAACACAAAACTCGACATGGGACTTGAACTCATGATCTGTGAGGTCATGACCTGAGCCGAAGTCAGACGCTCAACCCTCTTGAGCCACCGAGGCACTCCAAGAGATCATGACTTCGTATCGAAGTGACTCCCACCAGCTTGTTGCTCCTCCAATTTGCTTAAAAAAAAAAATTAAATAAGGGATCAGCAAACAATGGCTCATGGACCAAATCAAACCAACCGCCTGTTTTTGTAAAGAAGTTCTATTGAAGCACAGCTACACTCATTTGTTTACATATTGCCTACGGGTGCTTTTGTACTGCAACAGCTGATGTGACCTACAAAACTTGAAATATTTACACTATAGCCCGTTGCCCACAGAGTTTGCTGACTCCTGTTATGGACGCTAACAAGCTGCACCCTTGTTGACTATCTGCCTATTTTACCTCCAGATGCAAAATTGACACTGAGATCCATTAAGTTTCTATCTCTACCACACTCTGCCGGTAAACCCATGGACTGCCTTCAACCTTGCCTTTTGGTGAGTAAGGGAAGTCTGGCCTCAGGGCTTTCGGCAGTGGCCACCCCATGGCCTCTATCAATCCTCCCATGTGCTAACATGCTCAGTTTATAATCACCTCTCAGAACCTCCACCATCCCTGGCCTGCAAAACCTTAGTGATGCTGGTGCAACTCTCACCAGTGCATTTTGATGACGGTGGCACGTCCTGTGCTCTCTCGTGGCACATATTCTCTGCTGCATCTTTTGGCCTTACGTAATACAGCCTTTCCAGCACGCCCACTTCCGTCACCCTCTACTCCTTCTTGTACTGCCTATCAGGATGAAGAAGAAAAGGAAGGCATTTGGGGGAGGGTGGGGAGGATCCTAAACTTCAGAACTGAGCAGAACTTCAGTGATGCCCATGGGGAGTCCTTCAGCTAAAGCTGACCCTCAGAGAAGTCTCCCAGGAGCAGACCAGGGGCAAGGAGCTGCCCTTGGGAAGCCTGCCTTGGTACAAATGCAGATGAGCCTCAGAACACCACAGCTGGGGCCCTGGGTCAGTGATAGTCCCCATAGGTAGAGGCGTGTGAGGTGCATTCTCGTGGCCACGATGGGAACCCTCGATTAAGGCAGATGTCACACAACCTGATTTAATTGCCAGTCTGCATCCTTAACATCAGGTCTGGCTTGTAAGGTAGCACAAGCTGCTGAATGTGACAGATCTCCTGGGTGAGGAGGTGAGTCCACAGGATAAGAAAACTCCAGGGTGGACTGCAGAGAGGCAAGGTGACTCACCGTGTCTCACCTCTTCTCTTTCCCATTAGACTTTTATACCATTATACCCTCATAATCCAGACAGGAAGGGGGCATCCGCCCTTAGTCACAAGCAAACAAGCAGTATCTTCTCTGCCCCCACCCCCATCCTAAGAGGGAAAACTTACGGACGATAGGATTTGCGTGAGGCCCAGACTGTGAGGTAGTTCATGGCCAGGAACATCTCATCTGAGATGAACTCATTTGCCTGGATGCTGCCACCACACTCAACAAATACACTGGTGCCGTTACTGAGCGAAAATGACGGTCCAAGAGCCAATGCTACTTGACAGTCACAGAATATACAGTGTCTTATAATGTTAATCAATGTTAGAAATGTGTTAGGGGTCACCTCTGACTGCATGTTCACCCCCAAGGGAAACTGAATTACTTAGGGCCTCTGGTGAGAAATGGGGATTCTAACTCTAGCTTTGCTCTTCCCTCAAAGCTATTAAGGTACAAAACAGATGGACCTGAGTGGTAGGCTGGAGTTCCAGAAATGCAGGCTCAGCAAGGCCACGCCAAAGATAGCTTTCTTGGGGCGTCTGGATGGTTCAGTCAGTTAAGCGTCCAACTTAAGCTTAGGTCATGATCTCATGGTTCATGAGTTCGAGCCCTACATCCAGCTCTCTGCTGTCAGCACAGAGCCCGCTTGGAACCTCTATCTCCCTGTCTCTGCCCTTCCCTGGCTTGTGCACACTCTCGCTCTCAAAACTAATAAACATTAAAAAAAAAAAAAAAGCTTTCTTGAGGTGGTGGTGGTAACGTGTCTCAGAACAGCAATAATGGGAATATCCTGGCCACACTGGAGTTGTTCATTTCTCCTAGCAGCGTGGCTTGTCTTCTGTCAACTCCAGCATCGTTATCACATCAAGACAAGGCTCCTGAGCCACAATCCACCCAGTTCCAGTTTCTCTGCTGCTTGTTTCTATCTGAGAGGTGTGGAACTTCACGGTCAGTCTCGATTTAAAATGGCCTTGCAGGAAAATGGAAGACTTCTGTGCATTCTTCTCACGCGGCTCGCTCCCAGTGGAGGAACTCATGCCTCCTCCGCTTCTGTTCTTCCTGGATTGTCAGAATCGATTAAGGGAATCAGCAGATGAAGTGGTACATCCATGGAACTCCCCATCATTGGTATAGTTTTATCAAAAGAGTTAAAGTAAAACCCTTAAGTTCTAGCACTTAATCCCTGTTTCTAGGGTCACCAGCCCACAGAAGTTCCCCCGCAGTGGGGTAGCTTTGGTGTTTCCCTGAACCAAACCCTGGCTCCACCACCTGCCCTCATCTGCAACACAGCGATAAGAATACAGCGTTATGGTGATCCCCTTCTGCCACTGCTGTTACAACATGTGTCCTAAGGCACCTGGCATGTACCAGATGCTCCACAGAACTGGGGCTCTGAATGTTAGGCTTGAGAATAAGCTGCAAATATACTGGGATTAGCAATCCAGCCAGAGATGAGACTACTCTAAGAAACTGAACAAAACAGGAAAAAAAAAAAAAAACAATAAGCAATGAGAGCAGATGTACGGCTGATGGTGCGACCACATCTGGGGGCTGGTCATCGTCATCTTCTTCCTTGAATACCTGGATAAGCAGGCAGGGAGAAACATACACTCCTAAGTAGAACCCTTATTATTAAGGTAGACAATGCATATTAAAACGCTTTGAAAAATACAAAATGCTAGAGCAACCTGAAAGACAATGACAATGTTAGGGGCTTCTAGTTGCAATAGAGATTTGTTAAGGTTACCTCATAAGTGGGAAAGGTAGAAGGGAAGGTGGTATTTTAAGATACCTGTGGAAAATAGTAAACTTAGCACAGTAATCAAATCCTGTAGGAAGCCAAGAAAAGAACCTAGGTCACACAGAGCCTTCTGCAGGAAAATGCTCAGGATCCAAGGCATGCTGAGGGCTCTGATGACTTCGTCCCCTTTCAAGTAGAGTCTCATGATTCCCTACTCCTGCTCATTTGACACTTGGCTGTTCTCTGCTTCTGTGTGCCTTTTTATTAATTACTAGAGGGCTGATTCTGAGTATGCTAATGCATATTCCCAAGACAATAATCCACTAAGCTAATGAGAGTCTATGTAGTTCCCATTTAGGCAATGTTTTTACTGCCAGGTTCATTTTTCACCAACCGCCCTATAGGTTTTCTACCCTTGGATCAGGTGCTCATCCCAGATCCTATCAGCTGAGGCCCCCATGTAGAGGTTCAGGGGAAGATCTTTGGCCTGGAATGTTTTTCTCAGAACAGGACGCTGAAGTATGGTTGATGATAGATTACATGATTGGAGAAGAAAAAAGTCCTCAATGTATTGTCAAACTAAAAGACTCAGGTCCCTGGCTGGCTCAGTCAGTAGAGCATGTGACTCTTGAGGTTGGGGCTGTGAGTTCAAGCCCCATATAGGACAGTGGATTGTACTTAAAATAATTCTTTAAATCTTAAGAAAAAAATAACAAACCTAAACTAAAAGACTCAAAAAGTTAAAAAAAAATATATAGTTTTAAACTTTATCAGCTTTATCACAGATTACTTTGAAACACCTCACTGTTTAACAAAAGTTCAGACCATAGAGAAAATCATGACTTACCTAAAACTATAGTCAAAAACACTTAGGCCAAATTTCATCAGACTGAGACACTAGAATTTACAGAACTAGGAGAGCAAAGAGTACCACAAGATGGCAGCATCATCCCATCTATGCCTTATCGGGTTAGAAATCTAAGAATGTGCTCAGAGTTGAGCCTGCTCTAAAACTGACCACTTCCTTCCTTGAAGCTATTTTTCAGAGACTGGAAGAGCCCATAGTTGACAGGGAAAGTACAAATCTAAACGATACATTCATGATCCCTGAGCTCATTTGATTTCCAAGGTCTTAAAACTGGCTATCACTTGTTTTAGTCTAAATGAATTAATGGAAGCAGGTACCATGGATTATCCAAGGATTACAGGCTCCCAAGGCATGTTTGATTGCAGGAATTTAATTTTTTTATTATAATATTCCATATTATCTTACATTATGCAGTTAAGCTTTTTATTATGGCCATTTTTAATATCTGCATCTCTCTCTCCTACTAGACGCAATTCTAGCTCTTAACTGAGGTTAATTTTATGTGAGAACTTGGCTAGATCATGGTATCTAGACACTTGATCAAATGCCAGTGTAGATCTAGGAGTACCTTCCATAATGTGGGTGGCCCTTAATCAGTTGAAAGCCTTGAGAGAGAAACACTGAGATCCTCGGAGGAAGAGGGAATGCCCTCCAGGCTGCCCTTGAACTCGAGCTGCAACATCAGCTCTTCCTTGGGCCTCCAGTCTGCACTGACGATTTTGGAATTACCAGCCCCAACAATCATAATCATATGAACCAATTCCTTAAAACAAACTCTTTTTCCTCTCTCTCTCTCCACACACACACACACACACACACACACACACACACACCTACTCTATTGGTTCTGTTTCTCTGGAGCACCCGGACTAATATACACCAACTGTAGATCATGATCCACTACTCCACCATGGAACAAAAAGAGGACCACAAAGTATCCTTGATCTTGAAGAGACTTGTGAGCACATAATTAATACTGAAAATGCTAAATGTATTATTAACTACTACAGAACACAAAGAAAAAAGAAAGTCTTTGGGAAGCAGTTTGAAAAACCATAAACAAGTGACGTTTGAGTTGCAAAGAACAAATAGGTGTCTGAACAGGTAAACATTACAGTATGAAGGATCCCTGTGAGCAAAAACCAACATGTTAAAAAAGGGGCAAAATAAGCACCAGGACCCCCATGTGGATATGTGACATCAAGATACTACAACATCCAGCAGTTCATGAGCTCTATTTTGTTTTCATGTGGACATCATAAAACTTATAAAGCCAGAAACATCTATCCCAACCTTATCGCTTAGGAAACTGAGGCACACAGGAGTTAGGTAACACCAAGGCCCTCCAAACAATCAGAAATATAAACCACAGCAGTCTGACTTCAGAGTCTACAAACCTAACCACTGTACTCCTAAGGCCTTCCATACTTGAACGTTTTAGGATCAAAGCAGAGGCCAGGAACAGTTCAGGTCTACATACACATCAAATTTTTACTTAGTATTCCCTTGCACAGCGTTCAATATACTTTTTGTCTGTCCTTTCCAAAGTTCGAATAAAAGTCAAGCCTAGAGTAGGAGTGAAGAACACTCAGACGCGCTCAGACATTTTCAGTCCCGTCCTTATCCAGATTTGAGCAGGGCAGGCCTCCTGAAGCACATTGAGAATAGAGTACCTTTATGATCTAACCAGAATGAACAGCTAGCTAGAACCTTCTCTCCAATTTACAATGAAGTGACAGTAGGGGGCGACCTTCTCCTAAATAGATGGATATTATTAATTTATTATTCTGTACATGCCTATCAACTTCCCTTATTTTCAGGCTACACAGGTCATCAAAAGATACATTACCTCCCCCTTCTACTTCAGTCGTGGCCTTTCCTTTTCTGTATTTTTTTTTTCCAGTTCCTGACACAGAGTTACTCAAAACAATCTTCTTTCTTGATTACCACTCACACACTCACCCAATTTTCCTGATCTTTTCTTTGCCCTTCCTTCACACTGGTTTTTGAAATTTTTGCTTTTAGTGCTTTTTAAACTAGCCGTTAAAACTGTCTACCTTGACTACTCTGTTCACTCTCTTAATGGCTTTGAAACAAACCTATTCTCACCCAAATGCTAACCTGAAGACTTGATGGCATCTGGCCACACGCATGCAAAACAGAGCTAAACAACGTGAACACACAACAGAACAAATGTTAAATATCTGAGTAATCTATATAAACACAGTCTTTGAACAAATACACAATACAGGAAGACTGGGGTGCCTTACAGACTCAGTTGGTGTGTATGCAACTCTTGATCTCTGGGTCTTGAGTGAGTTTAAAAAAAAAAAAAGTGAACTATTTCATCCAAAAGGAAAACCTAGAAACTAAGTAATTTTTTTTAATATATGCACAGTAAGGTTTGGAGGTTTAATGACTAAGATCATTGCTCTGAAGGAAATTTTACAAGTATATAAAAGAATATAATGAAATCTATGGACTGAATCCTGGGAAACACATACAAAATTCTAGGAGAGATTTCTGAGAGTTCATGTCCCCTCCAAACACCATCCACAGAAGTCCACAGACTCACAGATTTAAAAAATTAAAATATTTATTTTTGAGAGGGCGTAGGGGATAGGACAGAGAGAGAGGGAGGGAGAGAAAGAGGAATCCCAACCAGGGTCCACACTGTCAGCACAGAGAGGGGTCAAACCCACTAACCGTGAGATCATGATCTGAGCCAAAATCAAGAGTCAGATGCTTATCCGACTAAGCCACCCAGGTGCCCCCAGGTTAAAAAAATTTTAAGCCTGACCTAAAATATCCTATCAGTTGTAAATTCCCATTATTTATAGGCAAATCATCCAGGGGTCCTTATGAACTGCTTCCTTCCAAATCACTGAAAGCCATAGTTATTACTTCTATTTTCAAATAATAAATAACTTGGGGCACCAGTGGCACAGTCGATTAAGTACCCGACTTCGGCTCAGGTCATGATCTCATGGTTGGTGGGTTTGAGCCCCGCATTGGGTTCTGTGCTGACAGCTCAGAGCCTGGAGCCTGTTTCAGATTCTGTGTCTCCCTCTCTCTCTTCCCCTCCCTTGTTCCCACTCTGTCTCTCTGTCTCAAAAATAAATTAACATGAAAAAATAATAATAACTTTATGAAGTTGGGTTATTTCACCCAGATTCTTTCACAACACTCTCTATCACCTTTCTGAAGAGGATTTCATGAGTGGACTACTCACTTTGTGATACAATCTACAGAGAACATTAAGAGGAAGATGACAGGAAAGGAAAGCAAAGAAGTGATATGTTTAAAATAACAAACATAAAGGGAAGTATACAGTGCTGTGTACAAAACAGTGCTGGATAAATGACACGGGATAATTCAGAGACCTTTTTTTTTAATGTGTAAAAAGTAATCCTCATTGTACAAGTTCAGAATCAGACAAATGTACAAGGGTGTATAACTGGCATATTTATAAATTGTATCCACCCAAAAACTCACTGCAGACAAAATCCGTATTACATTCAATGTCTGCATCTTCACATAATACCTACTGCAAAGTAAATATAAAATTAACTCTCATCATTTTAGTTCAGCACATATGTGATATAGTTCAAAACAAAGGCAATTTTTTTTTCAACCAAAAAAACTAACCCAAGTACTAATTCATTATACTGTGCAAAAATACAGCAAAACTATTAGAAAGATTCCATTTAGGTTTAGTCAGTAAGATATGTTTCTATGCTACTGAAATACAGCTCAAGTTTTAGATTGTAATTATCAACATTAACAGTACTTCTGATTTACAACTGACCTAAAAATATTGGTTGCTAATATATATCCTTGACATTTTTAGAAATCTTCAAATCTTAGATACAATTCTAAAAGTATATGTGCCTTGTCACTCATTCAATAAACATGATTTATTTTAATACGGGTCATGAAAATTCAATTAATTAACCAGAATTCTATATCTATTTCCTGCCTGCTATCTATTTCAGTCTTAAATCTGACTTTCTATCAAAAGCAGTTCAGAATGTATTTTGTAAGATTAATCCCAAGAGTTATTGGATAGCTTTTAAGCTATTTCATTCCTTATAAATATAAATCACTAGACAGTCTAGAGCAGTGGTTCCCTGCATCAGAATTACGTGGGGAGCCCTTTAAAATGTGACTGGGCTGCACCTCAGAACTAATGAGTAAGAATCTTCCAGAATGTCTGCTTTGTTTAAGTTCCCAGGTCAGAGTGGCATATAGCCTAGTGTGGGAACCTCTGACCTAGGCCACTAGACCAGTGGGTCTCAACTTTTAAGGTACATCAGAATCATATGGGGAAACAAAAAAAAGAAAGACAGACAAAACAAAGAAACAGATTTGCTCCAGCAGATTGAGAGTTGTGTCCAGGAACCAGCATCACAAATAATCAATGCAGCTGGCCCACAGAACACTCTGAGAGACCATGCACAGCCTTCACAGGAGTTCATTCAGCAATTTAGGTGACACTGTCCTGCAGGTGCTAATGAATCCTGCCCTCGGCAGTTGTAGCCAGCGTGGAAGGGCAAGTGTAGCTTTTGAAACAAAGTATATTTCTATACTTAATATAAGGTCAAAATCAAGTAAATTGTGAGATCATAATTCATTCATTAAAGAAAAGAACAGCTTTCCAACAAATGTGTAAACCTTCAAACAGACCAGTCTTCCTGCTACTTTAGCAATTAGCTTAAATCTAATGCCCTCTCCATCATTAATTAGCCACTATGAGATCAGAGGTAGTGATTCCAGCTTACCAAAAATGTAATAGAGACTATAAAAGATACACATTCTAAGCATACACCTTCATAGGTTCTGTACAGTTTCTGTGTAATACATATTGGAGACCAGTTGGATCTTAAACAATACTAAAACAATTAATAATATATTTTCAGTTTTAGAAAATGAAATTTCCTAATATTTCCCACATATAAGTTCCTACCAAAAATACTGAAGGTAAAAATCTAGAAAACAGTAAAGGTATCATGCTGCCTCTTTTGTGAAGAAGCTATTTGCTGATTTTCCATCATTCTTGTCATTATCTATAACATGGGTAGTGGGTATAGATATCATTCTACTTTAAGAATTTTTATTAAAGCACAGAAAAAGTAGCCAAATGTAAGGCCACACAGCAAATCAGTGGATAGACAGAGCTAGCAGTGAGAACCTCCATTTGGAAAGTTGGACTCCTATCTTATTGATTTGGGAACTGTATTTCAGTGTGTGATGACTCTTACTAAGTATCCTAAATACTTACGCATATTTGCGTGTGTGACAGCTCCACCACCCCTGCCAAACCCACTTTAGGAGCACAGATAACCTACTCTGAATGCAGAGAATACGTAAGAACTACAGAGCAACAATGCTAGGAAGCCGACCGGGTATAGTTAGCGGAATCTATCTGGAATCTTGCCCACCTGTCCGATGTCTAAGATGCTCTTATTTCCTGTGACGCATTTCTCCGTCATGTTCTTCACAAAGGCTTACACCTCCTCTTCTCTATGGGCATATGTGATTAGACAGTTGGCATTTCTTCTAAACCAAGCAATGAAAAAGCAACTACCAAAAACCAGCACTGTGCTGCCAGAAAGGCAGGTCATTCCATAAAAAAAAAGTGGAATCTTTTCAATCCACACTTCTCAAGAAGCTAAAGACTTCATAGTAGTTTTTAATCACTTACAGTCTAGACTATTAAAACAACAAACCATTTTCCAGTTGATAAATGACGCAAAGCCAAATTAACAAATTTAAAAATGATGCAAAACAGAAGTTGAAAAACCACATTCAAAGATTCAAACTGAGTGACATTATGTCTTCTACTTGGGAAAAAAAGCTTCTTGATGGCGGAAATGAAGATGCGGAGACAGCACTGCTGGGCCAAGGCCTGCACAACACGAGCCAAGCCGAGCCGAGCCGAGCCGAGCGGAGCCGATGGTGTAAGGCACTGCCTTCACCGCCCCATGAGCCAGCAATGGGGGCGGGGGAGGAAGAACAGACCCGCTCCGCTTCTCAGGTCCTCTTTGCTGGTTTGGCAGTTAACTGCTTTTCTCGTTCAAGTTCCTTCTCACGTTGCTGCTCCCTTTCCAACTCTTCTTTTTGCCTCTTCTGCTGCAGTTTAAGTGCTCTTTTCTACATCAAACAAATTTAAAACCAAGAACAATCAAGGCTTATCTTTTATGGCCTCATTTAAAAGTAGCAGTGCTCTGACTTGAGGTAATCCATAGGCACTACTAAATTTCATATCTAACTTTTAAGTTTGTTCGGGGTAATTTACTATCCTCCTTAATACAAAAAAAATTAAATTTTTTACTCCAAACTCTTACTGAATGAGAACTCCAAAGACAACGAAAATATGAGCTCCTTTGCCCAGCTATTAGTAGAAAACCCCAAAACAGGGCTCAAAAGAATATGTTTTAAAGGAAAACAATGTACTATGAATTATGCTACTGTAAATGGATATATAAGAAGTCAGAAAATAAATACTTGAAAAAATAATCATTCACTTCCAGAAAGAATGTGAAGCAATTTTCAACTCACTTTTAACTTCGATGTCTTTTCATGAAGCATCAACATCTCTTTTCTTATATTCACCAACTTAGCATGATAGTGTTTAGCTTCCGTGAACTAAATATGGAAAAGGAAATTAAAATAATTTAAATAAATTTTAATAAATTAAGCCGAAGTTTTTTAAAAAGGGGAAAAAAATAGACTGAAAGAGTAAAATGGATGAATAATAAATTACTATTCATTCCACCTAAATTGGCCATATTTTTAAAGCATTAATTATCTCCACATTTTAATTCCAAAATTCAAACTTATATTAAGTCTTAAGTAGGTGTTGGAAAACATTTGGTTCCACTCTAATTGATAAAAAAAAAGTTACTAAACATAAACATAAAATAGATATTTATATTGTGTACAGGTAACATTATACTTTAAAAATATGCAATATAATCCTAAAATTTTAGTAAGACTGTCTAATAATGTTAGCAGTTTCATTTGAGAAGACAATACTACACTCTACTATCCTTACAAAGGAGAACCTGAGCCAGGGTATATGGGGCAATGGAAGTGAAGGGTGTGCCCATCAGGAAACACCAAGCTGTGGTCAGAAAATCCTGAGAGGGCTGTGGACAAATCTGGTCATTGGGCTTCTAAAGTGAGACCACGCAGAACCACCTCTGTAAGGACACTTTTCTTCCCAACCCATGGTATGTATAGACTTTTCCATCTCAGCCAGGGATGGGAGAGAAAGAAAAAAGCACCTCATTCTCAGAAGCCAAGGTTAACAGACAGAAAAGACCAGGTTAACAAGAATGAGAGGAGTGTCAGGAGAGAAATGAGCAGCATTCATGTATCTACAAGTAAAGTCTTAGTCTAACGAGCACTAGAGCTTCCAGATCCTCTTCCTCTCTCTCTGGGCCTCACATTTTTCAGTTCCTGAATGGTGATCAAACCACTTGGGCTGAGAGAGGAAAACACAGGGAGACTTAGTTTCTGCCCCTTCAGAATGAAAAAACACTATTACATCCGCTTGGTTCGTTCGTTTATCATTCATCCACTCAGCAAATACTCATTCTGCTGCAATATGAACTCAGTGGGGAAGACACAAGTAGGTCAGCGTGGCCTTGTCCACCTCCTTCACAAGTAAGAAAACCATTAGACAGAAAACTTTGCATTTACCACCCCAGGCTTCTGCCTAATGTAAGAGAAGATGGACTTGTTTTTTATTATAACAAAGGGAAAAATTAATGAGCCACATTTGTCCAACGGAAAGCTCACTTTCTGACATTCATATAAAAGTCTACAAAGGCATGCAAACCAAGTTACTGCTTCATGTTGAGGTGAACAGAAAGGTAGCCACAAGTTCCTTATTTTTGTTAATTCCCCATTTCTTAAAGAGTAGCAGTTCCTCTCATCAAAAAGATAAAAAGCTTTGGATGAAACTCAACTATTCACATATACTGAAAGATATAAAGGGTCTAAAAGGACCCCCAAAGGGTCCATTTCAGTGTTAATTTGTGGTGAGATTATGAATAGGCCATAAAATCAAATAAAATGCTGACTTTAAAAAGCCATGTAAATGATTAGGAAAGCTGCACTTTCCTTAAGGGGAAAAACAGCGCCCCAAAAGGTCCTTACTTTTAGTTCCCTTTTAGAAGTTTTTAACTATGTGCACATCTATTCCAGACTTTCAAAAATAAGTTCCTTTTTCTATTATAGGTTCAACATTTGAAAGATAACAATTCAAGATAAGAGAAGTTCTAGTAAAGTAAATCAAGGTTTCCCATTAAAAGACAAATTCTAAAATTTAAAAATTAGAGAAAATAGGTATCTGAGTGATTCAGTTGGTTAAGCATCCAGTTCCTGGTTTCGGCTCAGGTCATGATCTCACGGTTCAAAGGTTTAAGCCTTGCACTGGGCTCTGTGCTGCTGATGCAGAGTTGGCTTGGGATTCTTTCTCTCGCTGTCTCTCTGTCTCTCTCTCTCTCTCTCTCTCTCTCTCTGTCCTTCCCCTGCTTGCTCTCTCTCTCTTTCTCCCCCTGGAGGGCCTGCTTGGGATTCTCTCCTCCTCCCCTCTCTCAAAATAAATAAATAAAACTGTTAAAAATGTTTAAGAAATTAGAGGAAAAGATCCTAAACATACCTAAGCACAAAGTCGCACCGGAAAAATCTAGCTATTTCTAAGCCAAGATGTCAGTAAGCTGCGTCAACTTACATCATACTTACCAAAGCATTAATATCCAACATAGAATGACATTCTTTAAATTTTGAAATCTCCTGTTCCAGTGTGTCTAGTAATACAACTTGGTTCTGTCTGAAACAAAAGCACATAGCCAAAATAAACTACACATACTGTTAAGTGCTGGTTCATTAAAAAGGAATCACATTTGGGACACCTGGGTAGCTCAGTTGGTTAAGTATCCAAATTCGGCTGAGGTCATAATCTCACAGTTTGTGAGTTTGAGCCCCACATGGTGCTCTGTGCTGACACACAGAGCTTTTAAAAAAAGAAGAATCACATTTCATCTTGGTTAATGTCAAAAGTAAAAATTCAGTGGATAATTTATTAACTCTCCAAGGCTTATTTGGTCAAACAAAATCTTTTTAAAAATAAGATTTCAAAGCCACATTCTGACAACTGTGTCTTTTATTCTTCCCTAAATGAGCAATAATTCTAATAATTGAATCTGATTGTAATAACTGAAATCATTTCATATCATTTTATTATTTGTTACTTCTAATAACTCTGAATTATCCAAAAAAAGTTTTATATACTATCTTGCCCAAAAAACGTGATGTTTTATATATATAAAACTGCACACTATCATAAAGGATATGGGGAGCAACAACTTTTATTTTTTTAAAGGTTTATTTATTTTTGAGAGTCTGTGAGAAGGTGAGGAACAGAGAGAGGGAATAGAGGGTCCAAAGCAGGCTCCATGCTGACACAGCAAGCCTGAACTTGAACTCATGAACCGTGAGATCATGACCTGAACTGAAGTCTGATGTTCAACTGACTGAGCCACCCAGGTGCTCCGGGGAGCCAAGACCTTTTAGATTAGAGTGGGGGAAAATGCAGCATCAAGTTATACTAAATCAAAAGAGGTTAATAAGAAGATGAAAACACAGGACCAGGAATCACAAGATTCCCCACCAATAACCAGTAGTATAATCTTGGAAATTTAGTTTATTTTTCTGGGCCTAACTTTCTTTGTTTATAAAGTGAGAAGCTCACACTAGGTAACTTCTAACGTTCGTCACTAAAATTCTGATTCAAAACCTTTTACTGAGGAATGGAAGCCAACTTTCCTGATGTTCCTCTCCAGATCATCCAATCCTAGGCTCACAGGATAAGTAAACACTGAGGGGCCATGAAATTAAACATTTTTAAAAAATTTTTTAATGTTTAATTACTTATTTTGAGAGAGATAGAGTGTGTATGCATACACAAGCTGGGGGGGACAAAGAGAGAGAGAGAGAGAGAGAGAGAGAGAGAGAGAATTCTAAGCACAGAGCCTGACTCAGGACTTGATCTCACAAACTGTGAGATCATGGCCCGAGCTCACATCGTGATGCTCAACTGACTGAGCCACCCAGGCTCATTTTTTAAAGAATATTACAGGCAAAGCAAACTATGACATGATTTGCTTGCAAAACTATGCTAAACAGAGAACAATGATGAAAAAAAAGAAATAGCAATGAAGAGCAGTTACAACATCTCCACCATCCAGAAATAAGTTTGGCAAACCCCACAGGTCACAAGTTTGTCCCTTGAGCTCTGACTAGAGACCACAGAAAGTGAAATACAGAACAAACAAGAAGAGAACCTAGCAAGTCAATGATCCCACATAAGCAGGAAAGCAATGACACTGTTAGAACTAGAAAACAGTCAAGGAAAATCAGTAAAACTGAAAGTTGGTTCTTCAAAAGATCAATGAAATGAATAAATCTCTGGCCACACTCACAAAGAAAAAGAGAGGACACAAATTACTAACATGACTTATAGAAGAGAAATCATCACTGACACCATGGACATGAAAAGGACCATAAAAGAATACTTCCAACACTCTGTCCACAAATTTGATAACGTGGATGGAAATGACTAATTCCTTGAAAGACACAAACTTCCAAAACTCACATAAGGAGACAGAGATCATCTAAATAGACCTACATTGTTTAAGGAACAACAATCAGTAAGTAATAACCTTCCAGAAATGAAAATGCCAGGACCAGATGGCTTCACACTTAATTTCTACCAAATATTTAAGGAAGGAACTATACAAATTCTCCACAACAGTTTCCAGCAAACTGAAGCAGAGGGAGCACTTCCTAACTCATTCTATGAGGCCAACATTACACCAAAACCAAAACCAGATAAAGCTAATACAAGAAAGGAAAACCACAGACCAATATCTTTTTTTAAAGTAGGCTCCACACACAGAGCTCAAAGCAGGGCCTGGACTCACCACCCTGAGATCAAGACCTGAGCTAAGATGGAGAGTCAGATGCTTAACTGACCGAGCCACCCAGGCGCCCCTAGACCAAGATCTTTTATGAACAGAGATGTAAAAAATCCTCCACAAAAGAAACAAAATGAATCCAACAATATATAAATAGAATTATACACTACAATCGAGATTCATTCCAAGCATTCAAAGCTGGTTCAACATTTGAAAATCAGTGTGATCAGCGTATCAACTGACTAAAGAAGAAAAATCATTTGGTTCTATTATATGATGCAGAAAAGATATCTGATAAAGTTGAACACCCATTCATGATTAAAAACTCTCAACAAATTAGAGAGAGGAACTTCTTCAACTTGATAAGAACACTTAAAAAAACAACAAACTACAGCTAACATCACACATGTGAGAAACTAGCCCCTTTATAAGGAGTCAGGAAAGGATGTCTGTCTGCTCTCTATTCCTATTCGACATCGTACTGGCAGTTCTAGATAATATGAGACAAGAAAAGGAAATAAAAGATATATACACTGGAATGGAAGAAATAAAACTGTTTTTGTCCACAGAGGATTACCTATGTGGAAAATCCCAAAGAATCAACAAAATACATGAGTATAGAAGGTTTCAGGAGGATATCACGTTAAGGTATAAAAGTCAGCAGTGAAGAATTAGAAAAACCAATACCTCCCTTCATACAAAATACTTTGATATAAATCTAACAAAATATGTATAGGAGCTATATGCAAAAACAATAAAACTCCCATGAAATCAATTTTAAAAGATCCAAGTAATAGATAGATATTGCAAGCACATGGAATAAGAAACTCAGTATTATTTTCTTCCCAGTTCTTTCCAACTTCATCTGTGGAATCTATGCAAACTCAATTTAAATCCCACCAAGTTATTTTGGAGATATCAACAAACTGATTCTAAAATTCACATAGAAAGGCAAAGACCAAAGATAGCCAACATACCAATGAAGCTGGGAGACTTACACTACCCAATTTCAAGAATTACTACAAAATGACAGAAATCAAAACAGCATGATGTTGGTAAAAGAACAGACACATTGATCAGCGCAATGGTAAAGAAAACTCTTAAATAGATCCACATAAACATAGTCAACTTCTCTTTGACAAAAGAGCAAAAACAATGGAGACAGGGTAGTCTTTTCAACTAACGTGAGGGAACAATTAGACACTGACCTGCAAAGAAATTAACCTAAACCTAAACACAGACCTTACAATTTCATAAGAATTAACTGAAAATGGACCATAGGTCTAGACATAAAATGTAAAACTCCAAAACATCTGGAAGAAAACACAGGAGAAAATCTAAGCAACCTTGGTTTGGTGATTAATTTTTACATGAAATATCAAAATCGTGATCCATGAAAAAAAAAATAAGTGGCTCAGTCTGGTTAGGTGTCAGACTCTTGATTTAGGCTCAGGCTGTGATCTCATAGTTTATGGGATCAAGCCCCATGCCAGGCTCTGAGCTGACAGCACAAAGCTTGCTTGGGATTCACTCTCTCTCTCTCTTTCTCCCTCAAAAATAAATAAATAAACATTAAAAAAAACCTTTATGAGGCACCTGGGTGGTTCAGTTGGTTGAGTGTCCAACTTCTGCTGAGGTCATGATCTCCCAGTTCCTGAGTCTGAGCCCCACACCAGCCTGTCAGCACAGAGCCTGCTTCAGATCCTGTCCCCCTCTTTCTCAACCCCTCCCCCACTTCAGCTCTTTCAAAAATAAACATTAAAATAAACTTTAAAAAAATTTGTAAATCAGACTTTTAAAATTAAAAAATTCGGCTCTGTAAAAGACACTATTTAAAGTACTAAAAGACAAGCCACACGCCTGGAGAAAACATTTCTAAGACATATATAGGACTTATATCAAGTATAAAAAGAACACTTAAAACTCAACAGTAAGAAAATAAATAACCTGAGGCACTTGGATGGCTTAGTCAGTTAAGCATTCGACTCCAGCTCAGGTCATGGTCTCATGGTTCATTAATTCAAGCCAAGTCAGGCTCTGTGCTGATAGCCAGAGCCTGCTTCTGACCCTTTGTCTCCCTGTCTCTGCCCCTCCCCAACTCGTATGTGCATGCACATTCTCTCTCTCTTCAAAAAATAAATAAACATTAAAAAAAAAAACAGTTTAAAAATAGGCAAAAGAGGGGCACCTGTGTGGCTCAGTCAGTTAAGTGTCCATCTCTTGATTTTGGTTCAGGTCATAATCTCAGTTTGTGATATCAAGCCCAGCATCAGGCTCTATGCCGACAGAAGGTCTGAATAGATACTTATTGTACAATCATGAATCTGTCTGATCTTTGTCACCAGTTCCTGGCATGTCTAAGACCCCTGTAATTTCTCAAATGACAGAAGTATCTGCATTACTCAAGAACCCCTCTTCAAGGACACCAGAGTTTATGTTAATGAGGTGACTTATGGTGGGTCCCTAGAGCTTCAGGATGAGGGCTGGTCATGCCAGAAAGATCAATCATGTGGTTACAGGGCTGGGGCTTTGAGCCATGTGGTATCAGTCCATTCTCCAGAGATGGGATGAGGGGGACTAGAGAGTGAGTTCAATTACATGGCCAATGGTTCACTAAAGTATGCTTACAGGGAGAAGCCTCAACAAAAACTTTAAACGCTGAGGCTCAATACAGTTTCCTGGTTGGTAAACACACTAATGTACCAGGAGGGTAACGTGCCCTAATTTCACTAGGAGAAGCCACAGAAATTCTGTGGTGGACATACTCCCAAACCCTCCCCTTTGTGTCTCTTCATTTGGCAGGTCCTGATCTGTATTCTTTATAATAAAACAGTAATTAGGGGCGCCTGGCTGGCTCAGTCGGTGGAGTGTCCAACTCTTGATTTCAGCTCAAGCCATGATCCCAGAGTCATAGGATTGAGCTGTGTTGGGCTCCATGCTGAGCGTGGAGCCTGCTTAAGATTCTCTCTCCCTGTCTCTCTTGCTCTCTAAAATAAAAAATGACAATTAACCAATAATCATAAGTACAGTGTTTTCATGGTCCCTAAGTCTAGACACTCTAGGAGAAGGTTCCACAGAATGTTCTTAGAGGCAGTATCAGGCACAAATGACTGGCCTTCCTTTCCCCTAGAGTTCTGTATAATCTGTAGTAAATATGTGGGGAATGACCGGGAAGCATCGATGCCGTATCTGGAGAATGATTCTCTGAGAAAAAAGCTATTTCCTTAGAAGGTCCAAGTGTGGCTTATCTCTAAGAAACTCCACTAAGGCTAGTTACAACTGTACCTTGCCAGAGACTTTCAGGGCCTAAATCCCAGAATCTCTCTTTTCTTTCTTTCCTAGGGCTCTTAAAATGACAAATACATGTAAATGAACATTCACAGCCTTTCTTATACATAACGTTAGTTTTGTTCTTAGTTTTCCCTACCCATTATTAGCTACAAAGTACACTTAACTTGTATCTACCACAACCTTCTTCACCTCTGTGGGCCTGTTTCTGTAACTTCAAGTGGCTTAATGAAAATCAAACCGTTAGACAACAGAGTCAGGACTAGAACCCAGGTGCCTCACTCCACCCAGTACTCCTTCCCCTAAATCTTTACCAGCAGCGGGATTTGTAAAGAGATGGATGCAAGAGGCAGCTGCTAGAAAACACCTCTCTTTCCTTTCTCTGAAATTTGCTTATCTTTCCTTATTACTAAAGAGGTATAACTACTTATTCATCATATTCAATTATTAATTCTACCACTATCTGTGTAAATCTGTGTAATCTTTTTCAATTTCCTTAACCGTTCTGAACCTCAACTATGAACAGGAATAATATTAATACTTCATAAGTAGGTGTCAGGATTGAGATACGGTATATAAGGTACCAGGCAAGGAGAACATATACTAATAAACAGTAACTGACTTTACTATCATCATTGTCATCATCATCATCGTCATTGTTGTTAAGCTTGTCCAGGTGCCTTGGAAGATAAGTGGGATTATTTAAAACACTAAATTTTAGGGGCACCTGGGTAGCTTGGTTGGTTAAGCGTCTGACTTTGGCTTGGGTCATGATCTCACAGTTTGTGAGTTCGAGCCGTGCGTCGGGCTCGGTGCTGACACCTCAGAGCCTGGAGCCTGCTTTGGATGTGTATGTGTCTCTCTCTGTCCCTCCCCTGCTCACTCACTCTCTCTCTCAAAATAAACATTAAAAAAATTTTTAGGGGTGCCTGGGTGGTTCAGTTGGTTTAGCATGTGACTCTTGATTTTGGCTCAGGTCATGATCACACAGTTTGTGAGTTCGAGCCCCATATCAGGCTCCGAGCTGACGGTCAGAGCCTGCTTAGGACTCTCTCTCTCTCTCAAAATAAACATAAAAAAAATTTTAATAAAAAAATAAATAAACAAAATTTTAGCCAATGTCATCAATTAAACGCTGCAATTACACTGTGGGTCCCAGCTTCCTTCCCAGCAAAACATATCCAGATATCTTTTGCTTGCAGAGGCTCTTACCTTCCTTCAGTCGATCATACTTCATCCAAACTCCCCTACAGAATCTTTATGACTTCTTTGCCACAAGAATTGACTGGCTTTAGAATATAAGGTGTACCACACACTTGGGATAAAAAATCTCATCGGAACCAGCAGAGACCCGAGTGCTGCCAGCCCCCTCCCCACAGCAGTGCACCACATACAAGAGAACAGAGAACCCCTGTTATAGCCCTTTATCACCTCCAAACCCAAGGGTTATAACACTACTTCCTGATAGTTACCTAATGGACATAGCGGTTGATTGTTTCTCTCCTTTTACCCTAATACAGGCCTTTAAGGGAACTTTTCAAAGGGTAGGCCTTAGAGCAGCCGCAGCTCACAGCCCGTTTATGGCTGACCACCACAAAAAGAAATGATATGCCAGCTTGCGCACCCAAGCGTGGTCCTACCCCAAGAAAAGGAGAAGCTCAGTCTGCTCTTTCTGAGTGAGAGCTGACAAAGTGTATTTTTGCATACTGATCCTACTCTATGAATTCCATTCTTCCTTATCCTGTTCTTCTCTTGGTGTATTCTCTTATTCTTTATTTAGCTTGTAGACTATCTACCAGAAATGAAATGGGTCCTCCCAAAAAATGATACTTAAAGAATTTTGGCAACTCATGTAAACCAGCATCTGAAAACAAATGTGACTCTCACGGGGGCAATTTTGCAACACTACTTGGAAACAGGTGTATCCGTACCCTACAATACCCCCAAGAGGCGATATTTCCATAAAATAATGGTAAAATGCCAAAACTAATCAAAGAGTCTAGATAAAATGCAGGGGTGCTTCTTTTCTCCCCCCAGAGCAAGCAGGCACAAGTGACCATGAATAAGAACTGGCCAGAGAGAGGCAGAGAGAATCTCCCAAGGCCGGTGGGGGGGTGGGGGGAGAAATAGGGCTCAGCGAGGGCTCGCGTTCACCCAAAGCAGGTCTCGTGCTCACCCAAAGCAGGGCTCAAGCTCACTTGATGTGGGACTTAAACTCATGAACCTGTGAGATCATGACCTGAGCCAAAGTCAGATGCTGAACGGACTAAGCTACCCAGGCGCCCACTCTTCTTATAAGAGACGACACACTCAGGGAGTATTCATTTCACTTTTTACATTTAGATTACTAAGTATTCCTTCACTCCCACTCGCTACCACTAAAGACAGAAATACTCAACTGTATTCCGTATTACAAAATATGACACCTCCATATAGCACACACTTATACAGTATATTGTGACCATGCCAAAGGGGAAATGAGTGCGCCCAGGGTTTTGTTAGCTCACGTGAGTTCCTGAAGAGCTTGTTTCGACCGCTGCAGGTCTGGCAGGTAATGAGAAAGCAATCCTTCTGCCAGCTGCTCCACAGCTTTGTCTTCTACAGTCAAGTCCTCTAGTAACCCTTCATCTGGAGAAGTGTCACTTACACCTATCCCCAAGACAAAATCAAATGTAGGAATCTTTTAAATGGACACAGGCATAAGTGAAATATTAGTGAGAGAGGGGGTGGGCCGTGGGGCACGGAACACACACACAGGACACTATAGGCATCCTTCCTTTTCTTTTTCTAAGTTGATTTATTTTGAGAAAGAGAGAACGTGCACGCCAAGTGGGAGAAGGCAAGAGAGAGAGGGAGAGAGAATCCCAAGTAGGTTCCGCGTGGCCAGCTTGGAGCCCAATACGGGGCTCAGTCTCACGAACTGTGATATCATGACCTGAGCCCAAATCAATAATCAGACACTTAACTGACTGAGCCACCCAGGTACCCCCTTCCTCTTCTTTTAGCTTTACCTTCTGAGTGTCCTCTAATAAACAAGATATGCACACCCAAAAAAATGTTTTTAAGCTACTAGTATAAGGTAAAGTCTGAATTAAAAGAACATTCACATATGCAAAACAAATTCTAGACGTTTATGTATTTTTCAGGGCAGAGGATGTATAGTTTTCAATGGATTATTAAGAGTCTGAGGCCTAAAAGTAGGAAAAAGTCACTGAATGAAAGCAATAAATTCTTCCTTTCAAAAGCATACAGAATTTTTATATATGGATACATAAACGCAATGCCTAAAAAAAAGTTTCTTTCAATTCAATGTAAGTAAAAATGTGAGTTGATATTTACTTTTCATAAAGCTTGATATATTATTTATATGTAAAAGAAAGGCTGATTTATCATTGTTAAAGATTTTCAAAGGATTTATCTTCCCTTGAGACTTAGCACCTTAATTTACCATAGAAAATAGTGTATAATAATTGCATGTAAATCTAGACGTATGCCAGGAACTATGCCTCATACTCTTCCTTTGAATAATAACAGTGTAAGCAGTCAGGCATTCAAAATCATCTAAAATGGGGGCGCATGGCTGGCTCAGGAAGTGGAGCATGCAACTGTTTACCTCGGGGTTGTGAGATAAACAGGAGCCTCACATTGACTGGAGAGACTACTTAAAAATAAAACCTGTACAAAAGATGTCTAAAATGAATAACCATCAATCACTACTCCCACAAGAAAAGTACAAAACAATCTCTAAACATGGCTCAATGGGTGGTTTTTAAGATTTTAGAATCACTAGTTTAAAATGAGAAAAAAGGGGTGCCTGGGTGGCTCAGTTGGTTAAATGTCTGACTTCAGCTTGGGTCATGATCTCACAGCTCATGGGTTTGGGCCCTGCTGACAGCTCAGAGCCTGGAGACTGCTTCGGATTCTGTCTCCCCCTATGTGCCCCTCCCCCACTCATGCTCCGTCTCTCTTTCTCTCTCAAAACTAAACAGTAAGAAAAATTTATTTAATGACAAAAAAAAGTGAGATAGTGACATTACTAAAATTGCACTTTAAGAGCATTTTTAAGTATTAAAACTCTGAAACATCTCCTTTTAATCATAATCTGGTAGTACTCAGGAATATCAATTAGATCATTATGTAAAATACATTTATCATGCCACATTCCTTATAGCTCATGTCCAAGTATAGTTTTTACCACAGATTTACATTTTAGCAAGATGGAGGAAAACAACATGCTGTCATATTCCAGTAAGTTTTTATGGATAAAATAAATACTATGGTTTCTATTTTAATTCTGAGAAATCTATGAACAAACCCTGGAATTCTCTAAGTCACAAGGCAATGTTCAAACAGACAAGAGCTAACTAGAAACTGAAGCACTCCACAAGTGCAATAAAAATGTAACAGGAAAAAGTAGAATATTTACAGATATTGCCACCGATGTACCATTGGATGGGAAGTGAATAAAGAATATCTGAAAATTAATGCCATTGCTTAAGGCTTGATTACAGTAAACAGTGTCAACAACAGCAACTCTCTTTAAGGAAATACTGAAAACAAGTATTACAGATAAACAACAGAAACACCCAAATGTAAAGATCTCAACTTTAAGGATAACTAATATGTCTCCCTTACAATATATAAACATTTTAACTCACAATCCTCCTCCGACTCTACCCCAATATTCTGGTTAATAAGTGGAGAAGTCTAATTTACTCACGTCTCTACATACATTAAGTTACTAAGTTCAAGATACTTTACTGGGGGAGCTTAAAAGAAAGGGTCCTCACCCTACTCATACAAGAAGCATTAGTGGCACACCTGTATTATGTACGAGTTCCCAAAGTTACAAGAATAAATTAAGCAAGGCTCCCCACACACAAAGGGTTTGATACAGGGGAATCATAATCATAATATGAGAAGCGGCATTAGAGAATCAGAAACTGTTATGGGAACTCAGAGGGAAACATAATAAGAAGAAAAAAGGGGAGGTGCCTGGGTGGTTCAGTCAGTTGAGCATCTGACTTCCAGCTCAGACTCGGGGTCATGATCTCGTGGTTGGTGAATTCAAGCCCCGTCTCCGGCTATCTTCTGTCTGTCTGTGGTCGGCATGGAGCCTGCTTTGCTCTGGATCCTGTCTCCCTCTCTCTCTCTGTTCCTCCCTCGTGCTCTCTCTCAAAATAGACATTTAAGAAGAAGTATTACTCATTGTAAAAACTAAAAACACAAAAGGGGGAGGTATAAGCTGACAGTAAAAATACTCCTCAGCATACACTGGCTGGTTCAGTCGGTAGAGCATGCGACTTTTTTTTTTTAATGTTTTATTTTTTTTTGAGAGAGAGAGAGAGAGAGACAGTGTGAGCAGGGGAAGGTCAGAGGGACAGGGAGACAGAGAATCCCAAGATAGGGTCCAGGCTCTGAGCTGTCAGCACAGAGCGCCACGCAGGGTTTTAACCCAGGAGCCCAAGCTCATGACCTGAGCTGAAGTCAGACGCTTAACTGACTGAGCCACTCAGGCACCCGGAGCATGTGACTTTTGATCTTGGAATTGCGAGTTTGAGCCCCACAACAGGTTCAGAGATTATGTAAAAGTAAATAAAATCTTAAAATATTCTTTCTCACTCCCTTAATCCAGTCACTCTGTACTTTCTAATATAGCCTTCAAAAATATTACCATTGCATACCCATGCATAAACCCTCTTTTAATCATATATATTACTCATATTGTTCTGCAACTCTAATTTACACATCTTAGCTGTCTTTCCATATGAGCATATATGCATCAACAACATTCTTTTAACAGAATAAAATTATACCATATGTTGTTTAACTAGTTCCCTGCTATGGACTAAATGTGTCCCTCCTACACTATTTTATTGAAGCCCAACCTCCAACATAAAGGCATTTGGAGATGAAGCCTTTGGGAAGAAATCCGGTTTAGATGAGGTCATGAAGAAAGGGCCCCATGACGCAGTTACTCTCCTTAAGAGATAAAGAGAAACCAGAACCCTCTCCCTCCACCATGTGAGGTATCGAGGAGGGGAGAATGTAGATGTCTGCAAGATCAGAAGAGGGCTCTTACCAGGAACCTAATCGGCCTGCACATAGATCCTGGACTTTGCAGAACTCCAGAACTTTGAGGAATAAACTGCCTGGTGTTTAAGCCAACTGGCCTGGTATTTTGTCGTAAGAGCCCATGGAGACTAAGATACCTAAGGACAGGTATTTAGGTTGTTTTCACTTTTTGCTATTTCAAACAAAGTTGCTATGAGTTTGCTGGCGTGTCTTTGCATATCCATGTCAATGTCTCTGTAGGATAAATTCTTAGAATCATGGGACAGAGTTTATGCATTTCTTAAACAGACACAGCAAAACTGCCTTCCTAAGAGATGGCACCAATTTACACTCCCAGAACAACCTTTGAGGGCCACTATTTCCAAATGGGTAAGAACTCTAAAGGAGTGGGAGGAATAAGATATGGGTTTAAAAAAAAAAAAAAGGCAGTATAAGGAGAAGTGGGACTATAGGATTGCTCTGGAAAGACAAGGTAGTTTGGGGGGTCTGGAGCATAGCACTCAACACGGAGCACCAAGGCCATGTGGCCAGCCTCTGAGGATTGCTGAGTGTTAAGCTAAGGAGTTTGCCCTTTTGGGTAGTAAGTAGTAAGGAGCCATTTTACGGTTTCCCAACAAGAAAATGACGTGACTGGAGCTTTATCTTGGGGCAGTGATATGACAACAGTGGGATACACACAACAGAAGAGTAAGAGACTGGAGGTGGGACACCCTTACAACTGTTCTTGGAAGAGCGAAACTACAGAGGAGATGGCAATCGCATAGTGGAATCCCCTAGACCAAAATAGAAGTAGGAGGCAAGTGAGAAGGAAATCAAGAGTAAGTCAGTTTCAACTGAGGGTGACTTGATACTAACGGAATCAGACATCTACTTTTATTCATGCACACGCCGTATGTGAGGTTGGTACAAAACAACCATGTCAAAGTATCCAGCAAGCAAACTGAAAGGCAAGTGGACAAGGACCCAAGCTGCACATATACAAGGAAGTCGTATTTATAGAAGCAGCTTATGCAAGTGTAAAAACGGGGCGATCACTAAGGAAAAGAATGATCAAGAAAGGGCTGAAAGCACTATTGTTAAGTAACCCCTATATTCCTAGAACAGGAGGTAGAAACGATACATCGAAAGCCCTGCAGCTTTTCTCATGTGGGGTTCCCCACATGAACCAGACGACACAGAAACTATTTTCTTGGGCTGTTTTCTCAATTCTCCCAAGGACAGTACATAAATAGTACTGTTCAGGATGCCTTGCAAGTCAATTCATTGCATTCAATGGACGTCTTAGGGTCTTAGGACTTAAATCTCTCTTGGAACTCGGGATGAGAAAACTGCTGGAGGACTGTCAATTAGTAAAAGGGCATTTCATGAGCGAGTGGTCAATAATACTTGAATACGTCAATTCTCTGAATTACAAACTGATCGTCTTTCTGAGAAATTCATCTTCAGCCACTATCGTACCATAGCGAACAATGTGGAGTCAAGACAGTCGCAGAATGACTTCACCATCAATTGCCACCCAAACACCGCCTCCCCTCCGAACTTCGTTTCCCACTCCTTCAGCGGGGCACCGGGGCCGGCGCGCACCCCACTTCCGCGCGGGGCCAGAACCTCGGGGCCAAGCTGCTCTCTCCGGCGGAGCGGCCCGGGTCCCGGCCTTCCGCCCCGCCCCACAGCACGTACCCGGCGTCGGCTCCCCGGGCCCCAGGCCGTGGGGTGGCCCTGCCAGGACCCCGTCCGGGGACGTCGGCCCAGGAACACTCATGTCCTTCCCGCTGGGAACAGGAAAGGGGCAGTTGTGCAAACGGTCAGAGGCAGTAAGGGGGTACCTTACGCGTCCAGCGCCACGCCGGACAGAAGCGGCGGTCACACCCGGAAATGACGGAAGCGGAAGACGGTGTGACCGCCGAACCACCGCTCCCTTTTTGCCTCCGCCTTCACATCTCGGACCACTACACCCACGCGCTCCCGGGACTCCGCGCTGACGTCATGGCCGGGTGGAGGGCGTGGCGTCCGTAGAGGCAGCTGTGCGGGACTTCCGGAGAGCGATTGTCAGGGAGAGGGTGGAGAAGAGGGCGCTCCCTGGTGGGTTGCGATTGTGTTGAACGTGACAGTGCAGTCAGAATTTGTTCACCGAAGCCAGGCACAGGTTTTCAGTTTCTTGTCCGTATTAAGGAAACACTTTAAGAACAAGGACTGCGTGCTTTCCCTTCGGTTTGGACTATTCAACAAACAAACAAGGGCGCCTGAGTGGCTCAGTCAGTTAAGCGTCCGACTTCAGCTCAGGTCCTGCTCTCAAGGTTCGTGGATTCCAGCCTCTCGTCGGGCTCTGTGCTGGCAGCTAGCTCAGAGCCTGGAGCCCGTCTTGGGATTCTGTATCTCCCTCTCCCTCTGACCCTCCCCTGCTCGCTCTATCTCTCCTCTGTCTCTCAAAAATAAAAATAAATAAATAAATAACATTTTTAAAAAATATCGTTTAGCTCTTTGAGGTTCAGCCTTACTCATTGGGGATTTGCCAGGATTCCAGTCTCCAAGGCCTGGGTTGAAGTATCTACTGGATAAATTCAGCCACATTATCGGAAACTGCCCATGCAGCAATCCTGTGGGAGGTTGTCATGATTTTGATGAAAAGCTTAGAAATGGGCTGATGCAGGGGCGCCGGGTGGCTCAGTCGGTTAAGTGTCGGACTTCTGCTCAGGTCAGGATCTCACCGTTCCTGAGTTCAAGCCCCTGTCAGCTATGCTGACAGCTCAGCGCCTGGAGTCTGCTTCAGATTCTGTCTCAGTCTCTCTCTACCCCTCCCCCGATTGCGCCCTGTGTGTGTGGGGGGGGGGGTCTCAAAAATAAATAAACATTTAAAAAATGTTTAAAGAAATGGGCAGAAGTGGCCTCAGACCAAATAAAAATATGTTTTTCCCTCCCTTAGATGCTTTCACCTTGAGTGAAATAATGGCATCCTAATGTTGCACTCCAAAATTGCCTGTTCAGTGTTTAATAGGGCAGCCAAAGCTGTCTTCAAAACAGTGAGAATTTATGTCAAGCCGCAGAAATATGCACCTGCTCTCCATTGCCCTGTATCAATGCATTCACCCCCTTTTGGCTTCCTTTCCTCTCAAGATTAGCTAGCTCCTTACTATCTGTAGTAAGCAGAATAATGTACCCTACCCCCTAAAAAAGAAAGAAAGAAAAAGATGTCCAGGGTCTTAACCCCCAGAACCTGTGAATATTTCACCCACAGAATAATTAAGGTTGCTAGTCACTTGACTCTTTATAAAATAGATTATCCTCAAATGCAATCAATCAGTCAAATGCCTTCAAAACTGAAAAAGGGAGGCAGAAGAGGAGAGTAGGGAGGGAGATTTGACTATGAAGAATGGTTAGAAAGGCTTTGAGTGCAGAAGAGGAGACCACTTGCCAGGTCTGTGGTGACCTCTGGAAGCAGGAAAAAACAAGTAAGTGGATTCACCGATAGAGCCTCTAGAATGGAAATCAGCCCTACTGACACTTTAATTTTATCCCAGTGAGACCTGTGTTAGACTTCTGACCTCCAGAACTCTAAGAAGATAGATTTGTAATGTTTTAAGTTTGTGGTAATTTGTTACCATGGCAATAAAGTAATGCACTACCCTTCAAACATCCTTTGTTGCATCCCCGCATACGGCTAAAACTATGCCCTTTGATGTATACAGTACTCTTGTTCATGCTTCAGAATATTCCCTTCTTTTCAAAGTCCTATTCATCTTCCAAGACTTGACCTACATAATACCTTTAATTTAAAATGATTCACAATCCCGCCTCCCCTCTCAACTTCCAGAAATTATAGTAATAATCTTTTCTCAACTACAAAGCATCCTCCTGCTATTTAGCACTTAATCCATTCTTGTATTAGTTATGTCCCTTGACTTCCTTTATTAGATTTTAAACTCCAAACAGAAACTCTTATTCACAGAAAACCATAATGGGCTCTCAATAAATATTTGCTGGATGAATGAAGTATTGATTCTCCAGAGCCAAATTCCAAATACCTATAATCTACAAAGTCTGAATCACACAGGATGGCATTTTATAAGCTGCCTGGTAACCCCAGTTATTTGTTAGTATTTATCCCAACTAGATATCAAAGCTCCTTAGAATAGATCCGTGTCCTCTGTGTTGTCTGTAAGCTCTTTATCTCTTATGGTAAATGCACAGTATTAGACATATTACTTGGATTTTAAAATACTGGTTATTTGAATTTAATAGGATGAAATTAGTCTATCACGCCCTGCCTATTTTTATCTTGTCCTCTCCTCTATTTTGCTTTCAGCAAAAATTCACATTAGAAATTTTGATGAATGTTCTTTTTCTACATTTTAATGTGATAAAAAATGTATCAGCTAAATAGACAAGGGAATATTTTCTGCCAGACCCATCTTGCTTTCTCTGTCCCTTTTCCTTCTTTCCCCTGCAGATTTCAGCTCAGTGCATCAAGTGCTTTGTCGAGGACTCACTGTGGTCCAGCCTCCGTAGGCAGGTACTGTGCACCTAACACTGCATGTGACAAAGAGCTCAGAACTCAAGGTTGGAATCTGATGCCAAAGAAGTAAACACAATTCGTTGAGTCACATGTCTTTCAAAATACCCTTTAAAACTTTATTTCCCTACTGGTAGGGGTCATTCTCTTTCACACATCAATCCATTCCAAATACTTGAGTTCCTAAGACTGGACTAGGCACTGTAGGGTGTCAAAAAAAAAAAGAAGAAGAAGAAGAAGAAGTAAAGGGGTAAAGGGGCACCTGGATGGCTCAGTGGGTTGAGCATCCAAGTCCTGATTTCAGCTCTGGTCAAGATTCCAGAGTCGTTGGATCGAACCCCATGTCAGACTCTGCACTGATCATGGAGCCAGGTTGGGATTCTCTCGCTCTCTCTCTCTCTCTCTCTCTCTCTCTCTCTCTCTCTCTTTCTCTCTTTGTCTCTCCTTCTGCCCCTCTCCTCAGCTCATGCTCTCTTTCTAATTAATTAATTAATAGGAGCACCTGGGTGGCTCAGTTGGCTAAGGCATCCAGCCCTTGATTTGGCCTCCAGTCATGATCTCATGGTTCATCAGTTCAGGCCCCACGATGGGCTCCATGACAGTGCAGAGCCTCCCTGGGATTCTTTCTCTCCCTCTCTCTCTGTATCTCTCTCAAAATACATAAATAAACTTAAAAAAATAAAAGCATTGTATTAAAAAATGAAATAATTAAGTAATAAAGGAAATTATTTTTTAAAAAGTGGTAAAACTTCTGGTACCGTCTGCCAAGAATTTGTATTCTACCACTTATCTGCAGGAGAATTAGAGAACATGACAGTATAAAATACTAAATCATGTGGAACAGACCTAGAGAATTGTAAAAGGTGTAATGATGTCATATTAGTTTCCTATTGAGCTATAACAAATCACCACAAACTTGGTAGCTTAAAACAATGCAAATTTATTATCTGGCAGTTCTGGGGGTCAGAAGTTGCAAATCAGTCTTGGTGGGCTAAAATCAAGGTGTTGACAGGGCTGCTTACTCCAAGGCTCTGAAGAAGAATCTGCTTCCTTGCCATTTCCAGCTTCTAGAGACAGCCTGCATTACTTGACTCCTGGCCCACAGCACATTGCTGTTTCTCCCTCTATTACCACTGTAACATCGTCTTCTCTCCTACTCTGATCCTCTGGCCTCCCTCGTATAAGGACCCTTGTGATGACATTAAGCCCACCTGCATAACCCAGGATAACTCCTCCCTCTCAAGGTCCTTAATTTAACCACATCTGCAAAGTATTTTTGTTTGCCATGTAAGGTAACATTCACTGATTCTAGGGAATTGAAAGTGGACATGTTTAGGGGCGGGGGCCATTATTCAGCCAACCACAATTGCATGGTTGTAGAGTACACAATAGGGAAGTAACAGGAGAAATTTTTTAAAAACTTAATAGAGGAAATGAACTTAAGCCAAACCTTGAAGCTCAGGTCAAATGTAATATGCAGAGGAAAAAGTAGGAAAGCCTTCCGACAGGAAAAAAGAAAAAAAAAACACTGCAAGTAGCAAAACAATACTTCAGACTCAGGGACCTCAAGATGTTGCCTTTTGGGGAAGACAAAACTAACACAGATTCAATTAAAAGGTGTTTGATATTGGGGTGCCCGAGTGGCTCAGTTGGTTAGGCGTCCGACTTCGGCTTAGGTCATGATCTTATAGTTCATGGGTTCCAGTCCCACGTGGGGTTCTGTGCTGACAGCTCAGAGCCTGGAGCCTGCTTCAGATTCTGTGTCTCCCTCTCTCTCTGCCCCTCCCTTGCTCATGCTCTGTCTCTCAATAATGCATAAACATTAAAAAAAGTTTTAATAAAACAAATTAAAAATAAATAAAAGGTGTTCTATAGTCTTTTCATCCAAAATAACTTAAGACAAAAGATAACACAAAGGATAGTCACATAGCTCTGAAGAAGTTAGTGCAAAGAAACGATGTCCAGAAAGAGTTAAACACTACATTTACTCATGGCAAAAGGAAAACAAGTCCACTGGTCCTTGAATTCCAAAAGAGAAGGAGGAAATATAAGGTAATAAATACACCAAAATCATTTATTCACCTCAATTTTGTAGTTTACCTTAAGTTTCCCTGTATCCATTATTTGTGCTAACTGAAAATGAGTAGGTATGTAGGGGCTTTAAGTAAGGAAAAAAATGTTAACATAAGAAGATTTTCTCTTTCTTTTATTGATCAGGATGTCCTACATTTAGAATGTGCTAAGATTTGATAAATCTACTTGCAGTTTGACCTACTCTTTTCACAGGATTTGCTTCACCCTTCCTTTTATTTTTTCCATCTTTCTCCAAAAACAGAAGAAAGAATGAGGGAGAACGGACAAGATGATTTGAGCAAAAAAGAGGAACTAGAGACTGTAAAGAGAAGGGATGGAAAGGGGGAAGATGAACAGGAGAAAGACATTACAGCCCACGACCCTAAGCTTCTAGTGGATTAAAGTGTTGGTAATTTGAACACATTCATATAGGGTTGTGCTCACAAATAATAAAAAAAGGGGCAAAGGGGAGATGGGGGGGGCTCCTGGGTGGCTCAGTCAGTTAAGGATCTGACTTCAACTCAGGTCATGATCTCACAGTTCATGAGTTTAAGGCCCCCATTGGGCTCTCTGCTGTCTGCACAAAGCCTACTTCAGATCCTCTGTCCCCTTTCTGTCTCTCTGCTTTTTTTCTGCTTGATCTTTAAACAAATAAATGAATAAATAAGTAAGTAAGTAAATAAATAAATAAATAAGCTTTAAAAAAGGAAAGAAGGGGCGGACCTGGCTGGCTCAGTTGGTAAAGCATGCAACTCTTGACCTCTGGGTTATAAGTTCGAGCCCCATGTTGGGTGTAGAGATTACTTAAAAATAAACAAAATTTTAAAAAATTAAAAAAGGGAAAGAAGGAAGTAAAGATAGGAAATCCGAGAAGTTGGGGTACTAAGACAAAACAGCCTACGGTTTTACTTATGGATACCAGTCTAAAAGGATTGCTCAAGCAATTTTAACCACTTTTCTCTAATACATTTGCATGAGAAATATTCTTTTACATTTGCAAAGTGCCAAAATAATTTCACTCAATGTAACACTCCTTCCATCATTCTGTGAAAATTAATAAAGGAAAACCTCACTATGGTAGGGTCAGGAGGCTAGAAGGGGAAACAGTATCACAGTTCCACTCAATTACAGGAAGAATTACCAATTACAGACCCCAACAGAAGAATCTTCAACAGGAAAATCATGTTAGACACCCCAACAGAGAAAGATGTACGTTGCATCTCCTATAAGAACTCAATTACCTTTGCAATTCAGCCAGTGTGACTCATCACACACTGAAGTTTTGCTTTCCTTCAATGGACTTTCATTGAAAATACCCCCATCTAACTTCCTTCTCATAAAGTAACATTCTTCTCCTTCATTAGATTTACCTATGGTTTTGCTGAAGCTTGTATACCTTGAATTGCAATTCTTTGCCATTCCAAATAATCCTATCTTGCTGGTAAAATATCTGACAGTTTTATTCTTAAGGTTAACAATTCCTTCCTTGCGCTATGTAAAAAAAAAAAAACAACATATCTTGGGGTGCCTGAGTCGCTCAGTCATTAAGCATCCAACTCTTAATTTTGGCTCAGGTCATAATCTCATGGTCTTTGAACCTGCTTAAGATTCTCTCTCTCCCCCTTTCCTTGGACCTTCCCCTGCTGTCACACACATATGCTCTCTCTCAAAAAAAAAAAAAATCAAAACATATTTTTACATGGATTATTTCACCAACACATTCTCTCTCTTTTTAAGATTTTATTTTTTCAAGGAATCTCTACACCCAACATGGGTCTCGAATTTACAACCCTGAGATCAAGAGTCACATGCTCTACTGACTGAGCCAGCCAGGCATCCCTCACATTTTCTTAACCTTGCCACCAAAAGGTTTGTAAAATATATGCAGAGATCAAAAGCAATGGCTTTTGAAATCTTTTAAATAGACTATTTTTAATTTTTATTATTTTTTAAGATGTTATTTTTAAGTAATCTCTACACCTTGGGGCTTGAATTCATAACCCCAAGATCAAGAGTTGCACACTCCACCAATAGAGCCAGTCAGGCACCCCTAAACTATTTTTTAGAGCAGTTTTAGGTTCATAGCAAAAATAAGAGTAGAGATGGGGTGACTGGGTGGCTAAGTTAATTAAGCATCTGACTTCAGCTCAGGTCATGATCTCACAGTTTGTGAGTTCAAGCCCCACATCGGGCTCTGTGCTGACAGCTCAGAGCCTGGAGCCTGCTTCAGATTCTGTGTCTCCCTCTCTCTCTGCCCCTCCCTGCTTACATTCTCTCTCTCTCTCTCTCTCTCTCAAAAATAAATAAACATTTTAAAAAAATGAATCTCAGGGCACCTGGGTGACTCAGTTGGTTAAGCTTCTGACTTCAGCCTAGATCATGATCTTGTCCTTCTTGAGTTTGAGCCTTGCATGGGTCTCTGTGCTTACAGCTCAGAGCCTGGAGCCTGTTTCTGATTCTGTGTCTCCCTAATCTCTCTCTGTCTCTCCCCTCCCCTGCTTGCTCTCTGTCTCTCTTTCTCTCAAAAAAAAAAAAAAATTAAAAAAATGAATCTCATTAAAAAAATTAAGAGTAGAGAGATTTCCTATGTCCCTTTTACCCCCACCTAATAGTTTTCATTAAGGCTCACTCCTCGTGTTGTATATGCTATGGGAGTGCACAGGTACCATGACCTGTAGCCTCCACTATTAGTATCACGCAGAGTAGTTTACCTGCGCTAAAAATCCTCTATGTGCTGCCTGTTCATCCATCCCCCTAATCCCTGCCAATCACTGATCTTTTCACTCCATAATTTGCCTTTTTCAGAATGTTTATATATTTGGAATCATACAGTATGTAGCAGTTTCAGATTGGATTCTTTCACTCAGTAAGATGCATTGAAGGTTCTTCTGTGTCTTCTCGTGGCTTGGTGACTCATTTCTTTTTGACAGAGAGTAATATTCCATTGTGTAGATGTGTTGTGAAAAAACAACCACTGGGCTTTGGAGCCAAAAATATACTGCGAAGGCAGAGTTTGGGATAAAGAGGAATAATAGCTTTATTTCTTTGCTAGGCAAAGGAGGTTGCAGCAGCCAAGGCCTTTCAAAAACTGCAAGCCCTCATAGAGAAAGGGGCTGAGGTTTTTGGAGGAAAATACAGGATCTATCTGGTTCTGAGGGAAACCATTGTATACCTGCTCCTACCCTCCTTTGTCATATCTTTAGGAGTCACGCCAGGTTCCTGAAACAAAAAATCTAAGATGGGAGGAGCAGAGGGTTGCAGAAGAGAGGAAACATCTACTTTAAAACCCAGCTTTGCTGAAGCATTAGTGCAACCATTTTGATTTTTATTCAACTTTATACTTTTAAACAGTTTCAGGTGTACCACAGTTTGTTTATGAAGGACATCTTGGTTGCTTCTAAGTTTTGGAAATTATGAATAAAACTGCTATTCATGTTCAGATTTTTGTGCAGACATAAATTTTCAAGTCCCTTGGGTAAATACCAAGGAGAAAGATTGCATGGTAAGAGTATGTTTAGTTTGAGGGTTTTGCTTTTTTGGGGTTTTTTTGGAGTTGACTTCTTTGAGGGAGAAAGAGCATACATGTGTGCATGTGCACGTGAGCAGAGGCGGAGCAGAGGGAGGGCAATCCCAAGCAGGATCCATGCTGTCAGTGCGGAGCCTGGCACAGAGCTCGATATCACAGACCATGAGATCATGACTGTAGGGGCCTATTCAGCCAAAAGGCCTGTTGAGATCCTGCTGTGAACTACCAGGAGGAAGGCACATATCCCTAGCATAGCTGGTGGGTGTGCCCCTGGTGCAGTAGGGTCCCTCAGTTGAGGATCAGGATTGAGTCACTCTCCTGGGAGACTGAGAGTACAGTGTCATATGGCTTGTTAGGTCCTACTTTCCTTTGTTTTAGAGAATGTGCACATGACCTCTTGATCAAGATGGATTAGAGACTGGAGTGATTTTTCTATGACCTCTAATTATAGTTTCGGTGAGTGGGCAAATTTTCAGATTGAAACTCCTTTCCTGGTCAAGGGCACTTTACCCATAAGTCATCATGTTCACCTTTAAAGAAAAATAGCCTTCTCTTAAGCTTTGGTTAATATTATACTATATGCATAGAACAAGACCCTCGTTAATTTATTTCATTCCTGTTTTTGAAACTCTGTAATAAATTATGTTATTGTTCTCTTTTCCATGGGAATAATGATCTTTTCTTGGAACATGTGATTCTTACCTAAAACCTCAGAGTTACAAATAATGTAATCATTAAAAGAACGATGTAATCACCTATGGTATATAAGACACTAAGTTTCACAGTAAAGTGTGGTCCCTTCCACCATTCACATTGTCTGTGTTCTTTCTTATAGATACTTCGCCAACACCAACCCCCTACTCATAGGATCTAGTGATGGTGCGTGGGCTGGTCCCCTGCCCATGACCTCAGCCAAAATCAAAACTCAGACTCTCAATCAACTGAGCCACCGAGGTACCCCGAGTATGTTTAGTTTTTTAAGAAACTGCCAAATCGTCTTCCAAAGTGACTGTACCATTTTGCACTCCCACTGGCAATGAATCAGAGTTTCTATTGTCCCATATCCTCACATATTTGGTGATATCAGTGTTCTGGATTTTGGCCTTCTAAAAGGTGTGTAGTGGTATCTCATAGTTGTTTCAACTTGTAGTTCCTGATAAAATATGATGTGGATCTTTTCATATGCTTATTTGCCATCTGTTTCTCTTCTTTGGTGAAATGCCTGTTCAGATCTTCTGCCCATTTTTTAATCAGGTTGTTTGTTTTCTTGTTGAGTTTTAAGAGTTCTTTGTATATCTTAGATAATAGTCCTGTGTCAGATATGTCTTTTGCAAATATTTTCTCCTTCCCAGTCTGTGGCTTGTCTTCTCATTCTCTTGATATTATTTTAAAAATGAAACTTTGAACAGAACCTAGAATAGAAGGCAGGTTGTCTCCTTGAAAAGAGGTCAGGTTCTCAAGTCTCCCACAATGGCTCCTAATCAGCTGTGGCATTTATAGGTAGTGTAACCTTTCTGGAATATGTAGCAGTGGAAATAGCAAAAGACTTAATGTCAAAACATGTGTTTCAACCATAACTAAGACTTTTAAAAATATTTCTTTAATGTTTATTTATTTTTGAGAGAGAGACAGAGCATGAGCAAGGGGGGCGCAGAGAAAGAGGGAGACACAGAATCTGAAGCAGCCTCCAGGCTCTGAGCTGTCAGACAGAGCCCGATGTGGGCTCAAACTCACAAGCTGTGAAATCATGACCTGAGCCAAAGTCAGACACTTAACTGACTGAGCCACCCAGGCACCCCATAACTAAGGCTTTTATTAGCTGTACTAGGATTTTTTTTAATTGCCAAATGAAGAAGTCCAAAGTTGCCTAAGCAAAACAAGGAATTTATTAACTCACTGAACTTGAAAATCCAGGAGTTGAACTGGCCTTCAGAGATAGCGGTGATGTGGAGAATGAAGACAAGAGGAAATGCAGAAGAAATTAAGTTTCCACATAACCTACAGTCCATTGACAAATAGAGTGCTTGAGACAGACAGAGTATGACATTCCTCCAGGAACTTCCAACTATCTTAATGGTAATGGCTTTGCTGGCAGACTGGTGGGGAGGTGGGGGGAGAAAACCTTAACTTGACAGTAGCCAGAGGATGCAGTAAGTCTTCTTTAACATATGAAAATCCTTTTGGAAGCTTCCTTTATTTTTACCTCCTCCAGCCCCAAAGTCAGTCACTCCTCGGGACCCCAGAGCAGCTCTTTCTCCTCTTGAGTCCTCTCTCTGTACTATAATAAAAACACCCTTTTTGTACTGAAAAGGTTTGAAGATTTCTTGGCTGTTGGCTCCAAACCCCCCACCTCAAACTACATCAGCTATATCCATTTCCTCAAATGAAACCAGGAATCTCTCTCTCTCTCTCTCTCTCTCTCTCTCTCTCTCTCTCTCTGTCTTTCATTCTCCACTGGACTTTCCTCCATACTGGCTCCAGTCCAGCAGCTTTCTCTCTGGAAACCAGCTTGAGGTTTTCATACTTCTTACAGCTCTCAAGTGAAGCCAACTCACTCCTAGCATTCACTTACTTCAATCTCTTAAAACAAAAACCTTAAATTACTCAGATCACAATGCCTACCTGTATACTAGTCTCCACCTACAGGGGATATAGAAGATCCTGATAGGCCAATGAGGGTGACATGTATTGGAGAGAGGCAGAGCCTCTTGAATGACAGTCCTGCAAGGAGTTCTAAAAGGAAAATCAGGGACCCGTTATCAAAAGGAGGAAGGAAATTGGCCCAACCAAAGCAACAGATGTCAACTGTATCAGTTATGAGATGTGAATTAAGGCACTTAATCTCTCTGTGCCTCTGGGTTTTTGTTTGTTTATTTGTTTGTTTGTTTTATCAGGAAAAGAGGTAGGAAGATGATAATACCAGACCCTCTACTTGATACAATTTTTGTTAGAATCAAACACTCAATAAAACATACAAAAGGATCTGTAAGCCGTAAAACACTATGGGAAATAATAGCAGCCCTTGACTAAGTATTTATATGCCAGAAGAAGTATTATTTCTGTTATTAATGCCTTGGTTACATATATTTACCACCCTTAACTTGATTTCTTAACTAGACTTCCATGGTGAGATAAAAGAGACTAAATGATTTACATAAATATCAGAGGGCTTGACAAATTTATGTTTTATTAAAAATTTACTTCTTTTATATAAATCAATGTCACATAATAAGGGAGTTTGGGGTGGGGGATAAATGTCTACTGACTAAGTGGCACCTGAAGTTCCAGAGGTATGAGTTAAAAGACCAAGTCTTGTAGAGAATACCACAAATGCCAAGGCTTTCTTTGGATTTAGCTCTTTCAATGTTCTGATTTTAGTGTGGGGCAGGGGAAAGTGTCTTCTTTTCTTCTTCTATTTTTGTTAGCTTTCTGATGTCTGACTCATGATGTTATTCATGAGTAAATGAATATTCATAATATTGACTGGTAATCATTTGAAATTTTAGTGCTTTGGGACTATTATTAGTAAACCTAGTGGCAGAAATTTCATTCATTCAAAGAATTTTACATCTTAAAATTCTTTTTTTCATATGCTTATAATGGTTCAAAAGACAATAATTCTTCTACTCTGGGGTTTCCCAAAATTCATTTGGATTTTTTTAGGGGCGGCATTTTTTTAAGTTTATTTATTTATATTGAGAGAGAGAGAAGCAGGGAGGGGCAGAGAGAGAGAGAGGGAGAGAGAATCCCAAGCAGGCTCTGTGCTGACAATGAGATGCTGAAATTCACAAACCATGAGACCATAACCGGAGCTGGAATCAAGAGTTGGTGGCTTAACCAACTGAACTACCCAGGCACCCCCAAAATTCATTTTTAAATCTTAGTGTGTAGATATCAAAGTGGAGGGGTGCCT
Source organism: Suricata suricatta (assembly GCF_006229205.1). Taxonomy (NCBI): domain Eukaryota; kingdom Metazoa; phylum Chordata; class Mammalia; order Carnivora; family Herpestidae; genus Suricata; species Suricata suricatta. The sequence goes on along the minus strand of NC_043708.1, from coordinate 85,003,981 downwards.
GGGTGGCTCAGTCGGTTAAGCCTCCGACTTCAGCTCAGGTCAGATCTCACGTTCGTGGGTTCGAGCCCCACGTCGGGCTCTGTACTGACCACTAGCTCAGAGCCTGGAGCCTGCTTCCAGTTCTGTATCTCCTTCTTTCTCTGCCCCTCCCCCTCTCATGCTCTGTCTCTCTCTGTATCAAACATAAATAAAACATTCAAAAAAAAAAAAGAACAAAGTGGACACCAATACTTTTTGCTGTAGTCTCTTTCTGTGTGATGTATAAAGTGGGATTTTAATGACTACAGGCAGCATAAATTATTCCAGTACTCAGCTTTCCTTTTAGGGTAGATTTATGTAAATTAGCTAGGATATATTTATCACGCTTCATTCAAAATTGCTAAAAGTAGTACATGCATTAGCTTTCCATAAAAGTCCTTTTCTAACTCAAAATGTTCTCTTCAAAATGTTTATGAATAATTTTCAAAGATTCTTCAGACAAGGTGGTGAGATGATATATAAAAATTCGATGTCTTTGTAATGTGTTGAGGTCAATAACACAGAGAGTTCAATCTCTAATTCCTTTTTCAATTTAAAAATTCCAGTGAATGGAGTTATTTTTAAATTATTGCCCTAGTCTTTGGCCTTCCTATAAATTCCTTGTCAACGTATTTTGAATTATTTTATGAAAGTGACATTTTTAAATTTAATTATTCACTTACCATCATCTTTAAGTATTTTTTTCTAAATTGCTCATTAATGTACTCAAATGAAAGAGCACATTTTAAAACATTAATTTAAAGAGAGTGTGAGCATGAGCATGAGTGGGGGTGGGGCAGTGAGAGAGAAAGAGAGAGAGAATCCCAAGCAGGCTCTGCTTCTGATACAGGACTTCAAATCAGGAACCCTGAGATCATGACCTGAGCCAAAATCAAGACTCAGGCCCTTAACCAAGTAAGCCACCCAAGAGCCTCTAAAAGCATGAATTTTTATAAACAGCTATTAAAAACAAGACAACAGGCCCCAAACGGAGTTATTTATACTAAGCCTCATGTCACCAAAACAGACTTAAACTTTTGGCTCTCTTGGAAATGGAATCTGAAACGAGTCAATCAGAAATCACCTGGGGGCGCCTGGGTGGCTCAGTCAGTTGAGCATCCCGCTTTGGCTCAGGTCATGATCTCATGGTTCATAAGTTGGAGCCTCACATCGGGCTCTCTGCTGTCAGTGCAGGACCTACTTTGCATCCCGACCTCTCTCTGTCCCTCCCCCCTCAAAAATAAATAAACCCACTAAAAAAGAAATCACCTGATCTGCACTAGTAAGGTAATCTACACAGGAGACCCCTGCCATCTCCTAAAGGAAAGTAGCTTTGCAATAAGCAATCTGATTCTTGCCAGTATAAATTTCTAGTGCCTGCTCCTTTATAAAAGCCTATAAAAGTCTTCCACTGTGCACAGCTCCTCGGTGCTCCTTTCTGTCTGCTAGACTGGATGCTGCCCAATTCAAATTTATCTTTGCTCAAATGAACTTTAAAAATAAAGTTTAATATGCCTCAGTTTAACTTTTAACACGACTGGAGATTTCAAAATGTCATTTTTCTTTTTAAGGTTTTGGAAAAGTCTCTATTATGTATTCTCAGGGGAATAAATGGAACTCTGATTTACATAAAGAGATAAATAGAATCTGTCTATATTTCATCCTAAACCTAGTGGAATTCATTCCTTAATGTCACTACTTCAGGATTTTGCCAGCTCTGGTTGCCCTCAGACCTGTTAAATAACAAAACTCAGCCAAGTAAATTTGAAGATCTAAAGATGAAACAATTGAAGATGAAACAACTCATGAATCAGACAGCATCCCAGCTAGAAGGTAGAAAGGTGGTCCAAGGAGTTGCAGAAAATGGAAGGTTTTCATAGATGGGGGGTAGCTACAAGAAAGTAGCAAAGGAAAAGGATTATCCCAGAGGAAGCTGTTTGCTAGGAGGAAAAGCAAGGGATCTTACCATGCACATCACCTCCTCTTTATTTGGTGGATAGAGAGGACCCAGGTGACAGACTCATGGGCACTGATGGAAAGAAACATTTCCTGACTGAGGCCACCTTTCTTTGGGAGGTTGAAATTGCATTTAGACTGGGTATGAAGCCCGTTTGGGAACTCTAAGTGACACCATTTGGGGCCTGTGATTTACTCTTTTTATTATTATTATTATTAACGACTTTTCCCATTCAATCAGACTCTCAGTTTAAATGAGAGATGTGATCAAATTGTCAGGCGTCAGCGCTTCTCTCAGCTTCTGCCCTGCAGGCCGTAATTTCTGTTGCTCCTTTCTATGGCGTGTATAGCTCTTAACATTTTTACTTAGCCTCTGTGGTATAGGTCATGGTTTCTAGTTCACATGCTTCAAGTTGGTTATTTTCCTCATTCCTTGGAAGTTCCAGTCTTAAGGAGATCATTTACTTGGTGGTTTGCAGCTATAAACATATATTTAAGGCTTATGAGAGCATACAATGTGCCGGGGAAATTATCAGGATTACTACTGTAGCAAGATTCTCACACAGAGACTTGTGACACCGGGTTTTTTTTTCTTTTCAGAAAGCAACTTTACTCATGCCAGCACGGCCTCAGTTGGGTTTGTACCCAAAAAACTGAGCCCGGAACACCAGACTGGGGTAACCTTTTATACATTTTCTACTTCTTTGTCTCCCATATATGGGTAACATATAGACATACAGTCTGACTGGATGGTTTCATGTTACAGAGTTGTGAGGGATGTCACGTATGCATGCAGCCAGGTTGCCTTCCCTTATCTTGAAGGTTTCTTCTCGCCACGTTCCTTATATTGGGGACCCTACCACACTACAAACAGGATAATTCCCAATATTTGGAGTGCACCTTACAAGCCATGGTTCCCAGTAGCTAAACCAATCAAAATCAAATAAGCCAAAGAAAGACCCCGTCGAAGGAGTTCACTTTTTTTTAAGTCAAGCAGTTTTAACTTCCCTAGGAGAGTAAATCCAGGCATAGCAGGTGGTGTTGGACATCACACAGACAACTCCTTGATCACCTGAAAGATAATCAAGAGCTATTCTATTATTAAGGACAATTCTAACCAGAGAGTCTAAGGATATTTTTAAACTACATATATATATTTTAATGTTTCTAAGGGGAGGGCACAGAGAGAGAGGAAGAGAGAATCCCAAGCAGGCTCCATGCTGTCAGCACAGAGCCCAATGTGGGGCTTGATCTCATGACCCTGGGATCATGACCTGAGCTGAAATCAAGAGTCAAATGCTTAACCAACTGAGTTACCCAGGGGCCCCGAGAGTCTAAAGATTTTTAATTGGCTGCTATTGCTTTAGCAGCAGATTTTGTGAGGATTTTAAGAATTAAGAAGAAATTTTGGATCAAAGCTTCACTTACATTTTCCCCTAACCAGGGAACTAGGAACATGCCAGAAAGAAGTGTCCTTTTTAACTAAACAATGTGATTTTAGACAAGTGACCAATGAGGTTGTCACCAGCTAACCCCCAAGACCTGACCTTTCCTGCCCACCTGCTTATATTCACCAACCTTTGTCCCACATTCTTCCTCAAGCTCTTCTTGCCGCCTTTATCTCTTAATGCAGGCAAGAGACCTGAGGCTCAAAGCGTCTCGTGATAGAAACTGAAACTACCCCTTAAGCAATAACTGCTGTGGTCTGAAGCAGGGTTCAGCAGCCAACAGCCTAGAAAGAATTCTTGAGATGTTTTTGGTGCATAAAAGATGTTTCCATTATATAGCACAGGGACAGGGAGGTAAAAACAATTATAATTTCTAAAAGAATTTTCATATTTTAAAGAAGACTTACAGGATCTTGGAGGCCTGGCTATTGTCAAGCTAAGGTTGGTATTTTCCTCTAGCAAGGCATTAAGCCTGGGCGTTCCTGGAGCAAAGTCACACTCAGCCTGTCTCAAGTATTTGTCAGTGGGCTTTGGGTTATAGGGAAATTTAATTTTATCTACGTTTCTTTCGCCATTGTTCTCTACATCAGTAATAACTGCCCTGACAAGACCTCTAGCTGGCCTAGACCACCCAGACCAGTTCAAGCTCAACCCCCAACTCCCCTGTGCAGATGGACCATGGAGTAAGCCATGGAGTGATGACAGTCACCTTCACCTCATTTTAAAGTCAAAATCTCTGCCCGTGGAGGAGCATAAACCTCAACACAACACACAGGGTATGTAGAGGCATGTTTCCTTAAGCACATGTTCAACCTTATGCCCACCTCTCCATGTAGGGATCCCCATGATCTCCTTATTTGCTGAAAATCAAGTTTACTATATGTGACAACTCCACCTGATACAGTTTCTATCTATGACTCACCAAAGAAGCGAATTCATGTTTGTTCAACTATAAGATGTCTTCTTTTGCTTGTGAAAAATTAGAGGCACAATTAGAATTTTTCCTAGCTTGAAAGGGAAGAGATCACCACCCCTCCCCTTAGCAATGACCTGGGAGATACAGCTGAGCGTGCCATCCTTTTGGCCAAGTGCCAGAAAAGGACAGGAGAAGGAGAAAGGGTTTTATGCTTAAAGTGTGATGTCTTGATCCAGCATCTTGGGAGGAAGCAGTCTCTATCTCAATGTCAGTGACTTTTCTTCCTGGCCAATCTGATTTAGAGGGCTCTAACATCTCTTCATTTTGTAGCAGCATGAGAGGGCAGGAGCACTTGGTAAAGTCCTTTTAACGGCATGAGGGCTGTTTTCCTCTGATGATGTTTTAGAACACCAAATTACGAGGTTCTAGACTGTGACAAACAGGTTTCTTTGAATTAGGATCCAAGAAGGCTTCTTAACCTGCTGATGACAGTCTTGAGCATAAAAACATTAGAGACTTAGAGTAGCTGATCATATTAGCATAAAACAACTGTGATCAGTAGAAGGTTATATATTATACAATTTCTAAAATTCTGTAAGGTTTTGTTAAGGCTCCTATGATTTGTCCAGTCAAGTGGGTGTCTTGATCCCTGGAGATAGTGGAAAGTATACCCCAGGTGAGAATGATTATTTTTTAACAGTTTCATTTTGTTTTGTTTTGTTGCATTATTATGAGGGCATCAGCCTTGTAGCAAGGAAAGATTTTAACCCATCCAGAAAACACATATATCACAAGTACATATTGATACTTCCTACTAGGTGGCAGCTTAATAAAATAAAGTTGCAAGTGTTAAAGTTTTCTTTTTGCTTTTTTAAATTTTTATTTATTTTTAAGAGACAGAGATAGAGCACGAGCAGGGGAGGGGCAGAGAGAGACAGAGGCAAAGAATCCAAAGCAGGCTTCAGGCAATCATCACAGAGCCCAACTCAGGGCTCAAACTCACAAACCACGAGATCAGGACCTGAGCCAAAGTCGGACACTTAATCAACTGAACCACCCAGGTGCCCTAACAGGTGTTAAACTTTTATAGAAATCTCTACACTAATGTCTATTTATAATCTGAGTCATTTTAAATATATTATAGTGGGTGAATAAATGCAAAAACCAAAACATGGGCTTTGTGAAGGAGCCAGGAAGAAGCAACCAGCTGTTTGGGCTTCCCATAGTCCTGTTTGTTGAATTTATAACCACTATGTGTCTATTTTAGTACTATTTTTTTTCAGACACAGACTGTTGCCATGTCACAAGGACATTAAGGTGGCAAAAGTATGACATTGAGGGGCCATTTTTACAGCAGATAGACTTTATCTACATGTGCCACAATCTTACAAATATAATTTAAAAACATTTTTTAATGTTTATTTATTTTTGAGAGAGAGAGAGAGACAGTGCAAACAGGAGAGGAGCAGAGAGAGAGGGAGACACAGAATTCAAAGCAGGCTCCAGGCTCTGAGCTGTCAGCACAGAGCCCGACACAGGGCTCGTACCCATGAACTGCGAGATCATGACCTGAGCCCTCAGATGCTCAACCAACTGAGCCACCCAGTGTCCCTCTTACAAATATAATTTAAAGAAGGCTTAGTACTAATTATTTGACAAAATTATCTATGTAATTTACATAGTACATAAGCCTAATTAGTTTTACAACTATTGGAATATTTCAGGTCAAAAAGACTTTTCTGAAGAATTTGGTTTTGGGAGTTTGTCAAACATGTCCAAAGAATGTTATCTAAACAGGATCATGGATCATTATGAAATCTGATACTTAAAAAATAAGGAAACTTACACCACCTTATCAAAAGCAGACTAAAAGTCCAAAAACCTTTGTTCTTTTAGCAGAGAGAAGACCAAATTTTAACTTTGTGCCAGCTTAGTTTTTATATTAAAACTTATTACTTTTAATAAATTTATTTTAATCATAGATTAACCACATATTAAAATTTATTGAAGGCTCTTTTTATAAACTTCTAATTTTTTCCTATATTCTGATTTTGTCCTATTGTTATCAAAACTCAAGTTCCACTGCTTAACACTCAAAAGTCAATACTTGAGAGGCAAAAGCTGGAAACCTAGAAAGATGGGGGACTAACGTCAAAGACCATCTCCAAAGTCCTGGACCAAGCAGGGCTTTTTAAATTATTTATTTTTTATTTATTTAAAAAATTTTTAATGTTTATTATTTATTTTTGAGAGACACAGAGAGACAGCATGAGTGGGGGAGGGGCAGAGAGAAAGGGAGACACAGACTGGAAGCAGGCTCTAGGCTCTGCGCTGTCAGCGCAGAGCCTGATGTGGGGCTCGAATCCATGAACTTTGAGATCATGACCTGAGCCGAAGTCTTGACTGAACCACCCAGGCACCCCAAAGTGGGGTTTTATACAAAGGGAAGGTATGGGAAGAGGTGAGGGTCAACATGTGGGGGAAACACTTTCAATATGATGTCAAGCAGACTTGCTGGCATTACATTATGGTTTCATTTTAAACCAGACTCACTTTAGGATAAAATAGCAATTATTATTTTATTAATAAGTAGTATGTATTATTAATAAATGAATAATAATTAATAAATAATAAAAATTATTGTTGGTGTTGTTACTGAATACATATCTCATTTTCCTGGGATAGGGAAATGTTTATCTTATTATTTTTAGTAGTTTTAGTTACATATTAGAATTTTTAGCCCTTAGAAACTTGGTGTCTAGTTGCAGGGCCAAGGGCGTGTTGCCTTTACATGGGCCACTTTGGCGTGAACTTTATTTTGAGTTAAAAGCAATTAAAATTCAAGAGATTCAAGAAAAGCTCTTTATAACCCCCTCGACTGCCTGCCGGCTTGTGCTACAAAGAGAGCTATTAACAGACTCCTCTTTACCTAATTAACTTATCTACATAATAGGGCAAACTTTGTTTTCCAAAGGTCTTTCTCCCTTTGTATCTTCAGATTCCTATTCCTTCACTTAGCTCATATAAGCATCATCTTGCCTCACTCTCTTTGAACTTTCCATGTCTGTGTAGATTCCCTGTACATATACTATTAAATCTGATTTTCTCCTATTTATCTGTCACATGTCAATTTGATTCTTTTTAAAGTTTATTTTTGAGAAGGGGGGAGGGGCAGAGAGAGAAGGAGACACAGAATCTGAAGCAGGCTCCAGGCTCTGAGCTGTCAGCACAGAGCCCCATGCGGGGCTCAAACTCGCAAACTGTGAGATCATGACCTGAGCCAAAGTCAGATGCTTAATCGACTGAGCCACCCAGGTGCGCCCACATGTCAATTTGATTCTAAGTCCAGATAGAAGGACCTTGAAAGGTAAAGAAAATTCTTCCTCCCTGACATAGTGAAAACTAAGTAAGCATTTATAAACTGTCATGTCATTTTTACATTTACAAATTAATGAATATCTTAAATTTTTAGAAGTATATGTCTTGTTAATTTATTAATTTATTTTAATGTAACAGCATATCCAAATAATTTTAGTTTCTATTTAATAAGAAGCAGATAAATCTATGTTTAGTAATTAGTGTCTAGTATTTTGTCTTTAATATTTTAAGTCACAAAAAATTGGGGGAAACTATTGTTGGGGAGGGCCCTTGACCCCTTACCGAAAACGTTATTTTTAATCTACTTGTTTTTAACAATTATATTTAGATTACTTACTTACAAAAACTTTATGAAACACTAGACAAGGCTGCCATTATTTTAAGCCATTACTTTTTTGTTGATAGATCTTATAAGAGATAACAAAATTATTGGCTAGTAAACTCATATAGATAAGTTTTATATTTAATCTTGATAACTCTAAGGACATGCTTATTTTAATTAACCATCAATCCCAAACTAATTTTTATATAAAATAAAAATTTTTAGATCACATGGACTTGAAAAGCACTTAGGTTAGTTTTTATCTTTTTGAATTTTTGAATGCCCAATCCTTACAGGCATGTGTCTTTAAACCAAACAAATATAACCCGTTTATAAGTTAGTTTTAGCAGTATCATCCGGAGGTAGAAACTCAGTTACAATACATATATAGACACATGTGAATGTGTAAGATAGACATAGACCTTGACCTTATAGCTTCTGTTTGAAAATTCTGCCATGAAATAGGTATAAAATTTACTAGTTATAGAGATTGAATCTGAATTCTTGGGGGGGTTATTTGGTTTTTTGGTGGATGAAATAAGTTAAGGTTATTGGTCTAGATGGCTAAAGCTTTTTAAAAGTTTATTTATGCCCTTTCGTGGGTGATGGCAAGAGTGGAGAGTGAGCCATGAAGGCCTCAGGCACACTGCGGGGGTACAAGGTGGTGGTGAGGCACTGCCCGCCCAACCCCGAATGCAGCACTCCACACCTTTATCACATGCAAATCTTTGCACCTAGTCATGTTGTCACCAAGTTCCACTTCTGGTACTTTTATACTTTTATTACAGGATTGTTGAGCATGACGGTCAAGAAAGAATTCTTGAGAAATTTTTTGGTGCAATGGAAGGGGAGAGTAAAAGAGAAATTAGGGTCTTTGTCCCTCCTTCCTCTCTGACTTAGGAAGCAATTTGAGTAGTGACTGGCTCCCTTAGCTGGCCCTAGTTTCCCACTGGACAGTCCTACCATGATTTCAACTTTATCAGGGATGTCAGTCACAGCCCAGTTACAGGAGAGAGAACGTACATAGTAATAGGAATGGGGGAAGTTTAGTATAAAAAATTATTCACTATAACAGACATTGGAGTAATACAGGATTGGCCAGTAAGAAATAAAGGGAACTCTAAAGAATCTAAAAATAGCAGATATAAGGAACAGTCACAACCTTGGGGCTGAGATAGAGAATCCAAGTACAAACCTTCCCAACCTCACAAAGATCTTACTGGAGACAGAACTGTCAAGACTCACTGGGTGGTGGAGAGGTCTGCCAAGGTGCCATGGCAGCAGGACTTACTGAGGTACCAAGGGAAGCCAGCTACAGGCAGATGCCTCACCTTGTAACTCACTGCAAAGCCACTGTAGGGAATGCTGGGAGAAACTGCCTGCAGGAGGGGGTGGGGTCCCATGTGTACTGACTAGGGGACACTGCAGAGGCTGCACACCGCACACACCATGCAGGCTGCAGAAGGCACTGCAGAGGCATAACTGTGGCAGCACTGGTAAGAGCAGCACCTGGGAATCAGGAAAAGGCGGGGGGGGGGGGGGCGACTAAACTCATCCTGAAATGTCTTTCCAGTGCCTCCTACTGACAAAGTTTAATATTATGCCAACTGACAAAGGAGAAATACTTAGATGGAGCAATATTTATACTGCTGCATAATGTATTAGCACAAAGTCAGTAACTTATACAATATGAATTTATCATCTTACTCCTTCTGTGAATTAGGAATCTGCTGCATTTTGTCTGGGTCCTCTGCTTAGGATCTCACAAGCCTGAAATCCAGGTTTCAGCTGCTGCTTCTTCATTTGGAGGCTCAATGAGGGAATGGTCCACTTCCAAGTTCATTGGCCTTGCTAGTAGAATCCAGCTCCTAGCAGATGGAGGACTCAAGTCTCTGTTTTCTTGTTGGCTGTTGACTGGGGACCACCCTCAACAACTAGAGGCCACTAGTGGCCCCCTTCATAGGACCTCTTTAACTTTGAATCTCTTGTTTTAGAGATAGAGTCCCTTTTTAGGGACCACCTTGGTGCCATGTCCACCCAGGAAAATCACCCTTTTGATTAACTCAGTCACCTGATTTGAGACATCAACTACATTTGCAGAAGTCCTTTACCTTGGTCATCTGGTGTAATCCAATCATGAGTATGAAATCCATCACAATCACAGTCCTACCCACACTTAAGAGGAAGGGATTATACAGTATGTATACCAGTGAGGTAGAAATCTTGGGTGCCATCTGAGAATTACAGGCAATGAAGGGTAAATGTGGAGTGGAATTACCCTACCTCCAGGGTTCCAGAAATATCACCTCCTCTCCAGCCAAGAAGAAAGCAACTGTCAGCCATTGCTAATCTATGAGTTGTCCCGCTGCCACATTGATTTTTTGTTTGCTTCCTTGTCCATATGTTATGACTCCCTGTACTAAATTTTTTGTTTCAAATACTCAGGATAGGGTTGTTGTTTTTTTCTCTAGTTAGACTTTTATTAAGACAAGGTTTTGCTGGTGTCTTTGCATTCAGGCAACTTTGGGTAAAACCATAAAAGTGGCAAAGTTTATAAATGGAACTGGGGTCTGGATTACCTGCTTATGCAGTTAATTTGTGCCTTTTGACCTGCTCATACCCAGTTCAGATGCACCACTCCCAGATTACAATGGTTGGTTATTAGGTTCGTTTGGTTTTATGACTTCGTGGGTCTTCCAGAACCCAGCTCATAGCAGTTCTGGCCATATTGATACACGATGTTGCATAACCAGATGCTCCATTTCTTTTTTTTTTTTTAACGTTTATTTATTTTTGAGAGAGAGACACACACAGAGTGCGAGCAGGGGAGGGGCAGAGAGAGAGGGAGCTACAGAATCAGAAGCAGGCTCCAGGCTCTGAGCTGTCAGCACAGAGCCTGATGCAGGGCTCAAACCCACAAACCATGAGATCATGACCTGAGCTGAAGTCGGCCACTTAACCAACTGAGCCACCCAGGCGCCCTGAGATGCTCCATTTCTATCAAGTCTCAGTAGCATAATAGGAGCTGGTTTTCAAAACTGTTTTAGGTTTTGTGCAGACTATGGACCTTGTTCCAGAACCCAGAGTCTACATGGTAATATTTCTATTGGGATTTGCCATAAACTACACAAGGCAGTCTTTCCTACCATCAATACCTCCAACATTGGGGTGCCTGCATAGTTCAGTCAGTTGAGAGTCTGACTCGGTTTCAGCTCATGTCATGATCTCACTGTTTTATGAGTTCAAGCCCCATATCAGGCTCTGCACTGGCAGTGTGGAGTCAGCTTGAGATTCACTCTCTCTCTCTCTCTCTCTCTCTCTCTCTCTCTCTCTGCCTCTCCCTTGCTCACACACTCTCTCTCAAAATAAATAAATAAAATTAAAAAAATTAGTGTGCCTGGGTGGCTCAGTCGGTTAAGCATTGGACCTCAGCTCAGATCATGATCTCACAGTTCGAGAGTTCAAAACCCGCATCAGGTGAGTTGGAGTCCCACATCAGGTGAGCTTATGCCCCGCTTCGGATGAATGTGAGCCCCTCATTGGGTGAGCCCCATTTCTCTCTCCCTCTCTCTCGCTCTCTCTCTTTCTCTCTTTGTCTCTCTGCCCTTGTTCACTTGTGGCCTCTCTCTCAATATAAATACATACATACATACATACTTCCAACATCATAAAATCTTCTAGAACTTAAGTTCCAGGCAACGGTGCTGCTTATTCCATCAGCTCCAGGAAGCCTTCCATGTTACTCAGTAAGTGGGTTGGAATGTGGAATATGCTGTCTCCAAAACCCAAAGAAATCTATGAGGTGTTGTGCTTCCTTTTTAGTGGTGGGAGGTACAGTTGTCAGGGGTGAGACTGTGTCTGTGTTGCGTGAGTAGAGGTCTCAGTCCTGGGACTCCCCATGAGAAGATTTTCATGGGGATCCATGCTCAGAATACAGTCAGAAGGAAAGTAGCAAGCAGATGTAGTTTATTAAAGTGAAAGTATACTCTCAAGGTGGGAGAGTGGACAGACCCTAGGTTGTTTTCTAATTGGATATTATTGGGTATCTCTGGGCTCGGAGGAACTGTGAGATACAGGGATGGTCTCTAATGGAGTCTGCTTCCGATTATTTGAGACACTCCTCTCACAGGTTGGGAGGGGGAATTTTTGACCCTACAAGGTTTGTACCAGAACTGTAATGGTAGCCTGGTAAAAGGGTGGGGCTCAATGGGGTGGGGAGCCTGATCCCACAATGCAGATGCATTATAAAGAACCTAGTGGTTACCCTAGGGCAAAAGTGGAAGAGAAGGGTGCACGTTCTGCACCTGTGCCTCTTTATCTGTGAGGCCCATCATCTTAAAAGCCACAAGATCAAGATGTTGAGCTCCCAGGCTTTTAATGTGTAACTTTTTTTTTTTAATCACCTTCCTTGCCTCCAGCTCACTGTCTCTATCACTCTCCTTCAAAGACATGGGACTCTGCCCTCAGGGCATTCCTTCATTGCTCTAGTCTAACTTCTATCTGACACAATTACAACAAGGTGACCTTTACTTTAGAAGAGAATGTCCTGACCTACCCAGACCACTGGATCTCTAAAAACCTTACTGATGTTTTGGCCATTGAATCTTCATAGGGCTTTATCTCCCACTGACTGGAGCACAGGTGTCTTTCCAAGTTTGCCAACATACAACTCCTCTTTTTTATTTTTTTAAGTTTTTTTTAATGTTTTATTTATTTTTGAGAGAGCGAGAGCAACAGTGTGAGCAGGGGAGGGTCAGAGAAAGAGGGAGACACAGAATCTGAAGACAGGCTCTAGGCTCTGAGCTGTCAGCACAGAGCCTAACGCGGGCCTGGAACCCACGAACCATGAGATCATGACCTGAGCCAAAGTCAGACGTTCAACTGAGTCACCAAGGTGCCCCAACATACAACTCATCTAGTCTAATGAAATCATCCGTAAATATAATAGACCAGTGTGATATTCTGCATTTCCAGGTGGTCCAGGACCTTTTGTGCTATATTATGGCTGAGGATAAAAAGTTAGCATGGCTCTAGGACAACAACATAAATGTGTACTGCTGTGTCCATTCCACAGGAATACAAACTGCTTATTTTCTTTTCTTACCAGGATGGCAAAGATACAGTCATCATATCAGAAGTCTGTGCCTGGGACCATATTAATCTCCTCTGGCAAGGACTTTAGCAGACGTCACCCACTGAGCTCTGGATCTGAAAGCTGACTCTGATATGGAAACTGGGCAAGCAATCTTGACTTTTTGGGGGTAGCTGCTCTCAGCCTCCTGATCATCCATTCTTGATTTCTTATTTTACAGATTCAGTAATACTCAGCCTATTGACTGTCCATTCATCCTGATCCTAGACACACATCTCTTTTGGGAGAGAGATTTGTTTGTTTGTTTTTATTTAAGTATTCTCTACACCCAACATGGGGCTCAAACTCATGACCCCAAGATCAAGAGTCATATGCTCTTCCGACTCAGCCAGCCTGGTACCCCTAGACACACATCTCCTGACCATCTTCATAACTCCTTCATAACCCCACACTTTTTTCTTAGGATAATTGTCCCCACTTTGCTCCTGATGGTTTTAGTCCTAACACTCATCCTCTGTTACTTTAGGATCCTATCATCCCCATGGCTCTCAAGTAGCTCAGTCGTATGAAGACAGGGCTTACTGCTGAAGCCCTGGCCTGCAGAAGGTAGGCACCATGGACTTTCTCAAGGATTCTGGTGCCCTTTTACCAGCACATTCCTTATCACTTTAGTAAATAGAATATCATCTAGATTCTTCTGCAGAAAATAGTCAGCAAGTGAGTTTTTCAGACTCATATAATATTTCCACTTTAGAGCACACATTTCGCTAAGGTTTTTAATCCTCTACTATCTTCCAAAGTGGTCTGAATTTTCTATTTCACTTTTTCAATGCTTTCTCAAAACCCATTCCCGCAGCAAATTAATACTATTCTGCTATGAAGAATAGTCTCATAGCCATAAATTCTTCTTTATCCAATATTATACCTTCCCTCCATTAATCTAACATTATTAGGATCCAGTCCCCCTTCATTCTCTCAGCTCCTGCCAATATATGTTGACTAGACCCTGCAGCTCCTTTAGCTATGGTCTGTTTCCTCCCTTAGCAGCTATGGAATGTGCTAGGTTATATTGTTACTTGACCCTAGTCATTCGTCTGATGGCCAGGGGGTGAGATGGGGGTTGATTGTGGGGAGCAAGTACATGCTGTAGAATAAGGTGAAGGCCTCTACATCCTCTTCAAGTAACGGAGGATAAGTGGCCTTTAACTGGAAGAAATGGGTTACTGCTTCAGGCCCAGGGGGACCAGGGAATTCCAAGGATTCCATATTTTCAACTTCATCAACAGAGATAAGATATCCCCATCTCAAGTTTCAGGGTTCCACTTCTTCCCATTCAAGACCCTAACCTTGGTGTAACAGACTTGGCATGGCTGAGAATTCACTATGGAGTTGTGCTACTGTTTATAAAGTCTTGGACCTGATCTTCAACTTTTGCTTCCATCTGGCTGCAGGATTTGAGAGTCTGCTTATATGATGCCAAGAAGGTCCTCTGGCTTTCATACTTCATCTTGAATTGAAAGTTAACTGCTCTCAATATTTTGTTGGGGTTTTTTCTTCAATGCTTCAGTAGCATACAGCAAGAGCCATTAAATTCCATAGTCCTTATAATTACTATTTCTCCCAAACATCTTAAAGAACTGAGTTATTACACCTTGCATCCCTTCTACTAGAGCCCTATCCCAGTTTGCCACCAGTGAAAGTTTTAAATAACTTTCTTTAAATGTTTATTTATTGTTTTTGAGAGACAGAAAGAGAGCACAAGTGGACAAGGGCAGAGAGAGGGAGAGACACAGAATCTGAAGCAGGCTCCAAGCTCCTAGCTGTCAGCACAGAGCCCGATGCAGGGTTTGAACCCACAAACCATGAGATCATGATGCTTAACTTGCAGAGCCACCCAGGTACCACTACCACCAGTGAAAGTTTTAGTAATAACACAGCTGCAGCATGCCAGGCACTACCAGAACTTCACCTACTGCCAATGATGGATCCTCATTGCTAAAGTAGGCTTCATTGCTAGGACAGCTTGGCCACCAACTTTCCTACCTGGGACTGCCTAGGAAATAGATTCTGATTAGAGATCTGTCTACAGGAGGGTTATTGGAGGGTACATTCAGGAACAATACCTGTCAAGAAGTGAGGGTAGAGGGATTGGCTAGAAGAAGATGAGTTGAACTGCTTAGGAGTTGCATCAGAGGCTTCAATTGATCCTGTGATTTGTCTCAAACAGAGGCATGGGCTGGACCTTTTACACCAGCATCAATTAATCATTCCCCTGGGAAGAGGTGTATAACTAGGCAAGTTAGTGCCCTTCAGCAAGGACCTCAGCTGTGTGTACCATCAGCCGTCAACATACCCAGCAGCTGAGAGAATTAGCATCTCTGTCCAGAAGGAGGGAGCGAGAAGCATACCACAACATCTACTATAGTTAGTTTCTGTTCACAAGATTCACAAGACAGAGAAAGGAGAGATGTATTGAAGCAGTCCAAAAGAGATTAGACAACTATTGTATTCTTAAAAGGATTTGCTTCTGAGATAGGAATGCTGGGAAATGGGTTAATGATGAAAGAATAATTGTGACATTACAAGGAAATAAACTGAGGTCATTTATGAATTCCTTGACATTCCTGATGACAACTTTCCCTGATCTCTATCTGATCACTCCCCAGTTTCCTCCATGAACTCCTTTTCTAACATCTTCCCCAATCCTCTGAAGATGTGGCCTAGGTGTCCTCCTCAGCCCTCTGCTTTGCACTTCCTTCCTTGTCTATTTCACTTTGTTCCTTAGGTGCAAAGGACACCCAGATCTACCTCTCCAGCTCTCACCTCACTTCTGAGCTCAGACTCTGTATTCCTGCTGGTCATCCCTTCTCTCTTACCTCAAATCCAATACATCAAAAACAAAATTCCTTTTTTTTAAAAGGTTTTTATTTATTCATTTATTTAAGTAATCTCTACGGTCAAAATGGAGTTTGAACTCACAACCCTGAGATCGAGAGTCACATGCTCTTCTGACTGAGCCAGCCAGGCGCCCCAAAACAAAATTCCTTAATAGAACATTCCAGGCCCATCACAATCTGTTCCCAATCTAACTGGGCTGTTGCTCTTCTACATTCACTGACATTCTGCCCTTTCTGCTGGTCAGTTTTTGGATATACATACAGTTCGTTCTGACTGGATGCTCTGTTTAGCCTTTTTTATTTATCAGAATTCAGTTTACTGTCCCCATCCCAAGTCACATACCACTTGATTTACAAAATCTTTCCTAACACTACCGTCAGAATTAATCTCTTCCATGAAGCTTCATTTATCCCTCCAATAAAAGGGCTCCTGGGTGCCTCAGTTGGTTGAGCATCCAACTCTTGATTTTGGCTCAGGTCATGATCAGCTATTCTTAGCTGGATAAAGTGATAATTTTAGTTTTTTGAGGAACTGCGATAGCATTTTCCACATCTGCTGGGCCATCTTACATTCCCACCACCAGGGCACAAGGGTTCGTTTCTCCACATCCTTGCCAACATGGTTTTGTGTTTTTTAATAATAGCCATCCTAATGGATCTGAAGTGGTATTTTATTGTTTTTTATTTGATTTTCCCTAATGATTAATGATGTTGAGCATTTTTTCATTTGTTTATTAGTTATAGATCTTCTTCAGAGAAATGTTTATTTAAGTCCTTTGTCCAATTGTTAATCAGTTTGTTTGTTTTTTGTTGTTGTTCTGGGGTTGTAGGAGTCCTTTATATTTTCTGGATACCAATCCCTTATCAGATATAATTTGTAAATATTTTCTCCCATTTCACGGGTTGCTTTTTCACTATTGATAGTGTGCTTCGATGCACAAAAGTTTTAAATTTGGATGAAGTAGAACTGACATATTTTTTCCTCTAGTTGCCTATGCATTTGGTGTCATATCCAAGAAATCATTGCCAAAACTAGTATCATGAAGTTTTCCCCCTATGTTTTTATCTATGAGTTTTATAGTTTTAGCTCTTATATTTAGGTCTTTGAACGATATTGACTTGATTTCTGTATGTAATGTAAAATAAAGGTCCAATTTTATTTTTTTTTACTTGGATATCCAGTTTTCCCAATACCACTTGTTAAAAAGACTGCCCTTTCCCCATTGAATGATCTTGATGTCCTTGAAAATCATTTGACCCGGGGCACCTGGGTGGCTCAGTTGGTTAAGCATCTGACTTCAGCTCAGGTTACGATCTCACGGTTCGTGGGTTCAAGCCCCACGTTGGGCTCTGTGCTGACAGCTAGCTCAGAGCCTGGAGCCTGCTTCAGATTCTGTATCTCCCTCTCTCTCTGATACTCCCCTGCTGGTGCTGTCTTCCTCTGTCTTTCAAAAATAAATAAAAACCATAAAAAAATTATTTGACCATTTATATGAGGGCCCATTTAAGGGCTCTCTATTTTAGTCCATTAATTCATGTTTGTGTTTATGCAGAATCATAGTTTAGATTACTGTAGCCTTGTTGTAAGTTTTGAAATTGGGACTTGTGCAACCTCCAACTTTGCTTCTTTTTTTCAAGATTGTTTTAGCCTAATCAGTGTCCTTGAGGTTCCATATAGGATGGATTTTTCAGTATATGCAAAAAATGTTGAAATTTTGATAGGGCTTTCATTGAATTTGTGCATTATTTAGGGTTGTACTAACATACGAAACAAAGACAATTTTGATGATAAAAAAGTTCTATATCTTGATTGTGATGATACATGAGAGTATCATTTTTCAAAATTCACAGAACTTGGAACCTGAATGGCTCAGTCAGTTGAGGGTCTGATTTTGGCTCAGATCATGATCTCATGGTTCATGAGTTCAAGCACCACACTGGGCTTTCTGCTGTCAGTGCAGAGCCTGCTTCAGAGCCTCTGTCCCTCTCTCTCTGCCCCCCTCTCTCTGCGCCTCCCCTGCTTGCACTCTCTCTCAAAAATAAATATTGAAAAGAAATTCACAGGGGTGCCTGGGTGGCTCAGTCGGTTGAGCGATTGGCTTTGGCTCACATCATGATCTCATGGTTTGCGGGTTCAAGTCCTGCATTGGGCTCTGTGCAGACTCCTAGCTCAGAGCCTGGAGCCTGCTTCAGATTCTGTGTATCTTTCTCTCTCTGCTCCTCCCTTGTTCACGATCTGTCTCTCTCTATCTCTCAAAAATAAATAAATGTAAAAAAAAGAAAGAAATTCACAGAACTGTATCCTTAAAATGAGTATACCATACTGCATATCAATTATACCTAAATAAATTGATTAAATTTTTTATTATTTTATTATTTTATTTTTGTTTTTATTTATTTAAATGCTTAATTTATTTTGAGAGAGAGAATGAGCAGGGGAGGGGCAGAGAAAGAGGGAGAGAGAAAATCCCAAGCAGGCTCTGCCCTGTCAGTGCAGAACTGGAAGTGGGGGACTCCATCCCAGGAACCATGAGACCATGACCTGACCTGGACCCAAGAGTCAGATGCCTAATGAACTGAGCCTCCCAGGCGCCCCTTGATTAAAAACTTTTCAGAGATACTGTAGACTAGATGTTGGAGAAATCTGTGCCAGTGGACACAGAAAAGAAAAAAAAAAAAGGCCAAAGAAATCCAATTCTCTCTCTAGCCAAAGGATCTAGAAAGGCGTGGCCCAAACACATAAAAGCTGAATTAGAAATGGTTGATCTACCAGGAGGCTGAAGGGCAGATGCAGGACAATGAGAGGCAGTGACCGTGCCTGTGAGCAATCTTGTTCTTTTGAATAGGCAGTGGCTTTTATTCAATCCCTGCCCAACCTCACCTCACACATACTTAGCTATTTTTATTTTGTTATTGTTTTATTCCTTTGGTTCTTGGATATTTCTACATAAAAGGAAAATAGCCCTGGGAAGCATTTAGCTTCCATCGGTCAACATTTTAGTTACCAATTAAACCAGGGGTAAAAGCAATGGGGTGTGGTGGTTAGTTTTATATGTCAACTTGGTTAGACTGTAGTTCCCCAGTTACTCAATCAAACACTAATTTAGGTGCTACAGTGAAGGTATTTTGTAAATATGAATTAAAATCATAATCAGTAGATTTTATAAAAAAGTTTTTAAGTTTATTTTTAAAAATTTCTTTTTACATTTATTTATTTTTGACAGAGACAGAATAAATGGGAGAGGTGCACAGAGAGAAGGTGGCAGAGAATCTGACACAGGCCCCAGGCTCTGAGCAAGCTGTCAGCACAGAGCCTGACATGGGGCTCGAACCCAGGAACCGTGAGATCATGACCTGAACTGAAGTAGGACACTCAACCAACTGAACCACCCAGGCTCCCCTAAGTTTATTTATTTATTTTGAGAAAGAGAGAAAGAGAGAGAGCACACGCACAAGTAAGAAAGGAGCAAATCGAAGGAGAAACAGAATCCCAAGCAGGCTTTACCCCATCAGGTCAGAACCCAGTGTGGGACTTAAACTCATGACCTGAGCTGAGATCATGACCTTAGTCAAGATCCAGAGTCATATATTTAACTGACTGCACCACACAGGTACTGCTATAATCTAGTAGATTTTAAATAAGAGACATTATTGTACATAATCTAGGTGAGCCTTACTCAATCAGCTACAGGACTTTAAGAGAAAAACTGAGGTTCCTCTAAAGAAGAAATTCCTCTGTACATAAAAGCTTCAGCAGGTGCCCAGGCATCTCAGAATGCCCTTCTTTTTTAATTTTTTTAAAAAAATTTTTAGATGTTTTTTAAATTTATTTTTGAGAGACAGAGAGAGACAATGCAAGAAGGGAAGGGTCAGAGATAGAGGGAGATACAGAATCCGAAGCAGGCTCCAGGCTCTGTGCTGAGCTAGCTGTCAGCAGGGCTTGAACCCACGAACCATGAGATCATGACCTGAGCCAAAACTGGATGTTTAATGGATTGAGCCACCCAGGCGCCCCTCAGCATGCCCTTCTTGATGGCCTACCCTAGCAGTGTGCCTTGCCAGCCACCATAGTCCTAAGTTAATTCTGTGCATTAATGTCTTAGTATATATGAACTATTCATTGTTTCTCTGGTTGAACCCTGACTGGGGTTAGGGGTATAGGCAGGGAGAGGCTTGCAGAAGGAATAAAGGTAGAAGAGCAGCAAAAAGAGTTGATTTGACAATTCTACCCAAGGCAGGGTGTATTCAGGGAAAATAAAAGGCCAATAAAGACAGAAACTGAGAGTTCAAAGTAAAGGAAGTAAGAAAGGTAGGGACACTGCACCAAAAACTCACTCCTCTTCAGCGGCTTCAATTCCTGGCAGCAGTGGGGGTGGAGAGGGAGTACCACCTTTCTGACAGAACTAGAATCTGCAGATTGTTTGAAAGTTATTCCCTGGGGCAGCACAAGCTCATCCAGTACATTTCTATTCTTTTCAGTAACCAGAGAGGTAAATGTATACCTTTGCAACTAATGCTTCCAAGTCATCTGCAAAGTCAAATGCACCTGAAAAAATAAAAAAGAAAGAAAAGAAAAGAAAAAAGATCAGAGGGAATTGAGCTTCTTCTATATCTAGAGTGTTTCCCCAAATACTATGAATAATTCTGGCAAAATTTCCAGAAACTAGTAGGTATTCTAAACTAAGTGCATATTTGAATAACTCAATAGCAAGACTATAATCTCAGGTAGGATGTTTGGGTAAATACTTAAATAAGCAAGTTAGTAAAAAAGATGACAATGTATGTGAGCTTTGAAATAAAGAAGAAAATAACCTTTAACTATAGTACAATCTGCAGGGGACTTTAGAAGGCAACTACATGCGAATGACAAAAGTCAGGAATAACCGAAAAGTCAGAGATCCAAAACTGGACAGACTTAAAATTATACCAAATATTAAAGGAATTAGAAATTGGATGAGAATTGTAAAAAATCACATGGTAAGCTAGAATTTTTCACATAGAAATTACATGAAAAAAAAGTAAAAGAAATTAGAAAATCTTTGCAGTAAAAATATTTTTTTCTAAAAGGAACAAACTATTGACACACACTATAACATGGATGAATTTCAAAAACATTATGTTTAACGAAAGACACCTATACTAAACAATGCATACTGTGTTTGCATAAAATTCTGGAATAGGAAAGAATGATTTATGATATAAAATAATCAAAACAATGGCTATTTATGGGGATAAGGAAAGGGATCAACTAGAATGAACAAGAAAAACTTTCCAGGACAATTATTAGTCATCAGGAAAATATATAAAGTGCAAGTTAGAACTACAATGAATTACTCCAATGAAAACTATGCAAAAAGAGAGGCATATAAATCAATAGAATAGAACTGAGAGTCCAGAAATAAGCCCATTCCATTCATGGTCAATAGTTTTTCCACAAAATGGCCAAGACAATTCAATGAAGAGAATAGCCTTTTCAACAAACGATGCTAGGACATCTGGATATCCACATGCAAAAGATGCGATTTGGACCCTTCCTTCAAAAATTAACTCAAAAGTGGATTATAATTTTTTTAAATAATAGTTTATTGTCAAATTGGTTTCCATATAACACCCAGTGCTTCTCCCAATAAATGTCCCCCTCCATGACCAGCACCCCCCTTCCCTTCCCCCTCCCCCTTCAGCCTTTGGTTCATTTTCAGTATTCAATAGTCTCTCATGATTTGTGTCCCTCGCTCCCCAACTCTCTTTCCCTTTCCCCTCCCTATGGTCCTCTGTTAGGCTTCTCCTGTTAGACCTATGAGTGCAAACAGATTATAATTTTTTAAAATGCTTATTTATTTATTTTCAGAGAGGGGTGGGGGAAACATGAGTGGGGGAAGGGCAGAGAGAGATGAGGGGAGAGAGAGAGAGAGAGAGAGAGAGAGAGAGAGAGAGAGAGAGAGAATTAGCATGGAGCCCCAGTGCAGGACTGAAACCCACAAACTGTGAGATCATGACCAGAGCTGAAATCAAAAGTCAGATGCTTAACCAACAGCCACGCAGGCACCTCGGATTTAGATTTATATGTAAAAGATAAAGCTATAAAACCCCTAAGAGGAAAAATAGGTGTAAATATTTATGACTTTGAATTAGGCAATGATTTCTTAGCTCTGACACCCAAAGCATAAGCAAAACAAGGAAAATGGATAAATCAGAATTCACCCAAATTAAATGAAAAGAAAACTGACAATACCCCATGTTGGTGAGGATTAACAGTAACCTCTCATACTTTCCTAGTGGAGGTATAAAATGGTATAAGCTCTTTGGAAAGCTGGTGGTTTCTTATTAAGTTATACATGTAGCTATCCCATAACCCAGAAATTCTACTATTAGGCATTTACCAAAAGAAATGATGGGTATCTATGAATATCATAAAATTCTTTTTGTGGAGAATGTTGTTGACTCAGTAGCCCCAATTGAAGGAAAGCCCTCAGGAAGATGACAGCAAGGGACATTCTGGTGTTGCTTATTTGGGGGCAGAATTAAAGCTAAGTGCCCCTCTTTGGAAATCTGTTTTTAATTACTCAGCTATCAAGATTGGTTAGTAAGCTTTTAAAAAAATTATATTTATTGAGCATTTAGTATATGACAGGCACTGTTACATGGTTAATCTCATGGAGGTGCCACCAGAATCCTAGAAGTGAATATAACAGTAATATTGCCTTCATTTTACAAATGGAATATCTAAAGAGAGTTTGCCCATGGTCACCCAGGTACATTCATGATTATACAGATCATGGCTAAAAGAAATAAATCTGTCTCTTTCTTCTTTGGGTTACCAATGTCTAGCACACACTGATTATATAAATGAATGAACGGATGAACGAATGAATGGTCGAAGCACTTGACTGACTTCAGAGAATACACACTAGTATCTCTATTCTACAGTAACTTGAACAGCCCTATTTTTTAAGACACAGTTTTTAATTTAAGGCTTTTAATTTGTTTTGCATATAGATACTATCGAGCTATAGCTTTGACAAGCCAGTGAAATTCTTTCAAAATTCTAGATGCTAGTAGGACCCCTGAAATTAACTTACTGAAGATAAAACAAACAAAACGTAGTAATTACGTGAAGGAGTCAGTAGTAATTACTGTCACACTCTATCAGCCGGGTTAATGCACATGATTATAACAGAGGCTTTTAAAACACCCATATTAGTTAAGGTAAATAATGCCAGCTGCTGTGACAGATGCACCCTAGAATCTCCAAGTATTAACCAAATAAAAGTGTATTTCTCCTTCACCATACATCCCGGGGAGGTCAGCAGGTTGTGGGCACTCTGCGCCTCCCACTGACTGGCTGTGCCTTCCTCTATTATGTGTACTTTTTATGGAGCAGGCTGGAAGTGTACATTTTATTGGCCAAACTCAGGGAGAAGGCCTCACCTAACTACAAGCTGTATGCCCCAGCCAAGAAAAGTGGAAAAAGATAATGACATGGATACTAACACGAAATGACCAGTCTGTGTGGAATCCCCAACTCCGGGAGTAGGGACTTCTCAAAACCCAACAAAAAAGGGATGTTAAGCCTACTAAGACATCTGGAATATGCTATAGCTGCTTAAAACAGACCAGTAACTATTGTTAATGAAAATATCAGAGAAAGTATAAAGGGGAAGAAAATAATAGGCATAAAGATACCACAACTAGGTAAAAATATATGTATGTTTACCACTAATCAACAGGATCAGAATGTTTTTATATGTAAAGTTCCGTCCAAAGGAAAAAGAGAAGTAAAGAAGATAAATTACTCAATAATGGTGCTTAATTTGCCCAAAAGTTAGGCTAAATGGGGACAACAGGGGTCTGTGGTTCTGTTCTGGCTAGCGATTACTGTGTAACAAACTACTACAAAACAAATTTATGGGTCATGAATTTAAACATGACTCAGCTGGAGAAATCTGTTCCATGAAGCATCGTGAGGACAACGTGGCATTCATCTGGCAGATGGAGCAGTCTGGGGCATCCAAGATGGCTTCACACATGTCTAGTATTCTGTCTAGAAAATCAGGCTAAGTGGGAACTGTTAATTAGAGCATTTACACTTGGCTTCTCTAACACAGTGGTCCCAGGGTAATTGAATTTATTACAGAACAGCAGGACTCCTGGGGAATGAAGGTGGCTATACTTACATCAGACAAATAGAATTTAAATTAAAAATTGTCATAGGAGACAAAGGAGGACATTATACAGTGAGGAAAGGGTCAATATACCAGGAAGATGAAACAATTTAACATATATATGCACTCAACATCAAAGCACCCAAATATGTCAAGCAAACTGACAAAATCAAAGGGAGAAATAGACAGGAATACAATCAAGTGGAAGACTTTAATACCCCACTTTCAATAATGAACAGAACATCCAGATAGAAGATCACTATAAGTAAATAACACTATAGACCAAATGGACCTAACAGATACCTACAGAACAGTTCACCCAACAGGAGGAAAAAACAGAGTCTTCTAAAGGGGACATGAGTCTCTCTTCAGATTGGATCACATGTCAAGTCACAAAACAAGTCTTAACAAATTAAGAAGACTGAAATCATACCAAGTATTTTTTCTAATCACAAGAGAATAAAACTGGAAATCAACAGCAAAAGAAAAATTGGAAAATTCGCAAATATGTGGAAGATAAACACACTCTTTAACAACCACTGTGTCAAAGAATAAGTCAAAAAAGAAATTTAAAAATACCTTAAGACAAACAAAAATAAAAACTCTATCTAACAAAACTTAAGGAATGCAGCAAAAAGCAGTACTGAGACAGAAGCTGATAGCAATAAATGGCTATATTTTAAAAAAAGGTCTAAAATAAATCACCTAATTCATACCTTAAAGAGCAGGAAAAAGAGAAAAAACAAACTAAGCCCAAATTTAGCAAAAGTCTAGAAACAGCAAAAATTAGAGCAGAAATAAATAAAAACTAGAAATAGGGAAAAAAATCAACAAAATCAAGAGTAGATATTTTGAAAAGATAAACAAAACTGACAAACCCTTCAACTAAGTAAGGTAAAAAAGAGAAGACTCAAAGAAATAAAATCAGAAATGAAAGAAGAAATAACAATGGACTGCACAGAAATAGAAAAGATTATGAGACTATTATGAAAAATTATACGCCAACAAATTGGACAACTTAGAAGTAATGAATAAATTCCTAGAAATATCTAATCTTCCAAAACTGAACCAGAAAGAAATAGAAAATTTGAACAGACTAATTACTAGCAATGAGTAATCAGTAATCAAAAACTCCCAGCAGGGGTGCCTGGGTGGCTCAGTTGATTAACCATCTGATTCTCTGTTTTGGCTTTTTAAAAAAAGAATTCAAATATTTATTTATTTACTTTGAGAGAGAGAGAGAAAAAGAGTGCATGAGCAGGGGAGGGGCAGAGAGAGAATCCCAAGCAGGCTCCCTGCTGTCAGTGCAGAGCCTGATGTGGGGGCTCGAACTCACCTACAGCCAGATCATGACCTGAGCCAGAATCAAGAGTCAGATGCTTAACTAACTGAATGAGCCACTCAGATGCCCCAAAAATTTTCTTAAAAAAAAAAAAAAAGAAAAAACTCCCAATAAAGAAGACCAAAAAACTTCCAACAAACAAAAGCCCAGGACCAGATGGCTTCACAGGTGAATACTATCAAACATTTAAAGAAGAGTTAATACCTATCCTTCTCAAACTATTCCAAAAAGCAGAAGACAAAGAAAAGCTTCCAAATTCATTCTATGTGACCAGCATTACTCTGATACCAAAAGACATTACAAAAAAAGAAAACTGCAGCCCAACATCTCTCATGAACATAGATGCAAAAATCATCAAAAAAAAAATGTTAACAAACTGAATCCACCAGTACTTCTTTATTTATTAATTTTGAGAGAGAGAGTATGTGCACACAAGGGGTGGAGGGAAGGTGGGGAAGGGGGTCGGGGCAGAGAAAGAGGGAGAGCAAGAATCCCAAGCACACTCTGTGCTGTCAGCGCTCGAGCCCTACAAAATCAAGAGTCAGATGCTCAACCAACTGAGCCCCCAGGTGCCTCTGAATCCAATAGGACTTAAAAGAAAAAAAATCACTCACCACCATCAAGTGGGATGCTATCCAGGGATGCATGTGTGGCTCAATACTTGCAAATCAATCAATGTGACACATCACATTAACAAGAGAAAGGATAAAAACCATACTATTATTTCAATAGACACAGAAAAAGCATTTGTTAAAAAAAGCGAAGTACAACATCCACTCATGATAAAAACTCTTGACGAACTAGGGCTAGAGGGAGCATACATCAACATAATAAAGACCACACTCTCACCCAGGACAGAATGTGAATGTCAGAGTAAAAACTAGTGGTGAAGGCTTCAAGGCCCCATGAAAAGGTGGGGATTGGAAGGCCAGCCTGCTACTTATTATTAAATGAAAATCCACAGAAGACTCAGAGCTCTTTCAAACAAGAATGCTGCCATTTTGGCCTGGAACTTAAACAGCCTAGACCAATGGGAAGCATAGACAGACAGCATATGAACCTTAAGTGTGGACACAAAGCACAATCTATGTAAATAACTGCCCCGGGACATAAAAACAGCTCAATAACTATCAGAGATTCTAAACTGTCTTCATCTAACTATTTCTGTAAAAATCTACCGTTCCCTGTGTATTTTCCTGTTGGAGATAAGGAGGACCAACCAGAAGATTTGTGTGATGAAAACATGCATCAACTCATATTCTCCTTTCGCAGCCACAACACCACACTTATTTCCACCAAGAGCATAGATATATCAGCTGTTCTCCAACTGAGTTTTGTTAGAAATATTACCATTCAAATTCGTTAAATACATTGGATATACCAAATTTTGCAGTTTGCTGGCAGTTTGCATTTTAGCAAAACCTCTGTTATTTGTGGGGTTCATTATATTTTACTACACATTTTCCAAGTTACCTTAGAGTATTTACAAATTTAACTTCTTTTATGAAAAAGAAAGATGATGAAGCACCTGGAGGGGTGAGTCAGTTGAGCATCTTACTCTTGATTTAGGCTTGAGTCATGATCCCAGGGTTGTGAGATCAAGCCCCATGTCAGGTTCTGTGCTAATAGCATGGAACCTGCTTGGGATTCTCTCTCTCTTTCTCTTTCTGCTCTCCTCTACTCACTCTCTTTCTCTTTCTCTCTCTCTCTCAAAATAAGTAAATAAATGAAACTTAAAGAAATGAGTAAGTTCTAGAGAACTATGGTATAACACTGTACCTATAGTCAACAATAGTATATCAACATTTAAAAATTTGGTAGGAAGGTAGGGGCTCCTGGGTGACTCAGTTGGCTAAGTGTCTGACTTTGGCTGCTGAAATATTCTTCAGATTCTGTGTCTCCCTGTCTCTCTCTGTCCCTCCCTTGCTCACACTCTGTATGTGTGTCTCTCTCAAAATTAAACATAAAAAAAATTACAAAAAAATTTTGTTAGGAGGATAAATCTTACATGAGCTGTTCTTACATTTGTTAGGAGGATAAATCTTACATGAAAATAAAATACAAAGAAATTGAATCATCGAAAGGATTCTTTGTGTGTGTGCATCCAAAACTATTGTATTTACAAAAATTATACACAAGTGAATTCAACAGGAGATGCACGTACGTATTTTAGTCATCTCTTCAACAAAAGATATTCTAACACTAGAGAACTGAATAAGAACAGCAGCTGTTAAGCACTAGAGTCACACAAGTTACACCAGAATGGGCAAATATTATTGCCCAAGTAAAATTCTATTGTTAGAGCTGAAACAGGTTTAAGGCCATTTAAGTTCAAGCACAGAGATACAAATCTTTCAGAGCTTCATCTATTTTTGTTTGTAGAATGTGACTTTGCTTCCAACTTGTGGTCTTAAACTTGTTTTACAAATCCTAAAGGAAAATGCAAAAGAAATTAAAACAATAGAAGTTATTTGATTTTTGGATTTTTTTAAATGTTTATATTTTGAGAAAGAGTGAGAGAGAGAGAGAGAAAGACAGAAAGAGAGAGAGAGAATGAGCAAGGGAGGGGCAGAGAGAGAGGGAGACACAGAATCTGAAGGAGGCTCCAGGCTCTGAGCCATCAGCACAGAGCCCAACACAGGGCTCAAACTCAGGAGCTGTGAGATCATAAACCTGAGATGAAGTCAGAGGCTTAACCTACTGAACCACCCAGGTGCCCTTGTGGTTATTTTAAGTAAGAATAACATACAAAGCTAAATTAAGATGAATTAAAGAAAGCCAAAACATTACGATTGTAAAACTTGCTTGTTACTTGTTGAACCAGTCCTACACTAGGAGTTAGGTAATATATACAATTATTTGCAAGTGGATTACTTCATGTTGCTCTAACATGTTCTCTTTATCAGTGCACTGTTAAACTAATCTAAAACTCTACACACGTATATTCCCTTACAATAGCACCACACACTACCACTACCTGCAAAGCTGTCATTCCCAAATGACTTAGTGAATGAAAGCATATAAAAAGCAGAGAAGTAACAAGGAGAAATACTGAGAATTGGAAGATTCATGCAGTTCAGCTTGCTGGCAACAAGGGATGGTTTCCGTTGCAGAAGGTCCTGTGGAGTGGGAATGTGGTCCCCAGTGACTTGTCTTAGGCAGAGCTGCAGTAGGAAGCTGCTTGCTCTTTAGATCTGCTTCAGCCAGGTTGTAATCCCCGGTATCAGAATATTTTTGTCCTTTCTGCAATTGTTTCCTTGGCTTTTGTCCTCCAGGCTTTTGTCCCAGATGAGGATGCCTTGTTTTTAATTTTGCTTCCTCAGCTTTCTCTGGACTAGTCACTTTATCTTCCATTGCCTTCTACTCCTCCGTGGAGTCTGCCTTGGGGACCTCCATGGACATACTGCCTCCTCTCACCCCGCTTCTCCTCACCAGAAGGATTCTATCAAGTATCAAGGTTAAAGGCTACAAGTCTGAGACTCCAAAGTGTGGGATGGATACCTTGTTACAGTCATGAGATACTGGATTTGGGGATTTAAATCCCACACGCCCTTGGTCAAAACCAAGCAAAGGAAGGAAATCTAACAATACAAAAAGAAACATGAATCAGACTTGGTCAGCTTTGTGCTGACATTAAGGCATGAGAGTGGAACAGTGCAATTCACAAACTTCCCTTTTCTGACGATATTAAGGAACAATATTAAGGAACAGTGAATTTCTTCACTATATGTCAAGTGTAATTACACGTAATACAGTACAATCACACTTGGCTGTTCTGTGGCAAAAAGGAAAAGAGGGAATACTCAGAATCACTGTAGCTTTGAACCTGCAAAATATTCCACCCACATTCATATTCAGTACATGCCCCTCAAAAAAAACCAAGCCGTATATAGAAGTGAATGAAATTAATCATTAAAATCTTTCTCTCCTTCTCACCCCCCATCCCTACAGTTTGGTATCACTTTGATATATATCCTTCCTTTTTGTATGCACATATAACTACATGCAATATATACATGGTTAGGTATTATTCTAACTACATCATTCTTGGTTTGCCTTTCCTGCCTAAAATGTGTATAAATGTACCTTATTTTTTCTATTGGCTACATAGTATTTACACATGGGACAATTTCAGCAATCGCTCCTTGAGGGGATACTTTTCATTGTATTTCACTTCTTTTTTCTATTTTTAAACTATTATTTTTAATTTATAGAAGTAAAACTTGCCCATATTTTAAAAAATTCAGACTGTATAGATGTGTGTAAAGTAAGAAACAAAAACATCTCCCGCCTCCTATCTCCACCCAACCACACCACTGCCACACCCTTTACTCAGAGGTTTTAGCAATAGTTTCTGGGTTTGTTTTTAATTTTTTTAATGTTTATTTTTGAGAGAGAGAAAGAGAAAGAATGTGAGCAGGAGAGGGGCAGAGAGACAGACAGACAGAATCTGAAGGAGGCCCCAGGCTCTGAGCTATCTGCACTGAGCCCTAGACAGGGCTCAAGTCCACGAACTGTGAGATCATGACCTGAGCTGAAGTCAGATGCTTAACCAATTCAGCCACCCAGGTGCCCCTGAGGTTTCTGTTTTAAGTTCTACTGCTGATGACCACTGAAACTATATGTAATAGATTTACACCCCTTTTTCTCAATTAACAACTCTAGATATTAGTTACTGACTCCTCATAATGAAAAATTAGGACTGTTTTGTTTAAATTAGTAAATTCAGGGGTGCCTGGGTGGCTCAGTTGGTTAAGCATCTGATTCTTGATTTCGGCTCAGACCATGATCTCCCAATTGGTCCTGAGATCAGGCCCCGAGTTGGGCTCCATGCTGAGGGTGGAGCCTGCTAGGGATTCTCCCTCTCCTTCTCTCTCTGCTCCTCCCCTGCTTGCTCTCTCTCTTAAAATAAATAAACATTTTTTAAAAATTAGTAAATTCAACACATGGATAAAAATGAAATATGGTATTTAGCTTTTGAACAACCTCACCCTGCTGTTAATAATGAGTCATCTTTTGTGGTAATACAACCTGGTTGCTACAAATACTAGTTTAATTAGAGAAATATAATAGTTTAGTAGTAACTTGGATTGAGATACTGATAAACTCCTTCAGGGGACAGGAATACCTCAGTTCACATCCTGGTCCTGCTGCGGATTGACTTTGTGACTGTAAACACGTCACTTAACCCCACAATGCTCAAGTTTCTTATCTCTTCAAAGAGGAATGATAACTATATCTCACAGATCTGATTAAGAATCAAATTAAATAAATTGTGCCTTTGAAAATGATTTGTAAACCATAGACCTTGTGCCTTTCCCCTTAGCCATCTGTGTCATTCCTGGAGCTGGTGCCCAGCAAACGAGGCACAGCCCAAGCAGATAGGTCAGGCTGCAAGGTAAGAAATCTCCCCTGTGGAATGGGGGTGCCAGCAGGAGTGGAAACTGAACCAGCACTTGAGTTAGCAAGGTCTCTCACGTATCTCAAGAATGAGAAATCCTAACGCAAAACTAGAAGCTGGAGGAGAGAGAGATAGACAGCAGGGGTAGCAGTAGAAGCACCAACCCCCGCCTCCCCCAGCCTGGAGCAGGATTTAACTACCTGAGAGGGGACAGGGAGCATGATGGGAGCAGCCCATTGGTGTAGGAATCAGATTTCAAAGTCTCTGAGATAGTCTCAGGAATTAGGTCCTGAGAGCAGGACATCAGAGCAGAAGAGGAGAGAGGAGTGCCTGGTTGCAGACAGGAATATGTCATTGTTCTCGGTGACCCAAAGGTCTTAGAGCGAATCAGTTTCCCACATTGCACTCCTGGTTAACGTAACTTGCACAACAAGGTAACTTGACTATATTTTCTTTCTTTCTGTAAATTATTGTCATTTCTTTTATACTTTAAATTTTTATGTTAAGAAAAATATCAAACATACAGAGGTAGGGAAATAATATAATGAGTATATAACATATATAATGTACAAATAGTATAAAATACCCATTAACCAGATTCAATCATTATCAAGATTTTCCCACATCTGTTTCACTTTCCTGCACTTAAAAAAAATTTTTAATGCTTTTTTATTTTTGAGAGAGAGAGACAAGATGAGCAGGGTAAGGGCAGAGAGAAAGGGAGACGCAGAATCCAAAGGGGGCTGCAGGCTCTGAGCTGTCAGTACAGTGCCCAACATGGGGCTTGCACTCAGGAGCAGTGAGATCATGACCTAAGCGGAAGTCACATGCTCAACTGATTGAGCCAAGCAGGTGCCCCACTTTCCTGCACTTTTAGAGACTAAAAAAATTTTTTTATTTGAGACAGAGCACAAGCAGGGGAAAAGGATAGAGGGAGAGAGGAAGCAGGGGCTTGGGGGTAGAGAGAAAGAGACAGAATCTTAAGCAGGCTCTACGCTCACCAGAGCCTAACACAAAGCCTGATCCTACAACTCTGGGATCATGACCTGAGCTGAAATCAAAAGTTGAATGCTCAACTGACTAAGCCACCCAGGCATCCCAAAACTAAAACATTTTTTTAATTAAAATGTTTAAATGTTTATTTTTGAGAGAGAGAGAGAGAGAGAGAGAGAGAGAGAGAGAGAGTAGGGGAGGGGCAGAGAGAGAGGAAGACACAGAATCCAAAGCAGGCTCCAGGTTCTGGGCTGTCAGCACAGAGCTCAATGCACAGCTTGAACTCCCAAACCGTGAGATCATGACCTGAGCCAAAGTCAGACACAACTGACTGAGCCACCCAGCTGCCCCAAAACTAAAATATTTTAAAGCAAATGATAGACCCAATCACTTCATCCCTACTCATTTCAATATGGATCTCTAAATCATATGTACACTTTCCTACATACCCTTAATAATCTGCGTTGTACTTATTAATTTCTATGAGCAACATTAATGGGAGATGAATCTATTCTCAGGGTGCCAACAAAATCAAGTTTCTGACTCTGATGCTCGGTGAATGCACTGAGGTGGGTGTGCCTGTGAGGACTCTTCTGGTCACCGGGATCCCTCTGTGTGACCATGACTCTATGGACTGAACAACAACAGTCCAGGAGCTCTCACCTCTCATGTGTGTACACACACACACACACACTGCAAACACACACATACACACACACACACACACACACACAACTAAAGGGGAAACGAAGCAAGCCCCTTCTACAGAGTGAAGCAGATCGTCACTGTGATAATTCTGGCAGGCTATCAAGATAAATGGGGATGCTACCTCTACAGAGAACACTAATGCAAAGGTATCATTGATGCTGGCTGGGGAAAGAGAAAACAAGAACGTCAGAGAGCTAGGAAAGTACTGACTGTTGGAAAGGGAACTGAAAACCAAAGGCACACCGACAGAGACAGTACGTCATGCCAGAGCGAAATTCTACCGGTTCCACCTCATCACTTCGATCTTGGTGTGTGAGAACCTCATTAGTCTTCCTTTGCCTTCCTCACCATAGCCAATGGCCTTCTCCTGACCCAGGGGCCCCCAAGGCAGTGATGTCATAGGAAGGCCTTCTCTTTCCCATCCTTTCTCTCCATCTTCCCTACCTTGCCGTCCTCTCTGAATGCCTTTTCTATTAACTACCCAATATCTTAATTTTATGTATTTATTTATTTATTTATTTATTTATTTATTTTTATTTGAGAGAAAGAGAGAGAGAGAGAGAGTGAGTGTGTGCGTGCAAGTGGGGGAGGGGCAGAGAGAGGGAAAGAGAATTCCAAGCAGGCCCCATATTGTCAGTGCAGAGCCTGACACAGGGCTCAACTTCACACACTGTGAGATCATGATTGAGCTGAAATCAAGACTCAGAAGCTTAAACCACTAAGCCTCCCAGGTGCACACCCCTGCCCCCAATGTCTTAATTTTAAACACTAGGGACACAATTCTTTGACCTAAGACACATTCAATACATAGCACAGTGTCTGGTATACAACCTCTGCTATGATCCGAATGTTGTGTCCCCCCAGATCCACCAGCTGGAGTCCTAATGCCAAATGGATGATGTTAGAAGATGGAGCCTTTGGGAGGTGATCAGGTCACGAGGGTGGGGCCCTCATGAATGGGATTCATGTTCTTACAAAGGAGGTCCCACAGAGCTCCCTACCCCCTCCTACTCTGTGAGGACACAGTGAAAAAGCACTAATTATGAACCAGGAAGTGGGTCCTCACCAGAACATGACCCTGCTAGGGTCTTCATCTTGGACTTTTTATTTATTTATTTATTTATTTATTTATTTATTTATTTATTTATTTTGAGAGAAAGAGCACAAGCAGGGGAGGGGCAGAGAGGGAGAGAGAGAATCCCAAGCAGGCTCTGCACTGTCAGCATAGAGCCCAACATGGGGCTTGACCCACGAACTGTGAGATCCTGACCTGAGCTGAAACCAAGAGTCAGATGGTCAACTGACTGAGCCACCCAGGTGCCCCTTGATCCTGGACTTGTAAGCCTCCAGAACTGTGAGAAGTAGATTTCTGCTGTTTATATGACATCCAGCCTGTGGTATTTTGTTATAGTAGCCCAAACAGACTGAGATAGCCTGTTGAGAAATATTGGTTAGGGGCGTCTGGGTGGCTCAGTAGGTTAAGCGTCTGACTCTTGACTTCAGCTCAGGTCATAATCTCGCATTCATGGGTTCAAGCCTGCATCTGACTCTGTGCTGATGGTGCAGAATCTGCTTGAGATTCTGTCTCCCTCTCTCTCTGCCCCTCCCCAACTTGCTCTCTCTCTCTCTCTCAAAATAAATAAAAATTTAAAAAAATTTAAAAGATGTGTTGGATGGATGGATGATGAGTGGTTTTAAGTGAAAGGGTAATTCTTTAAAACCCACAGGAGTTCTCATGGAACTCTGCTATGACACCGAGGAACCATTTGCCAAAACGGGTAACTAGTCATCACAGCTGGTGAGGTTACAAAAGTGAAAATGTGATACACATGCCCTTCCCAGCACTACCACCAACCACCAAGCATAAGAAGGGAAGAAAATGTCAGAATGGAAAGATGATGGGCACTGGGCTGAGGGAAACCTGAATGCAAACCTCGACTCCACCATTTTCAATTTACGTGACTTTCAACAAATTATTTCAAAGATTCATTTATCCTTGGGTGCCTGTGTAACTTAGTAGGTTAAGTGTCTGACTCTTGAATATGGCTTGGGTCATGATCCCAGAGTCATGGGATGGAGCCCCACATGGGGCTCTGTGCTGGGCATGGAGTCTGCGATCCTCTCTCTCTCTCTCTCTCTTTCTCTCTCTCTCTTTCTCTCTCTTCCCCTCCCCCTACTCTGTTCTCATGCACACACATACTCTCTCAAAAAAATTTCATTTATCCCATGTATAAAATGGGGATAATAGTATCTACTATGCAAGGTTGTTACAAGGATTAAATTAAATAACATATTTAATTAAGGTTCCTAGCACAGTGCTTGACACATATTGGGCTCAAAAATCTTGTAATTTTTATTATATGATAATTATTATCATCCAGACATCTCTGGAGAGAACCTAGGAAGTTATATGGTTTACTTGTGAAATAGGCAGGCTAAATTAGAGAAATGGTCAAACTTTAGGTCAAATGGTATCTGTAAAAAGAAAACTTAAATTAATTTACTTAATTTTTGAGGAAGTAAGTAGCATGAAGGTAAAAGGGAACTGTTTTATAGAATCTACCTTAACACCTTAAGAAAACTTTTGACAGATTTCCAAAGGAGAGGCTAAAATAAAAGTCACATAAAATTGGAATGTTTTGTGAGGCCATCAGGAACTGGCTGGCTCAGAAGCAAAAACAGTGGGTGGAGCCTGTTGACTGCAGCCAGGGGAGGGACTAGAGGACCCAAGTGACAGGTCCTAGAAAGGCAACAGATGTAGGACAGGTGTAGTCATATTTCTAATTCTGGTTTTCTCAAAGGCAACGGTGCAGCTCTCATCAAGAAGGTAGAGTCCTGTGCACTGGCGGTATCTGAGTGAGGGGTAGTTAGACATCAGACCTCCATGGAGTTGACAGCAATGAGAGGAAGGGGGGAGGGGGCGTGACATTAATCTAAAGTGACTGGAGCAAGCCAGTGCCAGTCACATTATCTCATTTAAGTCAGCACAACTCACTGATAGTAACTATTATCTCTGCTTGACAGAGAAGGAAACTGAAGCTCAAAGAGATCCTGAAATTCAGGTTCTCTCTGCTAGTAAGGGGAGGGGGCTATTATAGACAACAATGCCCAGCCAAGGAGCTGGGGTCTACTGTGATCTGGTTCTTCTGTTCAACAAATGCGTATTAAGCACCGACTATGTGCCAGACACAGGGTCAGGTGCAGGAGATATGAGCAGATAGACAGAAAGATAGACAGTCCCCCATATCATGGAGCATAATGCCTACCAAGGGAGTGAGAAACAGCCACTAGTCAAATAATACCACGAATGAAGATAAAATTACAAAGTGAGGCGTGAGCACCTGTAATAAACAGACTTTTCTAGACTTGGGGTGGGATGGGTGCCATGGGGGAGAGTGGCTCTAAACTTTATCTAGAATTGACTAGGTAAAGGAGTGGTAAAAAAAAAAAATGCCATATAAGGCACCTGCAATTACAGTGGCTGTGGCCAGAGCCCCAAACAAAATGCAAATTTAGTGTTGCTACAGGTCGAACTGGCTGCGCTGAGGGTATACAGTGGACACACAATCAGATTCCCATTCTGAAAAGTCCAAGGTACTTAAACAAGAGCCACTGGCGGGCTTGGGCAGCCATAAGCAGTCAATCTAGTGGTTCTGTGACCCCAACTGCATTCCACCTTCGTGAGGACAGTCTGGCTGCCTAAATGTTGCTGCCTAGCAAGTAGAGCTTGATGGATCCACCTAAAGAGCCTGAATCTTCAAGCATCTTTGCTAGGAAGGGGCTCTCTGAGATACATGTAAGTAATCAGGAGGAGGGAGTGAGCAGTGAAATCTCTTAGAATACTTCTAACTAAGTGATCAGTCTAGATCACAGCAAACTACAGCCCACAAACCAAATTCGACCGCACCTATTTTTGTGCAGACCTTGAGCTAAGAATGGTTTCTCCGATTTCAAATGGTTGAAAAAAATCAAGAGAAGTCTAACACTTTGTGACACGTAAAAAGTATATGAAATTCATGTTTCAGTGTCCATAAATAAAGTTTTATGGGAACATAGCCGTCCTCATTAGCTTATTATCATCAATGGCTGCTTTCACAAGAGCAGAAATGAGCAAATGTGACCAGCACCGAGGTACTGCTGCAAAGCTGAAATTATTTATTATCTGGCCCTTGATAGAAAAAGTTCACCAAACCTTGGGCTAGTCAGAAGAGCCTATAAATTTGCCCGTGTGCTCAGACAACTGACAAATGAGCTTTAGTGGGAACAAGTGCAAAGTAATGCACTTCAGGATAAAAATATCCCGACTATTTATAAAATGAAGACAGGGCTCTGAGCTGTGAGGTCACAACTCAGAACTAAGCACAACTGGGAGAACTAAAGGCAGCAACAATAATAATAAGTGATAAAAATCCCCACGTCACGGATGGAGGTGGTTTTCTGAAGACTTCACCAGATGGGGACCTGGGGAATGATTTCGGAAAGACTAAACTAAAATTGAACCGAGAAGAAAGGCTACATTATTTTCACTTTCACTTGAAAGTTATATATAAACATCAACAGTCTGCATGGAATCTGGGGGTGGGGTGGGGAAATTAGTAATAAAGAGAGTTTACGCTGTGTATACAGGACTAATCAGGGATGGGTTATCATCTAGGGTTCGTCTTAATCAATTCTATATTTCCAGTGCCTACTTTAGTGACTGGCATATGATAAACACTCAGATAACATTTGTGGAAGGAAGGAGGAAAAAAGGAAGGAAAGAAGAAAGGGAGGGAAAGGGCACCTGGGTAGCTCAGTTGGTTGAGTATCCAACTTTGGCTCAGGTCATGATCTCGCCATTTGCCAATTCAAGCCCCACATTTGGCTCTCTGCTGTCAGTGCAGCCTGCTTCAGGCACTCTCTGCCCCTCTCTCTCTACCTCTCCTCTCTGCCCCTCCCCCACTGTGCACGTATGTGTATGAGCACTCTCTCTCTCTCTCTCTCTCTCTCTCAAAACTTAACTTTTTTTTAAGTTAAAAAAAAAGGGGAGGGAAGAAAGAAGGGAGGCAGAGGAGGAAGGAGGGAAAGGAGAAAGGAAATTGGGCAGAATCTATTGGGTTTGAAAGCTAAATGACAGCCAGACACTGAGAATGAGGAAGAACACCCCAGCATGGAAAAAGGAACACAAAAGGCCAGGAGAGGCCAGGAGGCCTGTAAATGATGTCATTGAAAACCCCCAGCCACCTTTGTTCTAGCAGTAAGATAGGTTGGTTTCTCATACTCACTGGTCCTGCAAAGAGGGCTTCTAGGGCAAGAAGAGGGTTGTATCCCAGGATAATTAAGTAATCAACCACACAGCAATTGACTCAGTCTCTTGGGGCAATCTGGCATTCACTGATTTCCCCAGCCTCATCCCCAGCAGTTTCCACACCTGCAAAGTTATAGAACTGACTTGGGACCTTGGTGGCTCTAACAGGGTCATG
Organism: Suricata suricatta; assembly: GCF_006229205.1. Lineage (NCBI taxonomy): Eukaryota > Metazoa > Chordata > Mammalia > Carnivora > Herpestidae > Suricata > Suricata suricatta. The sequence continues at coordinate 84,965,886 of NC_043708.1, read as the reverse complement.
GTGCCTTGGGGGCCCTATCTGAGCATGGCTGGCCTCCCTCTTGGACAGCTTTGACCTCTTCCATTTCACTGTAACAGGAGTCACATCCTGAGAACTCCCTGAGAACACCCAGCCCGGTGTGCGGCAGGCCCAACAGGAACAAGGTGTCTTTCCCAGGTAAGCTAGTTCCCCGCCCAGCAGTATCACGGTTACAGAATCTGTTCTTGCTACAAGGTGAACCCATCCCAGTAAACTGAAGGTCTCAGGTCTTGGAAACACCGTCCATCCCAAGTAAACCAGGACAGTTGGTCGCCTGCCAGATGGGTTCCTCCTTTACAATGGGTTCCTACCTACTGTTCCCCAGACTCCACCTGGGCTGCTCCACAGTCTCTGCTACCTCAAGCCCATGGTAGAGGCTGCTTTTAGGCAACAGGCTTGAGCAATGGAAACCTGAGCAAGGTAAAAGGGCCCACAGTGACCACCAGGCTGAATGCAAACAGACCCATTAGGTGACCTGCCTCAAAATAGCCTTAAGCCCGAGCTGACCAATGAGCTATTTACAATGGGGCACAGGTGCCAGAAAAGGAAAATTTCACACATTCTCATACCTCCCTACCTCCCCCCTCTTAACCAGAGTCCCCAATCACAGCCCCCTATCGGACAGTTCCTCCTTTGCTGACCTGCCCACAGTGTATTCAATAAATTTCTATCTCCTTTGTTCTGCTGAGGGTGAGTCCTTTCACCACCCACATCTCAGGCCTCCACCCAGTTGCCCTACACCCACCCCTCAGAATATTCAGGGTAGTTCTTTCTGGGTGGGGGGAGCTTACGGCATGAGCTGGGTGGGTCACTGGGAACAGGATGAAGATCAGAGACTAGGAAACTGAGAAGGGGTTCCCAAGGAACTTAAGCTGCTGGAGAGGTGGTTGTTAACACACCTGTCTTTCATCTGTGTCGATGTGTTTCTGTGCGTACAACGAGGATTAGACGGTACCTAGTATCAGAAAAAACTCACATTGTTTCTAATATGTGGAGGTGAGGAAGGCCTATGAATGGGAAGACTTCCTTAAAACCTATTTGTAAGTGACCGGAATGTAAGTTAGTAAAAAATAAATACAAAGAGGAGAGTAAAACTTGGTTGATCAGTACAAAATAGCTATAATAATACAGTAATTTATACCTAATTACCATAGGGCATAGTGATTATGAGGCATTACCATGTCCTGTAAACCATACACCTAGATCTTTGTGATAAGGGTACTAAATTCTGCTCTTTCAAGTGTGCTCCTATAGTCATTTTAAAACCATCAGAGGTCATTTAGGTTGGTTTAGTCTTGGGTTTTTTGCTTCAGGGAATACAGTGAGTTAAATAGCAGGTGAATTTGTTACATTTGATTCTAGGAGGACCCACATAGGATACTTTTAAAAAAATAATAATTAATGCCACCTTTATTTATAAAGTAATTCTGGGAAAAAGTCAAAGCACTTTGCAGATTTTAATCTAATTAATCCTCACAATAACCCTGGATGGAGTTCTTATACAATGGCCTTCATTGTTTAAAGCCACCAGTTATAAAAGGCCACAAAAGAGTCACTTTGTCCAGAGTTCCTTCTCTGTCTTGGGTTTAATTCATAAACATTATAATGTTCTTTGAAATAAGTCTGGTATAAGTATAAACTGAGTATTAGTGTTTTAATCATCTCCAATCAGTGTAAGACAGATTTATCTCATCACTAAAAATTTCTTAGAAATTAAACCCCAGCTTCAAGAAATAAAAATGTTCATTAGAGGGGAACTTAAAGTTAACTAAGATTGAAGTATTTTCTTTTTCCTTTCTTCCTTTTTTTAATGTTTATTTATTTTTCAGAGAGAGCACAAGCTAGGGAGAGAAAGAGAGAGAGGAAGAAAGAGAATCCCAAGCAGGTTGGATGCTGTGAGCGTTGAGCCCATGGAGGGCTCCATCCCAAGAGCTGCAAGATCATGACCTGAGGCAAAATCCAGAGCAGCTGCTTAATCCACTGACCCACCGAGGTGTCTCAGATGGCTGCTGGGAGCCAAACCGGCCTTGCTGGATGACACAGTCACAGTAAGGAAATGGTAGACGTAGCACGGCTCCTGCCACAGGTGACGGAAGCTGGCATCTCCTTCTGTTAACTGATTGCTCATGTAAAATTAAGCCTGTTGCTATTGATTAGGCCTCCCAATGTTCCAAATCAGACCAATATTCCCCAGAAACCTTATAGGAAGAAGCATATTCCCACCTCTATAAAGAGGAAGTTAAAGCACTGCAGATGTTTGTCAAAAGGCTCTTCTATTGAGCTTCACAAACTTAAGACACGAAAATGATGAGGGTTAAAAGATAATGTTTACCCAGGCCCGGAGATAAAAAGCCCAATTTAGGAATAAGAAACAAAGAAGAGCCAGGCATAAATTACTGCGCATACATATGCTAATTTGGTGCCCATTGTGAGGATAGGTAAGAGTATATGCAAAGGCCTGCTGGTCTAGGGTGCCTATGGGGCTTACACCTTCAACCTTAAAGAATAAGGTTGACAAAAGGTTTACTTACTAACCATCACGAATGTACTCTTCCTCTTGTGAGCCAAATAGAATGCCTCCTAGCCCTGTTGCTGCCTGAATTTTAGCATCATTGTTATAAAATGTGTTTGCTATCTGCTTCTCACTGAAAACATCCTGCTATCTTCTTAGTTGTAAGATTTACTACCCGTTCAAACAAATGTGTATGTTATGTATGTTATCTGCTTTTCACTGAGAATATCCTGTTATCCTATGATGTGTAAGTTACTTCATTGTAATTAGAATAGTTCTGAAGAAATGCCTCTGTAAAACCTGTTTCTGCACCCTTTTCAAAGCATCTTTATCACTGAGAATTATTTTAAAAACCCTGCTTTTTGATGTCATAAATCTATAAATAAAGGCCCATAACCGGGCGAGAGAGGAGATAGGAGATGATAAAAAGGAGATGATAAGAGGATAAGAAGATGCCAGGCTGGACCAAGAAAGAAACTGCTGTTCCCGTCCACCGCTACCCCTTCAGGGAGCCCTGGACCAGCCGGAGCAGGCTTCCTGCAGATGGCATGGTTTTTAATAGCTCGCTCTAGTAAAGTAGGTAAGGGAATGTTTTTCTCATGCAAAATCTCGTTAGATTCTTACAGTGCTCCTGTGAAAGAGGTAGGACAAATACTATTTTCCAATTTTAGAGCCAAGAAAATGAGTTCACCAACGATGTGATGTTGGGGTTCACAGTGAGAGGATAGCACAATTAGAAGCTGAAGGAGCTTCTCTGGTCTGTGATGAAGGATTCCTAAAGCGCATCCATAATCCGCCTTAACCCTCACCTTCAAGCTCCCCTAGCCCAGCTGTTCCTCCAGACTCCAGGGCTAGTGTGCTTATGTCTTAAACCCATCCCAGCTCCTGTTCCAATTTTAGCCAGACATGGTTAGAGAAAGTCACAGGTACATTTACGTTAATAAGTAAGGGAACACAAAAACAAAGGTATGAAAACAACGAACTTGACTGAGTGTTGGTTTTGGCTCACAGGATGGTTTTCCTGATAGATGCATGAGCCTGGCCCAGAGACCCTCTCCTTTATCTCCTCACTGTCCAAGAAGGCAACTTGCCTGTCCTTGGGCAATTCTCTTTTCTACTTCACATCCTTTTCCTCCTCTGGAGGAGGGGTTAAACTGACTCTCCAGCCACTCCATTAGCAGAGCACTCTATAGAAAGAAGAAATTATTATACTACCCACAGTTGTGTATCACATCACTAGCATTTTTCCATATGTATCTGACAGCTTTCAACCCCTCCTGAAAAAGATAAGGGGTCACATTCCAAACACATCCTTTGGGAATCTCCTCCAATTACCTATTCCAGTGGAGAAAGGAATTTTCAGGTTGGGAATATGCAACATGGGAGCCTGACAATTAAGGGGCACCTTTTTCCATATCTTGATTTTTAAAAACTTTTCCAATTTTTTCTCTTCCTTTCTGAGAAGAATTTCACAGGGTAATGGTGAAATCTCAAGGTACTGGCAAATCTTTGGTATACAGAAGAGGGATTTCTCCTAACCCACCTGAAGGAGCCTAGGTGCTTTTCTGCGCATCAGTCCATTTGTGTGCGGAAACTGAGAGGACAGTGCAGTCTATTAGTTGAGAGCTTGAGCTCTGAAACCAAACTGATCTAGAACTAAATTCCTGCTCTGTTTGCTAGCTGCATGACTCCAGTCAACTTACTTCATTTCCCTGAGATTTCGTGTCTTCATCTCCTTAAAAAATAATAATAGCTGTCATTGGGCACTTACTATGTGCTAGAAACTACGTATGCTACATGTTACATGCGTTATCTCATTGAATTCTTATCACAGCCCTGTGAAATGAGTACTCTTATCATCCCCATTTTCTTTTTATTTATTTGAGGAAATTTTTAATGCTTATTTATTTTTGAGAGAGAAAGACAAAGACAGACAGTTTGAGCAGGGAAGGGGACAGAGAGGGAGACACAGAATCCTAAGCAGGCTACAGGCTCTGAGCTGTCAGCACAGAGCCCAATGCAGGGCTCAAACCCATGAACTGTTGAGACCATGACCTGAGCCGAAGTCAGACACCCCACTGACTGAGCCACCCAAGCACCCCTTATCATCCCCATTTTATATGTAAGAAATTGAAGCACAGATTGGTTAGATAGTTTTCCACAGATGATATGACTAAATGGTGAAACCAGGATACAAATACAGTCAGACTTTAAGACCCATGCTTTGAATCCTTAACTTCCTCATAGTGATGCTACAAGGATTAAATGAACTAGTGGAAAGCAGGACCCCTGCAGAGGTGCTTGGCGCATAAACAAGTCTCAAGTAAATGTTAGCTGTAGTATTATTTTCAGCATTGTCATTTGTTCCAAAAGATATCTGGACCAGAAAACAGGTTTTGACATACGACATCTGAGGGCTATTCTCGTTGACTGCTGGAGGTGTGTACCTTGCAAACGTCAGACTTCTGCTATTACCTGAACAATTTGTGTATTAGGAGTTACCTAGGTAAGAGATAGGATAAACGGTTGGCAACTTTTTCTATTTGTCCATGCAAAAGAGTTCTTCAGCTGGAAGGTATGACGTCTCTTATAAAAGAATGGCATAGTGAGCAACAGCTAGCTGAATTGCAGGCAGTACCCAGATTATAAATGGATTATGTTTCAAAAGTTCGTTTGTCTATTGTTATAAATTCTGAATATACAGAAATAAGGTTGCAAATTCCAAGACTATTTACATAAGTCTATTTATTTAGCCCATTTTAAAGTTCAATGATAGAAATCATGCCACTAGCCCAAGGACAGGCCTAGGAACAAGGGCTCATGTGATAAAAGAGTAAGAAAAGTGTCTTTTGTGGTACAGAAGGAAGTTGAGATCGAGTGTATTCATTATCTATTGCTGTGTAACAAATTATCCCCAAACTTACCACCCTAAAACAATGAACATTATTATCTCAGTCTCTGTGGGTCACCTGGGAGTGACTTAGATGGGAAGTTCTGCTCAGGATCTCTCATGGGGTTTCTGGCACCATCTCCCAGGCTAGAAACAACTGAAGGGGTAACTGGGGCAGGAGGATCTACTTCCAATAGGGCTCATTCACATGGCTGCTGGCAGGCCATCTCCATTCTCATCACATGGGCCATTCCTTGGGGCTGCTTGGGTTCCTCCTGACATGGTAACTCTGGCTTCTTCCAGCGCAAGTGATCCAAGAGAGAACAAGTAGGCAGCTGCAGTGCCTTTTATGACGTAGTCTTTTAAGTCATATACTGTCACTTATGCATATTCTATTCATTGTAGGCCATATGCGATTCAGTAAGAGCAGCTCACATTCGCTGGGAGGGAGATTCAGCTCCACCTCTGGATGGGACAAGTATCAGAATTTGTGAACATACATTAAAATCACTCTATCGTTTTTGTTACCCTCCCATCACTCTGTCCAGACACCCAGCGATATAAAATAGTAAAAATATAACTTACTATAAGTACCTCATGTTCCTGCCTCAACTTTCCTTGAAAACATCTATCCCCTTTCCTTGAATGGAACCCTATTTGAAGAATTTATCCTAAAGAGAGAGCAATCCCACTCCTGACATAGTTGCTTTATTCATTTGTCTTTCTCATTAGTAGAATTTTGGGCAGTATAACAAATAAATGAATTACAACAACTAACCTATTCCCAAATTGGGTGGATTAAGATTTTTGGGGTTGGGAAAACACTGCTCAGTAACCACTCTCCCTTCAGCCCATAGTGACCTGAGGCCCCTGATGACTGAGTATCTTGGGAACCATGGGATCTCTGATGCAGGTTTCCTAACCTGACTCCCATGGCTGCAGCTCTGTAGGGATACGGTGGGCATTCAAAAGTGAAAGGATTTGCTGGGGAGTTCAAAAGCAGTTGGTGCTCTTGCACTTGAGGCATGGAAGATTCAAAAGTGCCATCTGAATCTTCAGGAAAATGATGTTCCATGTGACTTTTTACTGTAGATTTTGTAACCTGAAATTTGGCAATCCACGTAGACTACAACATCATTATCACAGGATAAATAGATGAGTTTGCACTACAAGTCAACTCCAAGTGGAAGCTAGGGGTTGATCTAAGAGTTCCCCTGACAGAGTTGCTGTTTTCAATCTTACTTGAGTCTTAAACCCATTTGAGAACACGGTGAAAGCTAGGGGACTTAACTCAAGAAAACACATATAAGTCACAGTCTTTTGCACATGAATTTAAGGCCTCCAGAAGCCCCTAAAACCCATCCAAGGGCTCTGGATTAAGAATCTCTTAGACTTTCGAGGGAGAAGGGGAGTGGGGAGGCTTATTGCCATTCCATCCTACTATTCGTTTTTAATGTTTATTTATTTGAGAGAGAGAGAGAGACAGAGACAGAGAGAGAGAGAGTGAGCAGGAGAGGGGCAGAAAGAGTGAGACACAGAATCTGAACCAGCTCCAGGCTTAACTGTCACAACAGAGCCCAACACCAGTGTGAAACTCACAAACTGCAGGATCATGACCTGAGCTGAAGTGAGGCTTAACCAACTGAGTTATCCAGGCACCCCTCCATTTTACTACTAAAACTTATTTTTGAAAAAAAAATTTAAAGTACTTATTTTTGAGAGAGAGAAATAGAGTGAAAGACCGAGCGTGAGTGAAGGAGGGGAACCGAGAGAGAGGGAGACACAATCTGAAGCAGGCTCCAGGCTCCGCTGTCAGCACAGAGCCCTAGGCAGGGCTGGAACCCACGAACCCACGAGATCACCATGAGATCATGACCTGAGCTAAAGTCAATCGCTTCACTGAGCCTCCAGGCACCGCAAATCTTAAATCTAAATCAGAAAGTGCTTCCCAGAACTTCTTTTAAATTTGTGGTTGTACGGGGCCCCTGGGTGGCTCAGTCAGTCAAGCGGCCGACTTCGGCTCAGGTCATGATCTCATGGTTCATGGGTTCGAGCCCCGCATGTGGCTCTGTGTTGACAGCTCAGAGCCTGGAGCCTGCCTCGGATTCTGTGTCTCCCTCTCTCTCTGATCTTCCCTCGCTCAAGCTCAGTTTCTTTCTGTCTCAATAATAAATAAAACATTAAAAAAAATAAATGTGTGGTTGTTAACAGAACCAAAGGCCCAAACGGACACCCCTACTAGATTTTCTGCTTGGATTTAGTCTATGTTATAAATGGAGGCAAAAGGGACACTCAGTGAACACACAGGGTAACACATACTAGCTGAAAAAGCAATAGTAAATATAAAGCAGGACATAGAACTGCTGACCACCATAAGCCTTGCTTGCCCTCTCAGGGTTGACCCGACCGTGCAGCAAATTTTGTCAACTTAGGAGAGAAGCAGCAACTCGAGGAAAGAAAGCGGTTTAGTTTCTCACTTAGCAAGATAGCCCTAAATTGGCGTTTTGCCCAGGAGCCGCGGCCAAGATCCCGGCTCGAGATTTCTGCGGCCCTCCTAGGGTGGAGCGACCTCCCCGTAGCAACGCCCAGGCCTGGGCGGGCGGGACCATTCGAATCTACCCACTTGGACCGCAGGCCCCGGCTCCATCCGCTAGCGCCTCTGCGCCCGGGGAGGCGACAGTGCTGCACCGGAGGCCAGGGCTTCCTTGTGAGTGTCCTTCCAGCACAGCCGGGGGCGCGGGGCTCCGCAGCCCGGAC
>NC_043708.1:84908767-84957609 GCF_006229205.1 Suricata suricatta | reverse complement strand
GGGGGATGAGCGGCGACCCCGCGGCAGCGCCCCAGGTAGATGCGCCGCCCCTTCGCCGAGCCCCGGAACCTCCGGGCCGGCCTGGCGCCCCCCGCCACCCCGGGCTTCGGAACTTGTGGGCAGTATTGGGACGCCTTTAATTTACGGCACGTCTCGTTTTTCACAGGATGGGGAGGGACGCGCGGCAGTGCCCCCGGGAACTGGCGCTCCGGTGAAGTAGGAGCTGCCGGCCGGCCGCCCGCACAGAGCCGTACCGCGCCGCGGCCCCTCAGCCTCTGCCATGGCCGGATCCGGCGCGTGGAAGCGCCTTAAATCCCTGCTGCGGAAGGACGATGCGCCGCTGTTTTTAAATGACACCAGCGCCTTCGACTTCTCGGACGAGGCGGGGGACGAGGGCCTCTCTCGGTTTAACAAACTTCGGGTTGTGGTGGCCGATGACGGTTCCGAAATCCCAGAAAGGCCCGTTAACGGGGCGCACCCGGCCCTGCAGGCCGACGACGATTCCTTACTGGACCAGGACTTACCTTTGACCCACAGTCAGCTGAGTCTGAAAGTGGACCCGTGTGACAACTGCAGCAGACAGCGAGAGTTCCTGAAGCAGAGAAAGGTGAAAACCAGGCTGACCGTTGCGGCCGTGCTTTACTTGCTTTTCATGATTGGAGAACTTGTAGGTGAGTTGTGTGGCCAACTCACCTTGCGTTTGCCTTGTCCGGAGGGGTGTTGTCAAGCGTTAGATACCCCTAATTTGAGGTTTACACTTTCTTTTCTGGAAGTGTGTTATTCGTCGACATACCGACCGAGTGATATGAAAAGGCCACACGGTTCCAAAGTGCAGATCACCCTGAGCGCAGCATAAACTTTCAGAGATACCTGACCTTGGCTTCTAGTTCTCCAGACACGGGGACATCCACTGTAAAGCTTAGGACATGAGCTTCATCGTGTATCATTTTACTTCCTCTTAAAAAAAAAAAAATCTGATAAACGCCAGGTCAATTTTTACAACCTTTAAAAATAGTAAATGACCTAGAATAACTTAGAATCATAAAATTTTACAGTATGAAGTGACCTTACTGAACACCTGCTTTACTTTCTTTTTCACAGGTAAGGAATCTGAGGCCCAGAAGAGGTTAAGTAAGTTGTGAGGACTCTTGGCTGGTTTAGTGGAAGAATCACATCTGTAGTCCCAGCTTCTCTCTCTCTCTCTCTCTCTCTCTCTCTCTCTCTCTTTCTCTCTTTTTTTTCTCTGTGTTTGACTTAAGTGGTCTCTTCATACTATCTCCTTTTGTATTTATAGCCAAGAGATTTGCAGAATTAAATACTACTCTCCTGTAAAGTTTTTCATTATAGTGAGAATCTGGAAGGAAACAGATGGCTCCCCTGGGGTTTAGGAACTTGGTTTTTTTCGCTTCTTAATTACCCGCTATAAAATAACATTTTAGAGATTAACTTCACAGCCACGTTAGTGTAATTTGCTAACTTCTCTTAGTGACAGTTTACAAAGTGACATAAAAGCAAGGATATTATTCTGCCCTGTTTCTTAATGAGGAACCATGGTGAGAATGGAGGTGGCAGTCCAGACTAAGATGCTGGCTGGAGGTTGTAGTAGGAAAATTAGGTACAGCCCCTACCTCATTGTGTACCTCCTCCCCAGTCCTCAGTTCAGCCAAGCTGCCCTTCTTTGTCCCGGTGAGTCACAAAGCTCTTTACCTTCCCTCAGGCCTGCAAACTAGCCGGCCCCTCTACCTCAGTGGCTCTCAAACTTTTCTGATCTCAGTATAGTAAGAAATACACGTAACACTGTGCCCGGGTAGGCATGCATGTGTACATACGTATGTATGTACGTACACATACACACCATATATGTAATATATTTTTAATAATACACATTAGTCAATGATATATATATTTCAGTGATACATATTTCAATGACATGTTTCAATGATATATATATATACACACACACACACACAAATCTTATTTTTTATGATGCATTCTAATATTTTTTAAATGATGCCCCCAGCCCACTTAAATGATTTCCTGTTCCACAAAATAGATCAGGGCCTGCAGTTTGAAAAACACTGCTTAACCTCGAGTGGCTTTTCCCAAATTTTCTCTTGTGGTTTCTTGACATTCATATCTTACTGCAGAAGATACCTCTGAGAGACCTTTTCTGACTGACTAAAGTAAACATCTCTTCTCTCCTGTTGTCTCCAACTTTAAAAGCCCCAAGCATGAGATTATCTTGTTTGTAAATTCACTTGTTTAATATCTGTCTTCTGCTGAAATATAAGCTGCATTCCCAGCACCTAAAACAGTGACTGGCAGAGTTGACACTCAGTAAATTTTTGTTGAATTAATTTTTATTGTGTTAGAGAATTATAAATGCTTAAGCTGTAAAGAAATGAAAAGGAACGAAGCTGTAGCCAGATAAGGCATGGCCTCAGCAGACTAAGATTCAGTGACTTGCCCAAATTCACATAGCTAGAAAATTGAGTCACTCTGACTCAGTGATTCTTGAAGTTAATATTTAATATTTGAAGTTAAAATCCTGTTAATCACAATTTTCCCCCTTAAAATTAATTTAGAGTCTATTTTACCTAAATAAAAATTAAGATAAATTGTCCTGACATATCATTTTGAAATCTCTTATTTGGTAAATGTGGCTTTGTGAAAGCCACAATAAGTGTTTTCTTTCAAATGTTTATTTTCAAATATAAAAATCTTTTGTTAATACAGAAATGCCAATACTTAGGATAGGTATTAACAAATATTCAGAATATTACATAGAATTAAGTTGTATGTAGTAGAGCATTTATTAAGGTGTCTCAAAAGCACTTAGAAATAAAGCATCTTTGGGGCACCTGGGTAGCTCAGTTAGTTAAGCTTTGACTTTGGCCCACATCATGATCTTGTGATTTGCTAAGTTTGAGCCCCGCATCAGGCTCTGTGCTCAGAGCTTGGAGCCTGCTTCACATTCTGTGATCTCTCTTTCTCTGCCTCTCCCCCTCTTGCTCTCTGTCTTTCTCTCTCAAAAATAAACAAACATTAAAAAAATAATAAAGCATCTTATATTGGAAGCATGGAGTAATTTAAAAAATGAAGTAATTTAAAGATCTGAAAGAGGGGCACCTGGGTGGCTCAGCCGGTTAAGTGGCCGACTTCAGCTCAGGTCATGATCTCACAGTTCGTGGGTTTGAGCCCCGTTATCAGGCTCTGTGCTGACAGCTCGGAGCCTGGAGCCTGCCTCAGATTCTATGTCTCCCTCTTTCTGACCTGCCCTGCTCACACTCTGTGTGTCTCTCTCTCAAAAAATAAATTTAAAAAAAATCCTTTTAATTAAGATAAATAAAGATCTGAGAGAGGGGTGCCTGGGTGGCTCAGTCGGCTAAGCCTCCAACTTCAACTCAGGTCCTGATCTCACAGTTTGTGGGTTCGAGCCCTGCGTTGGGCTCTGTGCTGACAGCTCAGAGCCTGGAGCCTGCTTCGGATTCTGTGTCTGCCTAGCTCTCTGCCCCTCCCCCATTCAGGTTCTATCTGTCTCTCTCAAAAATAAACATTAAAAATTTTTTAAAAATCTGAAGAGAAGACTTGGTTTTGAATCTTGGTGTTGCCACTGACTTGCTCTGAGACTTTAAACAGGTCTATTCTTTCATTCAGTAACTATTTTTTGAGGACTTTATGCCAAGCACCGTATTGTTTTCTGTATATACAATGCAGATGAAACTATTATAATCCCTACTTTCTGAACCACTTAGTCTAATGGAGGGCACCAATGTTAAGTAAACACATAAGGCAAATTTGGCTCAAATAGAGTAAGCAAGAAAGAAAAGAACAGGAGGACCAGATCAAGCTGGTTTTGATAGACCATATTATGAGTGTAGTTTTTAATTCTAAGTACAATGAAAAGCCAGGGAAGGCTTTTAAGTGGAGAATGATGTGATGGGATTTACCTTTTTAAAAGATTATTGTGGCTCTTACTTGGAGATGGATTGAAGGGTCCAAGGATGGAAGCAAGGAAACTATTGCAGGGATCCAGGCAAGAGATGATTATGGCTTGGACTTGTGTGGGTGGAGAAAAATGAACTGGTTGAGTATCATTGTAGAGGTAACGTCAGCAAAACTGGCTAATGGTTTAGATGTGGGGATTAATGGGAGAGCAGTGTCAGGAATGATTCTGGTTCCTTATCTAGGCAACTGAGTGTACGGAAATGTACGTCATTTATGAACCAGGGAGAAAATACAGAGCAGGATTACAGGCATGGGCTCAAGGATTGTTTTAGACATTTTAGCTATCGGATGTATGTAAAATAACCAAGTAAAGATGCCTACTGTGCTGTTACATTTGAGTCAGTAGTCCAGAAGAGAGGTCAAGTAAGGAGATACAGCGTGTAAGGCCATCAGAATGGAAAAAACCACCTAGAGAACCCAGGTTTTGAGGAACTCCAACTCTGGAAGTCAGGCAGAAGAAAAACAGGTATTCCAGAGTCTCAGAAAATAGAGTATTTCCAAGTGGAAATAACTTGAAGCTGCTGAAAACATCTAATAAGATGAAAACTAAAGTATCCTTTGGATTTAGTAACAGTTATTGGCTAACAACTGCATTTTTATTGGGAGTGAAAAAACTTGAAGAATAAATGAATGCAAACAGACTTCCAGGTAAAGATAGCAAATTAACTCATGTATCTAAATGTACTTTCTCCTGAAGCCTCTCTTGAAATACAATAAAGGGAATTAAAAAATATATATATATGTATGTATATATATATGTATATATATGTGTGTATATATATGTGTGTATATATATATATATACAAGTACATACACACAACCATGTATCAATCCATATATGAGTGTATGTGTATCCACAAAGATGGGGAAAACTAGAGACTAGATAAATTTGGGAAACTAGAAAGGAGACAGATGAAAGAAGTAACTGACTTAATAGAACCTAGAAAGTCAGCTCCTAGGCAAGCAGTTGGGGACAGCCAAGAAGCAACCTACTTAATCAGAATTCATCAGAAACACCTAGAGAATTTATTTGTAAGTTTATTTATTTACCTGTGTATTTAGAGAGAGAGAGAGAGAGTGCACAAGTGGGGGAGAGGAAGAGAGAGAAGGAGAAAGAGAATCCCAAGCAGGCTCTATACTGGCAGCATGGAACTTAACGCAGGGCCTATAAGATCATGAGCTGAACTGAAATCAAGAGTTGGATGCTTAACCAACTGAGCCACCCAGGTGCCCCACACCTAGATAATTTATTAAATAAAACACTAATTGCTAGGGGAGATTTTCTAATTATGTAGGTCTGGGATAGGGCCTGAGAATTTGCTTTTCTAACAAGTTCCCAGGAGAGCTGATACTGCTGTTCTAGGGACCAGACTGAGAACTATTGCACTTCAGAATCCTCAGTAGGCCCAGAAGTGGTTGCACCAGGTTGTTCCCCTAGAAGTGTGAGTAAAGAGGAAGACTAAGGAAGCTAGTTAAGACCTGTGTAAGAGACAGTCAGCTATAATAATAATATAATTCGTAGCCACAGAAATAGGAGATCATGTATCAAGAATAGGCTGGGGCACCTGGGTGGCTCTGTCAGTTGAGCATCTGACTTCGGCTCAGGTCATGATCTCACGATTCATGGGTTCCAGCCCCACATTGGGCTCTCTGCTGTCCCCCTCTCTCTCTGCCCCTCCCCTACTTGCACTTTTTTTCAAAATATAAACTTAAAAAAAAGATTAGGGTATTGTAAAAAAGAAAATCAAAGATAAAGAGCTTTTCAACAATAAACACACAAAAAAATTAAACTTAATAAAAGTTAGAAGATGAATTAAGGTAATCTCTTAGAAAGTAGAGTAAAATGATATAGATAATAGGAGGGAAAAAAACCATAAGAAAATTAGTGTATCAATCTAAACTGCAAGTAAGAGGAGTTTGAGGAATAGAGAAACCAGAGAAAAGAAATTATCAACAAAATGGTGTAAGAAATTTACCCAAAACCGAAGGGTGTACAATTCCAGATTAAAAGAGTCTACAAAATCCCAGCGAATTGGGTGAGAATAAGCCCACACCAAGGTGTGTCATTGTGAAATTTCAGAATACAGGGAACACTTTGTTATCTATTGCCTCAGGCAGCTGCAGTGTTAAAACAACTCCCTCTGATTGTTTTTAACAAACATTCCTTAGGGTTTGCATAGGGCAGATCCCCAAGTCCAGTCCAGTAAAAACAGCCTTGCTAGTATGGCCTTCCAAGGAACTATGAGACGGATCCAATAATGATAGTTCTTTGGGATTGGGTATTTTAAGGAGCTCTAACCCCATTTTATCCCTTACAGTGGCTGCCAGATTGAAAAGTGTACTGTACTTGTTGGTTTTCAGGGCTACCATAGAGCTGGAGAGAGGGAAATGGGTCCAAGGCTAATTAAAATGCCACAGAGCTCACTGTTCTTGAAAAGATTCAGTAATACTTCCTGTATCAGCCTTTGGTTAATGTCCAGGGTTCTGGAAAAGCTGATTTGGACCATTTTTTCCCATCTTCTCACTGCTTTTGTTTAGAAGATGATTTTCCGAGGTCCTTACTCTACTATTTTTGCTGGTGATTATGAACATGTGGCTCTTTAAGTTTAGGTTAAATAAAATGTTGCACTAGCCAGATTTCAAATGCTCAGAAGCTACATGTAACTAGTGTATACCAGGCAGCATAGATGGAATATTTCCATCATCTCAGAAAGTTAATGGACAGTACAACTTTGAGGTATTATCTTTATTTTATAGGTAATGAATCTCAGGCTCAAAAGTGTTAAGTAACTGGCTGAGTTTCAAAACCTCATGTTATTAACTACCAAGTTGTATTTTCTCTTAGTGATTTTAGCTTTTTAATGTCAAGGGAATACATAAAAACGGTATTTGTATAGAGCACACTGCAGTAAATACATGTGACTTCAAGATCGCCAGCTTGGTGTTCTGCTGCTCTTGGCTGTGCACTTACCCCAGAAAGAGAGGCAACAGCTCAGCACACTTAGGTATCATAATACCCTGACCGTGAAGTTCATTGTAACAGTGATTCTCAGAAGTTGATGCTTCCCAAGACTAGAAGCATCAACATCACCTTGGGAGCATGTTAAAAATATAAATTCTCAAGCCTCATCCAGCTCTACTGAATTAGAAATTCTGGGAGCGGGGCAGGCAATCTGCAGTTTAACAAATCTTCCAGGTAATGCTGAGACACATAAGAGTTTGAATGCTCTGTGTTATAAAAAGCTTATTTAATAAATGGTGCTAGGAAAATTGGTTCACCATAATAGAACAACATATATATCTATATAGACACACACCCACACACATATATGAAGTGAATTTTATATGTTACATATACATACAATGCCTGGAAAATCAATGTCAAAAGTTGTATTCTAAATACCACCTTTAATTCTGCTGAGACATTGCTATCTATAACCAAGGAATCAGTTAAGGTACTAGTTAGTCAGTGTACTAATGTACATTTAAAATTTTCTTCCATTTAAATTTGTGTTCAAACCTTCACAAGTACCTACCTTTAGCTTTTTTGTACTATTTAGATATTGTGGTTATTTCAGTGTCTAATAGGATTAGTAGGTTGAGTAAAAGCTGCAGTGCTAAAACAAAAATTTCTGTGTGTTAGCCTCCATTTTAGTGGTACTTAATTTTTTAAGGTCATTGACTCCTCAGAGAATCTGTTCATAGAAATGAAAATTTTCTTTTTTTAATTGTTTTTAATGTTTATTTATTTTTGAGAGAGAGAGAGAGACAGAGACAGAGCATAAGCAAGAGAAGGGCAGAGAGAAGGAGACACAATCCAGAGCAGGCTCCAGGCTCTGAGCTGTCAGCACAGAGTTGGATGGGAGGCTGGAACTCACAAGCTGTGAAATCATGACCTGAGCTAAACTCAGGCTTAACCAACTGAGCCACCCAGGCACTCCATAAGGTGGACATTTTCATCACAAAAATACTTATTTAATGTTTGGTATAAAATTTCAGGATACCTTTATTTAACTGTGATTAGGTAAATATTTAGTTGAAAATTGATGTTTTGTAGGATGTTACATATTTTTGGTTTGATTGCTTATGTTTAGTATTTTAACTAACTTATCTTCTTCTCTCTCACCCTTACTCTAAGGCGGATACATTGCAAATAGCCTAGCAATCATGACAGATGCACTTCATATGTTAACTGACCTAAGTGCTATCATACTGACCCTGCTTGCTTTGTGGCTGTCCTCAAAATCTCCAACCAAAAGATTCACCTTTGGATTTCATCGCTTAGGTAGGTAATTAGAGTTTCTTTTGGCTTTATAAGTTTTATAGTAAAACCACAATGAACTATAACTAACCTTTGGTTAACTGAAATCTTTCTGGTGATAACCTGTTTGAACAAAGCAAATGACAATAGATGAACAAGATATTCAGATACATATATTCCAGGGTACATTCAGCCTAGCCAGTTAAACAGTTTACAACGTATAAAATTATATGGTAATCATTAATCTTTAAATGTTGTTTTCTATTTCCTGAAGATGTTATCAGAAAAAAGTTTAGCTTCATTTTATTCAACCAGGCAAAACTACGTGGGTTTAATTTGTCAATGTGTATTAACCTTTCTTTCACTTCAGGTGTTCTAACCAAAGCTACTGTAGCCCAGATCTTAAGCAGTACTGTCATATGTAAAACATAAACTGTGTGGCTGACCTTCACTTCTGCCTCTGTATCAGTAGAATTCTGTAAATTCTGACAAAGATTCTTTGCTTGACCAAAATTTAGTTAGTCTCCTGAACCTTTTCTCAAGCCCATCTGTGCACTTCCTTATAAAATCTTATTTTAGCAAAAACCCTTCTAAGCCAATTTAACAGAACCCCACTCTTAATATCTGATGGCTTAACCCGGAGGTGATGTCTCATTGCACTGGCTTATCTCTAGCGAGAATTCTATTAGGTCAGTTTAGCCAGAATCCCCCATACTCCTGATGTTTCCTGGTAGTAATTTTCCATCCTCTGACTCCCACCTTGCTCCTTGGCTTTAAATTCCCACTTGCTCATTCAGTATTCAGAGATGAGCCTAAGCTCTCCCCGCACTGCAGAGTTCTATCGCAGTGGTCCTGTAACCTTTCTTGGTAGCTTCCTTCCCCTGACTAAAGTCTTCTTTACCATGTGTTGACAAGCGCCATTAGATTTTTTTCTTTAACAGTGTATACATATTTGTATTTTACTATTTTGAACAAATAAGAATTGAGCCTTAAAATCATACATTGTTATCCATACAACTCTTTCTGTGTTACTGTGTTTTTAGGTTTTTTACTTACTTTTAAAATATATATAAAACAGTTATTTGAACTAATATGTGAAATGCCATATATTCAGATGTCATTTGCTTAGAACCCAAAAATTGACATTTAGGTAGGTTCAGCAAAACCTATCTTAAAGAACCAGAATTAACAACTTGTAGTTTAATTTCATAGAGACACTGACACTCTTGGCTAATACATCAATCAATTCCTCCCCTTCATGGTTACTTTTTAGCCTAATCGTAACTCAGCATCTAGGTCTTCTAAAATTTAGTCACTGGGCCTTCTATGTAAAACTTGATATTGTGCCTTAAAGGCTATATATTTCAAGTAGTTATCAAGATCATCAGATTGGGAAATTATTTGGCATCCTTACCCCTCAGCACTCTCAGCTGCTTGCTGTGCAAGAGAGCCAATTCGGTGAGTGAGGTGTTTCTTTTATTTTTCAAGCCACTGCATAGAGTACATCGGGATGTGTTCTTACAATACACCCCACTGCTTAGCAACATACTATACCATCATTTGTTACTGGATTGCCTTGGGCCTTTTTAAACAACTTCAAGATAATTTTCAAATTTTAATTTCTTGTGATTTAAATACCTTCAATTTAAGATCTAACACTCAAAACGCAGCATCATGGAATGGGGGTTTTTACCTTCTACCACTATTTGAAAGAGTGCATTTCATTTTGTCCTGTGGTCCTTAACCTTTCAGGTTATAGATACTTGGACTGCTAATGAAAATAGGGGAATTCTCCCCCAGAAATGTGCAATAAGAGAACATAGAAAGTCCTACATATAATAAGAACCCATAATCATGAAAATTCTATTAGATATCAAAGAAGTACTTTGTGTTTGTCTAGATAGTCACCTTGCTTCGTCATAGATAACAAGCACTATGAAAACATGAGAGAAAACAGAACTGATTGTTCTATTTATCGCTGTAAGTTTCTGTGGAAGTCGAATCTTCCTTTTTCCTTAAAAGTACAAAGTTCACAGTTGGGCCTAGATACCAGTATTTGACTCCTGTCTCTCCTGAGAGTTCCTTGAAATAAAAACAACAAAGAGAAGCAAGTAATTGGGTCACCAATAAACAAGAAATTTCTGGAAGTTGGAAGATAGATGGGAGTGGTTTGGAGGAAGAAACCAGGAAGTACACTGAGCCAGGAGCTGGATCAGCCCAGCAGATCTCCAGAGAAGACTCAGGGACCGAGATGAGTAGGAGGGAGAATTGGGGCTGAAAATAAGGACAATTAATTGAATGACTATAAATGGGAAACTGCTCCCACTTGTCCACTATGTCCCTACCTTCCTTCCCACCACCACCTCCACTCAGGCAGCCTAGGTATCCCCCGTGCAAAACACCACATAGTTCTAGAAGGAAATTGAACAGAATGTCTGAGGACAGCTAAGGCCTCTAGTGTGAAAGCTGATGATCCAAAATAAGTCTTTTTGATGCTTTCAGGGTTCTGAATCCGTAAAGTGTAGTTCCCTTCCTAGTCACCCCAAAGCCATACATTCATTCTAGTCTGCCCTGCTTTATACCCCTTATTAGTAACCATTTTAATTAGTTTATGGCTAATCCTTCCAGCACTACCTTTCTGTAAAATGACTGTCTCCCTGTCCTGCCCTAAATGTGAATGGATAACCAAAGACCTTTCAGCAAATGAGAAAAACAGAAAAATTAGTCCTATAGGAAGAAAGGTGATGTAAGAAAAAGAAAATGTTTTAGATTATCTTATTAATATGCTCAGAATAATAAAACAGTAAAATATTTTTAAAAAGAAACATACAAGAAAAACCTCTTTGAAATGTTGCTGAAATTTAAAAATTCAATACACAGACTAGAAAATACAACCAAAAAGTCTCAGGATATAGAACAAAAGGATAAAAAGAGGAGGAAAAAGTTAAAAACTTTAGGAGACACAAATTTGTACTATTAAGAACTTAGAAAAAGAAGTTAAAAAACAAAAGGGTGTGACTGTTTAATGGGCAGGGGGCTGCTTCTTGGGGTAGTGAGTGTATTCTGGAATTAGAAATGATTGCTGCTCAACCTTGGTCCTATACTAAAAGCCACTGACTTGGGAACTTTAAATTGTTGAAATGGTGAATTTTATGTTATGTGAATCTTATCTGAATTTTCTAAAAGTCATCTAAAAAAAGAGTGGTTAAAATCTAGGTGAATGAATATTTCCCAAAGGTACAGAGGGACTCAAACCACTAGAAGGGCCTTTTGGGATCTTCACTTTCTTCTTTGCATTCCAGAATTTTATGAGGCTATATGTAGATATAGAATTTATCTCACTTATTATGCTCTTTGGGGACGGTTAAAAAGACAATAAGGATATGTAGAATTGAATAAGGCAGTGGCTGTCCTGTGTTCCACAGATTATAACTGTGTCATGAGTAATCTCTTCACATTCTGAAGGAGAAGGTATGTTTATTTTGGACACTTTTAAGTAGTGTGCCTCCTGTGTCTTGGGGATTCGGATCCTAAAAAACACTGAGAAGGAATCCCCTTCTGATGTGTTACTGTTGTTGAATTTTGTTTTGACAGGGGAGACGGAAGGGTAGGACAGGAGTTGTTTTTTTCTTTGTTGATCTGTCTTGTAAATATGTAAAGTTTATGTGTTGCAAAAATCAAAAATTAACTTCTAATAAAAGGATTTTCTCAGAGAAGCCTTATTTTCATTCTGTCCCCTCCATCCCTTCCTCTAATCCTACTTCCTATTAGTAATGATTTTAAATTCATTTCTGACCTTTTCTTCCAGCATTTCCTTTTGAAAGTACAAGAGAATATATACATATACCTCACCATGTTACTTTATATGTTTTTCATACATGTTCATATCCTGTTACTTGCCACCCTTTCTTCTGCAAAAGGGAGCATACTGTGTACCCAGTTCTAGACCTAGAGGTGGGTGCCTGTGGATGATACTCAGATATTAGTAGTACTATTCCTTAAGTGTATTTTCTTTCCATAATACTTTCTGCATGCCTACTAGCTTTTATCACATTTTTATAGCTATTTTTTATGAAACCATGTCTCCTTCTAGACCATGAATGAAGTAGGAATGGAAACAGATATTATTAAATTCCGTAAGTGCAGTATTCAGGATGATCAAATAAGGACATGAAAACTGTGAAACAGATTATTTAGTATAGCTCATGAACCTCAAATCATTTGTGTTTGCAGTACATTAAATCAGTTTCCAAACTAGGAATAGGGATATTTTTGAGATCTGGGCACTAATATATTTGGGACTTGAAAACATTTATCTGTAATTCTGAAACTCTGGTCATGTTCACAAAGTACACTAAAAATTTATATGATCCATAACATAACTGGGTATGAGAGCCTGACTTCTAGGTCCCTTTGACTTAGTAAGAAGTTAGTCAAAAGAGGGGCACCTGGGTGGCTCAGTCGGTTAAGCATCCAGCTTCGGTTCAGGTCATGATCTCATGGCTCATGGGTTCGAACCCCACATCAGACTCTGGGCTGACAGCTAGCTCAGAGCCTTGAGCCTGCTTCAGATTCTCGCTCTCTCGCTCTCTCTCCCCCTCCCCTGCTCACACTGTCTCTCTCTCTCTCAAAAATGAATAAAATATAAAAAAAATAATTAAAAAAAGAAATTAGTCAAAAGAGTGTTTCTTGTTGATGACAGTCAGGGGTACCCCTATTTGTTTTTTGTTTGTTTGTTTTTACCACTTTTAGAGTTTTGTGAATAAACTGGTTCAGATCAGAGATCTGCAGTTTTACTAGCTAGTAAGACCTTTTGGAGAGTGGTTTAATCTAAGTGCAAATTTTTCTACCTTTTTCCTGTAAAATAGGAATGATAATACTTCCACTGCAGAATTGTAAAAAAAATACATAAGGTGGTAAGGCATAAGTACCTACCTAACCTGGTACTGGGACAGAGTAAATTCCCAATAAAAGTTAGTTCCAATCTTCTTTTCCTTCCCTCTTCTCCCTGCCCACACTTACCCACGCTTTTCATATCTTTCAAAATGGTCCATGCCCCCAAATTGCCTGTCTTCCCTCCCTGCTAATTGGAATTCTTGTCTTTGTGTAACTGTCTAAGCTAGGTAGGAAAAAAGAAAGGTGAGTCATCATGATGATTAAGCAGCAGTTAAAAATTTTTTAAATCTTTTATTGATTTTTGAGAGAGAGACAGAGTGAGAGGGGGAGGAATAGAGAGGAAGACATGGAATCTGAATCAGACTCCAGGCTCTGAGCTGTCAGCACAGGACCTGAGATGGGGCTCGAACCCATGAACCACCAGATCATGACCCGAGCTGAAGTTGGATGCTTAACCGACTGAGCCACCCAGGTGCCCCTAAATGACAGTTTTTAAAGATTCACTGTTTAACTCAGGTCTTTCATGGCATTTTTGGCAATATAATAAAATTTATTTTAGCAAAAATCATTTAGTGAAGATGAGAGAAAGGTAGTTTTAGATTTGAGGGGAAGAGCAAGTGGCTGTCCCAGGAGTCAGTTCCATTCTGGTGATACATTCCTTTCCTTCATGTGAACTCACAGATTGTGTAAAATCATTCAGGTTTTTCTGTTTTTCTTTTATTACATTACAGTGGCAGTCTTCTGTGGAAAAAGGGAGAGCTGGCTAGGAACCATTATATAAGTTGTTTTTAAATGCTTCGATTTACTTGATGTGGTTATGTCCTCTTATTCTTTAAGTTAAAAACCTTAGAACTTAATGAAACACACCGTAGAAGAAATCCCACAAATCCCACAAATAACAAGCACTGTCTCCCAGACCAGGGGGAAATGCTTTTCTAAATAAAACAGTGCTCTCCCCTTGCTTGCTTTCTTTTATCCTTCTCTATATATGGATTATGAGCATAATTGACTCTTACGGTTTTCTCTCACTTCTTGGGCTGAAGAAGCTGCATGGCTTAGATAAAGATAGAGATAATATGAAAGGCCAATAGTAAGCAGAGTTGTCTGTATTTGAAATTTAAAAAAAAAAAGCAAGCTTTACATTTTGCACAGTGCACAACATCAGCCTAGGCTAATGGCAAAGTGACAGTGCAGGAGACTTTTGTAGCAGTGTGTGGTTCCACTGAGCAAAGACCTTGGCACACTTGGCTAGATGATGGTTGTCCTAAGGTAGGTATATAGTTATAATGCAAATTCTGTGTAGTTCGTTATTTTATTCCCTGATGCTAAAGGAGCAGAAAGTATTCAGCTAAAAAATGTCTTCCCCCATACATGCTGCAAAAACCATAATCTCTTCTCCCTGGTTAGTGATTCATTTTAACAGCTTCCACCCACAGTCCCTGACAAGAATTATGCCTGTTTATTATTCACATCTTAGAATTAATTCATGTCACCTGAACATCTGGAAAAGACTAGGTATGTCCTAGAAATGACGGTTTTTACTAGGGCAGAAGGAAGCCATGAGTGAGGTGGTCAATGTTGGACACCCAAACATCAATTTGAGAGGACTGGGTCTCTTGGGTGTGGGGTAGAGCGAGCGGTGAGAAGGCAGCAAATGGAAGAGAACTGAGAACAGCAGTTGAAAGGATCCAAAGATGACTTGCGATTTAGCTTGGTGTTCTGGTGGCAACAGCGGGCCACTGAAAAAAGGCCTCAGCCTGAATGCAGTAGGGCTGTTGATGACTTAGGTAGAAATTAAAATACAGGTTTGGAAATTCTAGTCAAATCCAGCACAGCCCACTGATTTTCCTTTTGTTTCCTTCCTATCTTTTATTGGAAGGAGGTAGAAAAGAGTAATAGCATAAAAGAAAATATAAGAGAGAATGTGTCTCCATTCTCTTTCCCTGTTCATTTTTATAAATCTCTGAAACCTGTCTTTAGATGTCTGCTATAATTTTTTGAGGCAGTAGAAAGACGAACATTATATAATTTGAAGAAAATCTACTCATGATTGGCATATAGCATTAGAAAAGTTAGCAGTTATGATAGGCCAGCACATTTGGCAGCACTCATGGGTTGAGTGTGGTTTACGTAATTGAAGCAAATTGTTAATCATTCACTGAATCAGTGTTCGATAGGTTGAGTGAATGAACCTGTGGGTATGGGTTGGGGAGACCAGCAGTAAATATGTACACAGATACAACATAATTATAAATTACATTAAATGCTATGAAGCAAAAGAATACAGGACTATGATGGAGAATAACAGGACAGAAAAGGAAGGACTCAGTGGTTTTCATATGAATCTTGAAAACCTCTAGTTTTGGTAATTTAAAGATGTTTAAAATACACATTTTTCACATTTTATAGTACCCTCAAAACTTGATAGTACTTGATAATCATCTGTGTTTTCTCCCACTTGATTTTTTCTTACCATTTATTAGCCATTCAAACCAAAACTTTATTCTCTGTATGTGAAATTCAAGGTATATTTTAAAAGACCTCAGTGCTGTTATAATAACATGTATTCAATCATCTTCCTCTTCTAGTGCTACATTTCAGGTGGAGGGAGTTAATTTTTTGTGTGTAAAGTAGCAAAATATGTTAGAACTACTATAATACTAAGTTTTCTAGAATTTCTGTAAAAATTGTTAAAGAGTTTTTAATTTATGATACATTTCCATTTAGTCAAGTTTACCTAAAACTATTGGAGTAGTAATCTTCACAGAAATCTAGGGTTTCAATTGTGAAAGTTCCTGGGTCTCCCTTCAAAGATGAAAATTCCGTATGTACTCCTTTTTTGTTGAAAACCTTTATTGTATGTTATGTGACCGGAGACTAACCCAGAGCAAGAATGAGAAGTGGAGCCAGTCATAATGTGGTTGTTGATGGAAAGCTTCCTTCTCTCTTAAATGTTGGGGGGCAGAAATCCAGCCTGTGTTTATCTGCATTCCATCATGTTAAAAACACTATGAAAAAAATTTTAAATGCTAATTCCTCCGATTCATGATATTTCACCAAAGTTTCATTTATTCATAGTGAAAGAGCTTTTATCAAAAGAAATGATCATGGTACTACTATTAGGAATTTTAGCTATATACTATCATCTGTGCCTTATACTTCTGAGTTATAAATCTGAACCCTAAAAATCTATTTCAGGTTTTCTTTTTCTCCTTTTACATTTATCAGTATCCTGTCTAGAAGACGTTTTGACAGATGATTAGATAAAAAACAGATGAATGACTTTGCTTTTCACCAAGGGAACTAGACATGAAGCCATTCTTTACTGATTACTGGATACTACACTTGATCTTAGCCAAAAGGCCAAGAAGTGATTTACTGATTACTGGAAAAGAGATATATATCATTGATATCAGGATCCTAATATGTTATTTTGGAAATTTCTAGGAATCAGCTGAATTCCATTACTCTTAACTGTGGGCAAACATTGGAGTTCCTTTTATGCTACTCACGTGGGTGAAAACTGGTAGGGAGCACTGAGTGTCCAGCGGCAGGAACCTTAGTGTGTCTTCTAAGTACGGGAGTCCTCCCTACCAAAAATCTGGTCTTGCTTTAATTTGACTTTCACTTTTTTTTAAATGTTTATTTATTTTTGAGAGAGGGAGAGGGGCAAAGAGAGACACAGAATCCAAAGCAGTCTCCAGGCTCTGAGCTGTCAACCCAGACCCTGAAGCAGGGCTCAAACTCACAAATTGTGAGATCATGACCTGAGCCGAAGTGGATGCTTAACTGACTGAGCCAGTCAGGTGCCCCTCACTTTATTATTTTTTTTAAGTTTATTTATTTATTTTGAGAGAGAGAGTGCAAGTGTGAGCGGGGGAGGGGCAAGGAGGAGGGAGAAAGAACCCCAAGCAGGCTGCATGCTATCAGTGTGGAGCCAAATATGGGGCTCAGTCTCACCAACCATGAGATCATGACCTGAGCCAAAATCAATAGTTGAATGCTTAACTAACTGAGGCACTCTGATGCCTCTATTTGACTTTATTTTGAATGTGTTTTTGCCTTATCTGAAAGTTCACGGTAATGTAATTTTAAGTGTTTAGGGAATTATCACTGGGAGGTGGAGTTGCCAGATTTAGCATGTGTTGTGTGCGTACACACATTCTTGAAGGACACTCAGTATGTCTGAAATATTGCATGGGACATACATATACTAAAACATTATTTGTTGTTTATCTGAAATGCAAATTTAACTAGACATCCAGTATTTTTTATCTGGCGTACCTATTAGTGTAACTGTATCATTTATCATCCAAACCAGGACACTTTTGAGAGTAAAGTGGAGCACTTTTAATAGTTTTTCAGAGACAATAGACATACTGGGACTATCCCAAGAAAACTGTAAAGTATTGTCAACCTAATTATCGGAGGTTCTGAAAGGATTTTTAAATAATGGTTTTAGATTTTTGTAAGCAATCACAGCTTTATGTCATTAACTTGTATTTTTATGAATCTTTAAATTTGATTAAGGCATCTTGACACATGATTGAAGTTCTCTTTTTTGGGAACTTGGGGGGGGGCGGTTTTAGAAGAATTGGTTTTATTTATTGAGTGACCAAGTGAATGAGCAAGTGGGACCAGGGAAGGAGCAGAGAGAGGGAGGGAGGGAGAGAATCCCAAGCAGGCTCTGAGCTGTCATCACAGAGCCAGTTGTGGGGCTTAGACTCAAAAAACTGTGAGATCATGACCTGAGCCGAAATCAAGAGTTGGATGCTTATTTAACCAACTGAACCATGCAGGTGCCCTGGTATTATTTTTTTAACTAAGCTCTAAACCTAGCATGGAGCTAGAACTCACGATCCCAAGATCAAGAGTTGCATGCTCCATTGTCTGAGCCAGCCAGGCACACCAGAATTGGTATTAAATATGAATTTTAAAGAGAAAATTCTCTTACTTTGTAAGTTAAATGAAGCCACCACTAAGTACATGAAATTATGGTTTAAGGATACTTTATTTTTTTTTATTATATATATATGTGTACTTTACCATCAGCAGTTATAACTTAAAACAAGAAATTCTGTATGTTTTCTATCTTGTATTTTACTTAATTCTTCTCTTCTAACCTGTTTACTTCTTGTTTGGGGGGATATAGTAAATAACCCATTATTCATATTTAGCTCACCCGTCTTCATTAAAAAAAATTTTTTTTTTACTGTCTTTATTTTAGAGAGAGAGAGAGACAGCATGAGCAGGGGAGGGTCAGAGAGAGGGGGAGACACAGACTCTGAAGACAGGCTCCAGGCTCTGAGCTGTCAGCACAGAGCCCTACACGAACCGTGAGATCATGACCTGAGCCGAAGCCGGAGGCTTAACCGACTGAGCCACCCAGGCGCCCCGACCCGTCTTCATTTTCTAGCCTTCTACCATCTCCCCTTGCACAGCCTAACTAACTTCATTCTGCAAATCCCCCCATCGATAACTTGCTACATGACAACCACTGTGGAGTGCTACAGTAAATGTGACTGGGACGGACCTGGTCCTGTCCTCAGGCTGCTGGAAGTGTGCATTTGATGTGCTGGCCTCTCCGCAGCTTCGTGTATTTCACATTGTCTCTCTCTCCTTCTTAACCCCGTCTCTTTTGAAGTGCGATGATTAGTATGTCAGAAGTAGGCGTAGCACAGTTTTGAATAGGAACTGTATGTTGTCTTATTCCAACATTTATTTGGCTGATGCACAGGATTTTATTGGAGTTTTGGCTACATTAATGAGATGTGTTCAGGAAACAGCTTATAACTGCTAGATAATCATTCTGTGCTGTAACTTCTGCATCAGAATAAAAATATACCAAAGTTCAGTATATATGAACTGCCTGGAACCTTTGAGCAATGAATGGACTCAGATAACAGCTTCCCAGATTGTTTTACCTTTGACAAGATTCGTATCTGGTTTCTCTAAAGGAAAAATTTTCTTTACAGGTATTTTCTTGCTTTTATTGTTTTGATTGTCAACAGTGTTTGTAATGTTGGTTAATTATTTAAAAATGTAAGTACTTCCCACTGCCCTATTTGTGTTATCTTGAAAAGCTATAAAATTATTTTTCCTGTATACTCAATGGTAAAAGTTTATATGATATAAAAGCACATATAGTGCAGTCATCCCTGTCTCCCAGCCCCCCGTTTTCTTAACTAGTTTTATATATCCATTAAGGGATTACATGTACAGATATTATTTATATATTCTTTTTTCTTTTCACAAGTAGTAACATACCACACACGCTCTTGTGTACTTTGCTTTTTTTATGAAACACTGTATCATAGAGATTATTCCTTATCAAACATAAAGAGCAATAATAGTCCTTTTTTTTAACAGCCACACATCATTCCGTGTTACAAGGCCCCTACTAATCACTTCTTTATTGTTTTCAGTTGCTTGCTCTTATATATACAGTGCCTGATGCACAGCTTCATAACATCTCATTTCGCACACGTGCAACACAGCATGAATGGGTTTATTGCAAGAAGAAGAACTTTGGGTCAAATTGTATTCATGAATACTTGAATATCTTGTTTTTCTTTAAAGGTAATATATACCTGTGGTAAAACTTAAAACCTTACTGAAAAGAATAAAATGAAAAATAAGTTCCCCAAGCTTCTAGTCCCACTTCCTAGATGTAACACTTTCTTGTCTTTCTTGTGATTATCAATTTGCCTGATATTTTTCTTTTTTCCTTGTTTTTTTTTTTAAACATAACTGGCTTTATGATATTCCATTATATGGACATATCATACTTTATTCAGTAGGCTCCTCATTGGTGGACACTTAAGATGTCTCCAGATATTTTTTGATAACTCGTGAGGTGACAGTGGAAAACCGTGTAGATATATGTGTTTGCATCCGTATCATGTGTTTATTCTATTGAATAGATTTCTTGAATCCAGGAATACATGCATTTTAAATTTTGATTCATTTTACTAACTGCTTTCCAAAAGATAGTTCCACTTGATACTTCCACCAGTATATCCTTGCTAACTGGTTGTTATCAAAACTGTTTAATCTTTATCAGTTTAGTAAAGGACAAAAAGCAATCATATTCTTCTTTGAACTTCTTGTATTATGATTGACAAATTGGTCATTTCTGTTAATTTTCTGTATATTAGTATTTGTGTCCTTTACACATTTTTGGTTATGGGTTGTTCACTTTGTTAGTGATTTGTAAGTGTAGTCTTCTGTTAGGAAGTAGTCATGTATGTTACAAGTAATTTTTTTCAGCCCTTCATTTTTTACCATGTGTATGGTCTGTCAAATATACACAGTTTGACCCTAAAGAGATCAGGGAAAGGTAGAGAGTGCTGGGAATGAGTTAGTGGAGGATCTAGAGCAAACTACTAAACACATTTTAAATAAGGAAAATAACATGACAGAAATGATATAGTGTTTTTGTCTCTTTAGAGGAAAGATACAAATAAAAGATTGTGAAGTGTTCAGTTTGTATGAAGTGTAATAACCATGCTACAGACATTTTTTTTTTTAATTTTTCCCTCCAGAGGTTTTATCAGCTATGATCAGTGTGCTGTTGGTGTATATACTTATGGGATTCCTCCTATATGAAGCTGTCCAAAGAACCATCCATATGAAATATGAAATAAATGGGGATATAATGCTCATCACTGCTGCTGTTGGAGTTGCTGTTAATGTAATGTAAGCTCTACTTTTTTTAATGTAATAGCTTTATTTTTTAGACTAGCTTTAGGTGCACAGCGAAAATTAAGCAGAAGGCACAGAGATTTCCCCCATATCGCCTGCCTTCACACATGCACAGCTTCCCCACCATCGGCATCCCTCAGTGGAGTGATGAACTGCACATCACACAGTGCCCGTGGTTTACATTCGGGTTCATTCACTCTTGGTGTTGTATATATATTCTGTGGGTTTGGACATTGTGGTGTCATATACCCTATATTGTTTTCACATCTGTATTTTTAAGTACTGTGAAGCTAGAGACTTTTATACATGCATTGAGTAATGGGCAGTGGTATTTTTATGTATTTTAAACATATATTTTAAATATGTAATTTTTCTTGTGTTAATAAAATGCTTAGAATTATAAATTCCTCATTAGTTTGCTCGGTTATGCTGAAGTTTGACTAACAATGAGGAATTTAACTGGGACAAAGCTTTTTTTAATTTTATAATACTTTTATATTAATAAGATTTTTAACTACAAACTTTTTTCCCTAAAAACCATGAAATTTTTAGGTTATATGCTTAATCATTTGGACTATTTACCAGATAGTAAATATTTTAGGCTTTGAGAGCCACGAAGTCTCTTCTGCAGTCACTCTGCTGTTACAGAACAAAAGCAGCCACATTTAATACGTAAACAAATAAGCATGTCTGTGTCCCAGTAAAACCTTGTTTACAAAACCAGGCAGCGGGTCACACACGGTTTACAGACCATGGTTTGCCAATTGCTGCCTTCCATTCCTACTTAAAATGAAATTAAAGGCCTTATCCTCACCTTTTTAATAAGATCCTGTGTGCCTCTCTAACTCACATCCTAGCACTCTTGCTCACTTCAGTCTAGCCACAATGGCTGTCTTGCTTTGTTGAAACACACAGAGCACATTTTCGTCTAAAGGCCCTTGCCCTGGTATTCCTTCTGCCAGGAATCCCCTTTCTCCACCACATGCTTCCTGACTTGATTCGAGTGTCTGCTTCACTGGAATCTCTGAGAAGCCGTGTCTGACTGACCACCACACCCCGCCCCTCAGCCCTCCCCTTTCCTCACAGTGCTTTACTTTTCTTCAAAATAGTTGCATTGGCTGGCAGTTATTTTATGTATTGATTTGTTGACTTCTCTGCCTTCTCTACTAGAACAGAAACTAGTAGAGTTATTATAGTGTTATTATTTTACCTGCTGCACAATAGGTGCTCAGATACGTATTAAATGAATGAGTTCCATGTTGCCTCATTAGTGTCTGATTAGTAGTAAATCTTTTTTACCAACACTACTAGGAAGAATAATAATGTTTTCTTTTATTTTTGACAGAATGGGGTTTCTGTTGAACCAGTCTGGTCACCACGCCCATTCCCACTCTCTGCCTTCAAATTCTCCTACCGTAGGTTCTGGGTGCAGACACAGCCACGGGCAGGATAGCCTGGCAGTGAGAGCCGCATTCGTACACGCCTTGGGGGATTTGGTACAGAGTGTTGGTGTACTAATAGCTGCATACATCATAAGGTTCAAGGTAACAGGATTGCTAATTTTTCTATTTTCAAATATGTTTAACTTCGATATTAAAACTGAAGGTAATTGTCTTTTATCAGTATATTGGACACCAAAGCCAGTCTTACTCATTTTGCATTTAGTTAGGCTCAGTTGAGCCATCAGTATAGCTCTTTTGCTAGCACTAACTGCAGTAGTATCATTGTACAGAGTAACTTACCTGTAGCTGGCTTCAGTACCACCTTCACGCAATCATAAGCCTTGTCCCTGAACTGTGCACTGGACTAGAAATCCAGAGATTTGGGTTCTAGCCTTGGCTCTGCCATTTATACTTGGACATTGAGCAAGTCCCTCAATTCTAAACTCTTATTTAATTAGGTTTATTTATTTTGAGAGAGTGCACGCAGGCTCGCGCACACACGAGTAGGGGAAGGGCAGTGAGAGAGAGCGCGAGCGAGCACGTACGCAAGTGCATCTCCGGCTCCACGCTCAGCGCAGAACCTGATGCAGGCTCGATCCCATGACCCTGAGACCATGACCTGAGCGAAAACCAAGAGTCAGACACTGAACCAGTTGAGCCACCCAGGTGCTCCTCTAGATCAGATAAATGGCTGCTAAAACTCGTTCCAGCTCTGATATTCTCTGGTTCTGGGTGGAAGATTTAGGGAAGGCACAGAGAAAAGCAGTAGAACAAATGATTAAACCTCTGGAAATAGGTCTTACAAGGAAAGGCATTTAAACAGTCTAGGAAAGGGTCACGGTATCTAAGTTGTTAAGGTATTCCTCAGTCCTGGCAAAGGCAGCTAAAGAGCAGGGGACATGAGGACAGAGTATGGCTTGCTTTGCTTTACAGTCTGTCATGTCAGCCTGTACTTAATTATACGATTTTGCTGTCACCTTTCAGCCAGAATACAAGATTGCCGATCCCATCTGTACATATGTATTTTCATTACTTGTGGCTTTTACAACATTTCGCATCATATGGGACACAATAGTTATAATACTAGAAGGTAAGATCTCACTAATATCCCCCGTCGTGGGTTTATTATTTCTCTAAATCAGATTGGAGGTGGGGGGTGGCACTCTAGGGTAGGTAGGAGTCATGTGTTTTCTTTTTACAGATGCTTACTAACTATAGTAACACCACTTTATGTGTATATAAAATACAAGAATTGATGTGCCCTCCCATCTGTTACTCATTTGATCCTTATCCTTGCTAAAGTAGGCAAGGTAGACATTATTATCCCTATTTACCAACAAGAAAATTCTTGTTGGGCAAGAGGGGCAGTCAAGGTAATGCTGCTAATAAACTATGGAGCTAGGACAAAAATGCAACTCTTTTGAGTCTTACTACAATTATGTCTACTGGTTTATTTATTAATTCCTTAATTCCCATTTAACTTGCCACTTTGTTATACTTCCAACATCCCTACTTACTGATATTATGTATATGCATGTAAGTTTTCGACAGTACTTTATCATAGGATGTTACTTTTCATTTCTTTTTCTGTTGACCCTAGCTTTTTCAAAAAATATTTATTTTTGAAAGAAAAAGAGAGAGAGTGCGAGCTGGGGAGGGGCAGAGAGAGAGGGAGACACAGAATCCCAAGCAGGCTCTGCGCCGCGGTCAGTGGGCCTCAAACCCTGAACTGTGAGATCATGACCTGAACCAAAATCAAGAGTCAGACACCTAACCGACTGAACCACCCAGGTGCCCCAATCCTAGCTTATTTGTTAAATAAGTATTCAGGTTTGATTTTTTTTTTCTAAGTTTGAGAGAGAGAGAGAGAGAGTGTGTGTGTGCATGCACACGTGTGCCAAGCATAGGTGGGAGAGGGGCAGAGAGAGAGAGAGCGCGAGAGAGCGCGCGAGAGCGAGGACAAGCCCACCCCGTGCCAGGGCTCCATTCCACGTGGGATCATAACCTGAGCCAAAATCAAGAGCTGGATGCTTAACCAACTGAGCCATCCAGGTGTTCCTTATCTTAAAGTATTAGTAAGATATTTTGAAGTACTCATTTAAACTGAATTTGGTAAAGCCATTTGATTTCTTTGAAAAAAAAAAATTGTATCAGTTATGTATAACTTCCCCCCCAAATAAACTTTACTTATAAATGATATATTCTAAACTAATAGGCGTGCCAAGCCATTTGAATATAGACTACATCAAAGAAGCCTTGCTGAAAATAGAAGATGTCTATTCAGTGGAAGATTTAAACATCTGGTCTCTCACTTCGGGAAAACCTACTGCAATAGTACACATCCAGCTAAGTATGTTGCTGATGGTGGACTTTATCTTTGGAATTGAATTAAACATGTGTGCTTTTAAGTAAATAGGAAAATGTTTCTGCTGGAAAGATTTGCTTTAGGGAAGGGTTCAGACTTTACAAAAGGTGAGTTGCAGATCAGTAAGGACAGTAGAGCAGACTTGTGATTGGTACCTAGTATTCTTTCTCTGAGAGTGGACTGGAATAATAAGCCATCCTGGCTTTTTCAGCTGGTGTACTTCTCCCAGAGAGCAGCTTCAAGAGGGGAGAAAATCTAATAAAAATAGGTTCACTGTATATTAAATATGTTATTTCCTTGTGTCACTGGAACTGTGTACAGTGAATAGTAATGATATTTTTTCTTGACATTGCAGTTCCTGGAAGTTCATCTAAATGGGAGGAAGTACAGGCCAAAGCAAAGCACGTATTATTGAACACGTTTGGCATGTATAAATGTGCTGTTCAGCTTCAGAGTTACAGGCAAGAAGTGGACAGAACTTGTGCACATTGTCAGAGTTCCAGTTCCTAATTTCATGTGTCTTGAGGACCACTGCCTTATTTATCCTGCAGTCACAGAGCTGAGAGCAATAAGTGTGCACACCTGCAAGAGAAAATGGGTCCCTGACAGCTGTGTCCCCATCCAGCACCCGTCTCTCAAAATAGTCACTCCAGCCTGACAGTGCTCGTTTCTGTTTAAAGGCAAAGTGAGACTTCACCAGGATTTTCAGATGAAGATGTTTCCAAAACACTATTTACAGAATGAGACTTGACTACAGATACCTCAGAGAAGACAATCCAAGACCACACTTTGGTAATTACGACTGAGTACATGTGTTAAAGGAAGCATCAAGAATTCAGTATTTGCATTTAAAAATCCTTTTTAAAGACCATTTTTTATCAAGCCAGTGGTGGAAAGCTGAATATTTTTATTGTGTAGTCTTGACAACCAGCTTCTGGAATTTGACATCCAGCTATGTTTTTACAGAAATTATTTCTCAACAGATTTCAGAGAATATTAGGAATTATCCAGATAGTGGAATAAGCATGTATTCCTACGTGTTTCAGAAATGTTTTATTTCACAAATAATGTTATTGTTATAGTTATACATTATAAACAGCTTTTTCCAGATGTTACAGGGTTTTGAAGCTCAGAGTTATCATTTTGGTTATTTGTAATCTTAATCAGAACCAAATCTTTACATGTTGTGGTTGTCAATGTCATTAGGAATATTTAGGAAATATTTTCAATACTATTCTGAATGGCAGAAGTTAATCTTATTCTATGGCAATTTAAAAGACAGGAGTGAGGATGGAGTATGGAATGTCAGATTTAGGTGTTCCTGCAGTCATGTTTATTATTCATGAAATTATCTTAAGAGCAGGAGACTGCAAAATGTAGTCAGTGATCCTCTGTCCTTGTGAGAACTGAAAGTGTGCTTGGTACCTTGCTTCCTGCCTCCATGCCAGTTAGTCTGTGCCTTTTCAGGGAAAAACTCTGGAGGGCTAAGATTCAATTTGTAATGCCTATCTTTCCCATGCCCATGTAGATTAACGGCATTCCTCCAGAGAGAAATTTGTTTGATGATATGGGTTAGGGATTCTCCACTGACTCCAGAAACCCTAAGATATAATTTTGAGGTTTTCCAATAATACCATAGCAGAAATGCCCACAGAGATCGTGAGAAGACATTAAAAAAGAAAGAAAACGTCAAGAGTTTTTGACCTTGTGTTTGTGTTTTTTGAAACACAGGAACAGGGATGGATATTCAGTCTGTGTCCTAGGGAGGCTAAACCTGAACCTTTCCAGACTGAATGCAACCGAATTGGTACCAGTTGTGTTAATAAGGTAGCTGTGAATAATCAGGTTTCATTTTGCAACTGTTGGTTTTGAGATGATCTTTATGCACTTTAGAAGTCCGTTTCCACAGGGACAGTTTCTTAACCAAGAAGTCCTCAGAGAATTAGAGTACAATTACTAGACAAGTTGTGAATTAGAAGCCTACATAAACATGCAGATGACTAATAGTATCAAAGAAGGAAACAGATTTCATCTCTCTACCAAGTACCTCACTACGAGGAAACCTAAGATAAAACCTGAAGTTACCTAAAAGATTATTAAGAGTTGATGGTATCCACCAAATCACGATTGATGAGGGTTAATGTTAAAACCCGGTGTTTATTGAATTGAAAACTAACTTTATGCAATTCTTGTTGTGAATCCATTTAAAATAATGATTTGAGTTTTTCAAAAATTTTAGTACATACACTGTTTAAGTCAAAATTCTCAAATATGGAAGGAAAATAAGAATAAATGAGAACCATTTCAGTGGACATCTGGGCACTTACGGACTTTGGGTACCTAGCAAGAGAGAGGAAAAGAACGTGCTGATGGGTTTCCCCGTGTTTGCAGGCGCTGTCCATTCATCCACTGAGCTTGTTTCCTGTGAACTTTCCTTTATCTTAAATAGGAGGATCTTACTTTTCGTGTCCACCTGCTCCTTGAAAACGCTGTTTGATAAAACAGTCTGAAATTCATTTGAGGATTGAAAAGGCACTTTTGTAAAATGCAGAAACACTAAAAAGTTTTGTAAATTTTAATGAGTGTGCTTTGTTTAAGTGAGGTGCACATGAAGTTCCTTGTGCTTTGTGTTTTATAGCGAGGACCACAGATTTTGTATTTGTGCTTTCCCAGGGCTGAGATTGAAAACCGATAGATTTCACTTTTTGTAACTTGACAAAACCCACAGAGGACGATGTGAATTTAGCAGATATGACCAGGAACTGCATAGTGGAAGCCAGAAGCCTTGGGTCTGTGCCTCCCCTGCTGAGCTGCAACCCTGCGTCACAGCCCTTAGCCAGCCCTCACAGGAAGAGTTCTCCACTGTCCTGCCACAGGCGCTGGGTAATCTTGGATAAAGGCCTTGCATTGTTAATTTTGCACTGAGAAAACAGACCGCATGTAGAAACTGGGCAGTTCTTCAGTGTGATGTATTTTTTAAGTAGACTCCATGTAGCATAGAGCCCAGTGGGAGGCTTGAACTCCCAACCCTGAGATCAAGACCTAAGCTGAAATCAAGAGTTGGACAGTTAATCAACCAATGCACCCAGGTGCCCCCAGTATGATGTATTTTAATTAACATGTGCAGTTACTTGTGTGTAAAAACCTGGCTGTCACAACTCTGGCCAGAGGCAGCATTTTGATTTATTTTAGGA
Source organism: Suricata suricatta (assembly GCF_006229205.1). NCBI lineage: Eukaryota > Metazoa > Chordata > Mammalia > Carnivora > Herpestidae > Suricata > Suricata suricatta. The sequence goes on along the minus strand of NC_043708.1, from coordinate 84,929,739 downwards.
AAAGACCTCTTTTTCATTAACAACCATGCTGCCTTACAAATCTAATGTGAGGAGTACGGTTGCATGAGGCATCTTTCAGAGGGCTTTGAAATGTAGAACCAGAAGCAAATAGAATTCCCACATGCACTTCCCTTTAGCTGTGCCTTGTGTAATGTGAGCTCAGATTTTTGTGTCTTGCAGCTCCCATCAGTATTGTTTGCCAAATCACAGGATCTTATTCTATTGCTTTTGTCTCAAGTTTGGGTACTTCTCCCATTTTCTAAAACTAAGTTTCCTGCTCTTAAAAGTCTCAGTGTTCTGGTTCTGTGTCTTGAACCCAGGTGTCCTCACTGAGTGTTTGTTTTTAGTAGAATTTTCCCAGAACAGACACAGGCAGAATCAGATACATGAGCTTCCCTTTCGTTTTAATGTGAGGAAAACCATCTTTCGTAAACAAAGCACCACTTATAAAGTGTTTCTAGGTGAGGAAGAGCCCTTTTTTCAAACAGCTGATGGTTCCTGATCCAGATTTCTCTTGCACACTGAACTTTACAGAAGAAGTATGACAGAAATGGACTTCACCCTACAACCGGAAGTGAAGGGTCTCTCATAAGACTGGGTGTGTTTCTTAAACAACCACTCTCACCACTTTCGAAGAGACAGTCATTCAGTTCTGAAACAAGCACAATTAGGTAAATTTATTTTCTTTTTATGAATCTATGTGAATTGGTCCACCATAATGAATAAGGTCTGTTCGTAAGAATTTGAGCCCCTTTGGAATAAGGTTTTGGGCAATTTTGCTGTTGACTCTGCCTTACGTATAGTAAATTTAAAGTTACAGAATGTGTTAATAGATGTAAAATTAGTTCATTTGGCTCAGTTTATTTTTAAACCAAGCTTAGCTCATGGGCCAGTTGGGTACTAGTCACAAATGAATAGTGACACCTTGGTATATGCTGTGTTGAGGGGAGGGAAGTCTGATTTCCAAACGGTTAAGTTTTATTTGACACTAACCAAAACATGATTTGCAAACTCATAACCACAGATCTGTCACGGGAATCTTGCCAGAAAGGGCATCAGATTTGTTTTATAGCTCACCAATCAGGGATATTTTTTGTGATGTTTGTAGGAGCCCGCAAATTAGAAGAAATCGTCAAGGCACTTCCTCATTGAGTTGTGTATTTGCATTCAGGCCACCTGATCCTTGAATTCTTGCTTACAAAGAGTTTACGCCCTTATGTTATTCTTCTGATCGTATTGTAAGGACCAACAAACATTTTCTGATTTGGGGTAAGACTGGAAACCATTTACAGAGACTTTCCCAGTTACATTTATGACAGCGTCAACTTAAATATTTAATATCAAATATATTCTGAAAAATTGAAATGGCCAGTATGTTACCTTTGTACCAGGAAGATACTGTATATTTGGAAAGCTTAAGCTTCTCTAAAAATATGTTATTAAGCCATATCACAGTTTAAGAAATTGTATATACTTCTCCATTTGCCCTTTCAGAAACCAGGTATTTTGCATACGATTGATTTTAGGAAGATTTTGAAGCTGGTGTTTGTCCATATAATTTAAGATCAAGGTATAGTATATGTATATGTACTGTATTTGGAATTTCCAAATTGTAATTTCCTATACACTAAATAAAGTATTGTTTTGCTGTGTGGTTTATTAAAAAATGAAAATATATAATCCTGAAGTTTCTGGGCTGCTTTATTAAGCAATAGCAGTAGACCTTAAAACATAGTAATAATCTTAAAAAGCATTGGAAAATAGATTATAACATAGTTTTATAAACTCAGGCTGTAATGCCTTCTTTAAGATGTTTAAGAAATAAACCTGGGGGAAAGCTTCCAGATAAAGAATAAAAGAGATATTTGGGGCACCTGGGTGGCTCAGTCAGTTAAGCGTCTGACTTCGGCTCAGGTCATGATCTCACAGCTTGTGGGTTCGAGCCCCACTTCAGGCTCTGTGCTGACAGCTCAGAGCCTGGAGCCTGTTTCAGATTCTGTGTCTCCTTCTCTCTCTGCCCCTCCCCCATTCATGCTCTGTCTCTCTCTGTCTCAAAAATAAACTATATTAAAAAAAAAAGAATAAAAGAGATATTAAAAGAATCTGTAACTTTTTTTGTGAGTCACTCCAGCCCTGGCAACAATGGCAGGAAGGAAACAGGCTCCTGCGAAAGGACGATTGGTGAGGGAGGGCCTTTGTGAAGGCTGAGAGGAATGACCCGGCGAGCCTCCCGTGGGGCAGACAGGGTCAGCACGCTATGCCTCATGGGCCGAGTCGGGCCTGCAGCCTGTTTTTCATGGCCCATGGAGCTGACAATGGTTTCTGTATTTTTTAATGGTTAAGAAGATAAGAATAATACGTGAAAATTATATTGAACTTTAAATTTCAGTGTAAATAAAGTATTCCTTAAACACAGCCACACTCCTTTGATCACATATGGTTACCTGTGGCTGCTTCGGTGCTGCAGTGGCAGAGCTGAGTAGTTGGGACAAATTTAAAATCCTATCTGACCATTTACAGGCGAAGTGTGCCCACCCTTGGTGTACACTTGGTGTATCATTTCAAGGCTCTAACGGCAGAGATGGGTGCGGCAAGCTCTTCTGGAGCTTTCTGTGACTGGCCAGTCGGAAAAGCTTCTCCCCTCCCCCTGCCTTTTTTTCTTTTGTCTGTCTTCCTGGGAGTTTGAGGCAGAGATAGAGGAAAAGAAGAGCAAGATTTCAAACACCATCTATGTGCCATCCTTTCTAGTGTTTACTAGCAAAGCAGTTTTCTACCCCCAAATACCAGGATCATTTCAGAAGACTTTTCAATATACAGGTTTACTTGATTTTTTAATTTTCACTGAGTTACAACAAAAAATAAAATGTATGTATGTTGAGGACCTTATCCAGTTTGTGTCAACTGGGAGCTCACGAATGAAAAATACCATTTTATCTGCTAAGATGAAACTTGGTTACCGGGCGTTAAAAATAATATGTTCCTTGGGGCGCCTGGGGGGCTCAGTCAGTTAAGCATCTGACTTCAGCTCAGGTCATGATCTCACGGTTCATGAGGTTAAGCCCTGTGTCACACTCTGTGCTGACAGCTCAGAGCCTGGAGCCTGCTTCAGATTCTGGGTCTCTCTCTCTCTGCCTTTCCCTTGCTCACACTCTGTCTCTCTCTCAAAAATAAACATTTAAAAAAAATCTTTAAAAAAAAAGGCTTAATGTATGTTACATCTTTAAAAAAAAAATATGTTCCTTAAAGTATTCTAGTCACCTAAAGACTCATCTATTTTTGAAAATAGTAATAAAATATAGTTTTATTAGTGAGATGTTATATTAGTAAGATGTTAACATTATTTGATTATATACCTAGCTATGTATCTATTTTGATGTCATTTTTTCCTGTCCTTGTCAGATGTTAAAGTCAAATTTCTTTTACAATAAATTATAAATTAGCCTTACAAACTCTTATTTATGCCAAACTTTCAAATTTATTTAATATATTAGGTAGATAATATCTTTGGTTATAATTCAATTCCAACTATGATATATTTTCTTTAAGCTGTCAGACAGCCTAAGCATAAATAGGAAGTATGAAGCCTTATGACTAAATATCATCTTTATATAAATCATATGTTTAGTATTAGGAGGTTTAAAAATCCAGCCTCAGTGAAATATCACCAAAGATCTCATCATTTTCAGGCAGCAATCTGGTTCAGGGCTTTAATGTGACTTTACAGAACATGAACTATCAAGTTTGGCCTGTGGATATTACCCAATAAACATGAAGGTGATACTTTGTAAATTACCAGATTCCTTCCATGAACTTTTCAAAAATGTCTTCTGGTTTGACTTTTCAAATTCCTAGTGTCTACGTTTTACGTGCCAGGTTCTGCATATTCGTTTGTGGGGTTTTAGTGTGTGTGTTTGTTTGTTTTTAACACTTGTTCGCTTTAACAAAATGCTGGCGCCATGGGGAAAATGTGTGTGGGTTGGTTTTCTACAAAATACACTGACCTATTTCTTTTTAATTTTTTTTTATGTTTTATTTATTTTTGATACAGAGAGAGACAGAGCATGAGAGGGGGAGGGGCAGAGAGAGAAGGAGACACAGAACCGGGAGCAGGCTCCAGACTCTGAGCTAGCTGTCAGCACAGAGCCTGATGTGGGGCTCGAACCCACGAATGTGAGATCTGACCTGAGCTGAAGTCAGAGGCTTAACCGACTGAGCCACCTAGGCGCCCCTATACTGAGCTATTTCTTAGGGAGAAAGTAGGATTTTTTTTAAATGAAAATTTTCAGAGACCCCATGAATGCAAAGCCAACTGTAAAGCAAGACAGACCACCTCTGTTCCCCTGACTTCCTAGGTTTTCCATTATTCTTTCTTCTGCTTCATCCTCGGAGGAATCCTGCCAACAACGTGGGTGGTTACAGGGATACTTGCCTCAGGACCAGGATTGTAGCCGGTATCTGGCCTAGTCAAGGGATGAAGAAGTGGGGTGAGGATGAGAGTTTCCTGGACCTCCGGCATTAAAGCACAGTGCCCCGCGAAGGCTACCGGCAAATCCTAGTTCCAACCGGCTATCACTTTACGGTTTGACTGGAGTTTCAGCATTATCTGAACACAAGCCTATTCCATCCTCTCTTTGCCTTTTGTGTAAGAATATTTTCCAAAGTCCAGCATATTTGTTAAAGTTCCAAGACAAGGTATCATAATTCACAGTGTTTTAGCCGTTGAGATGTACATATTTGATTTGAGAAGCATCCTCATCTTTAAGATACCATAATACTGAAATTGGGACATCTCAAAGAATTGGTTTGGTTGGTTGGGATTTTTTTTTAATAAGGTATATTGAGACTACATCCAGATGTCAATTCATTTTACAATCATTCAACCAAGAATTGATGTTTGGAGACCACCTCCCTCCCACGGAACACGGTGTGGACTAGAACAAAAAATTCCTGTGTGTTTTTTTAAATTAAACAAGAAATGAAACAATATTATGTTTTTGGAAAGCATTTTGGGTCAAACCTTCACTCCTACAAATAGAACACTCCCATTATGGATGGTTTGAGAAATTGGCCTGTAGGATAAAATCCATCCTCTTACTAACGGCATATAAAATCCTTCTGGTTTGGTGACTGCTCACTTCTGCACCCACAGACCCACCTTTCCACAGCCACTGTCCTATCTCCCACGCTTCAGCCACACCAAACCACTGTCCAACTTTGGTTAACCGGGTAAATGATTGCTAACATTTACTGAACCTTCACTGCAGTTCAGACAAGAAGGTACTGCTCTGTCCTTTATTGTATAATTCTCATGGTGGTATTTTGATGAATATTATAATTTCACTTTACAAATGAAGAAACTGAGACATGCTGAAAGTCACATAGGTGGTCATAATGCAGGAAGAGAAGGTGACAGACATTTCTTATAGTTATAACTGGTAAACAATACAAAAGGAATCCAGTGTAGACTAAGGTAGTCAAAATCACAACCATGTTTCAGATAATAGATGTCTACAAGTAATGGAAGTATAATAGTTTAGGAACACACACTTTCTATAATTTATATACGTGCTTGACAAAAAAGTAGCCAAAAGTTTACTCCATTTCTTGAGTTCTTGTTTTTTGAGGTGCCAGAATAGTGCTAAATCAGGTTGTAGCATGTTGTTCTCACTAGCCTTTCCTCTCTTCATTCCTCAGTCCTCACGGCCATGACCGGGAAGGGTTGGGACCCATACCCCAGGGGCTGGGCTCCTTCTGGCATTCCTTCCACAGCCAGCCACTGCTCTGCTCTCCCGACAAAGCACTGCCGCATCCACAACTGGTCTCCTTTGTGAAGGGGAGGGGCTGTTCCATGTTATAGTCAACATACCACGGGATCCACTGGGCACAGCAGTCCTCCAAATCTTAAGTCAATGCTCACATTGCTTGGGGAGAGGGAAAGGTGGCTAAATCAAGCAGAAAGGGTTGTGCCCACCACTGAACCATCACCAAGACAGGATCGAGACAAAGAAACAGCTCAGAAACATTACATAGAGACTGTGAACCCATGGAAGCAACAAAAACACAAGCCTCCAGTAATTCATAGATATTTCCAAGAAGTCAATGAACTTCCCACAAGCCATGGAATTATGGGTTAAAGCTGATCTCATCTTGGCTGGGGGCGGGTAAGACGTAGTAGAAATCTGGGTTAGTTACTAGGTAGCGCCAAACCAAATAGATGCTCTCACTGTGAGCTCACACAGAGTATGGACCCAGAGAGGGCTGCCTAGGTTTCCATCCTGGCCCTCCCCCTCTAGTCCTAACACTGAGATTTGGGGGAACTTTTTGACCTTCTCTGTACCTCAGTTTCTCTGTCCACAAAATAAAAATATTAACTGTCCCTACTTCATGTGACTTTTATGAGGATTAAATGAGCTACATAAAGAAAGTGCTGAGAACACATCATTATTATAAGCTAATTTCTTCACAAAGGCACTGCCTATTATTTTTTCACTTGACTAATTGAGCAGTGCCAGTCTTACAGCTACCAGAACAAGGTGAAGTTTCTTATCCTGCGCTCCTCTGCCCCTTCTTTATCTGGAAAATCATTTCCCCAGCTTCTTTACCTCACAAAAAACAACTCATCCTTAAAGACTCTCCTCAGCCATCTTCTCCTCCAAAAAGCCTTTCTCTGCCTCCCTATGTTAATTAGGAGCCCTTCCTCTGTGCCTCCCTCCCGCCTTCATTTGGTCACTGTGGGAGCCACCACTGTCTGATTACCCACAAGACCCTGGGGGAGGGACCTAGGTGTTTTCTTTGAATTTCCAGTGTTGGAGACACAGAAGGGCTATGTGAATATTCCCACAGTTGGAAACTATGTATACACTAAATATCTTTTTTTTAATGTTTGTTTACTTTTGAAGGAGAGAGAGAGAGAAAGAGTGAGAGAGAGAGAGAATGAGCAGGGAAGGGAAAGAGAAGTAGACACAGAATCTGAGGAAGGCTCTAAGCTCTGAGCTGTCAGCACAAAGCCCAATGTGGGGCTCAAACTCACAAACCATGAGATCATGACTGAGCCAAAGTCAGGTCCTTATCTGACTGAGCCACCCAGGCCCCCCACCAAATAATCTATTTTTGCATGGAAATGTTTTAAGGAGTCCTAGGAATCCTCATTGTCAATGTTGTAAGCTCTTTTACCTAATGTAACTTAAACCCTATCATAAAACTGCTTCTCTGAAAAAATGTTCCAGACTGACTATCTCCCAATAACAAAGAATTGTGGTTTTTTATACGTGGGTATGTATAATTACAGTTATACAGAATACAGCTATTCAAGAATTTCTGGTTATTTTCTGTATCTCTTTAAAAAGATGACAACAGAAATTAGACCCATTTCTGAAACACCCCAGACAATTACACAATTAACTGCAACTAAATTAGTGTTACCAGCCAGCAGCTATTACCATTTCCAGAACCCGATACTCTCTCCTGGAGCCCTGGTGGTAGCACCAAGCTAGGTCCTGTCAATTCCAGTCTTGCTGATGACACCATGTTTATTTTACAAGACACTTTATTTTTAAAAGATGAACGGTAACTATTTTCAGCTTGAAACTGGGGGAGAGCTCACACTACTTTAAAAGTACTGATGGAGTTTAAATCATTTTTTAAAATTAATTAATTAAAAAATGTTTTATTTACATCCAAGTGAGTTAGCATATAGCACAATAATGATTTCAGGAGTAGATTCCAGGGATTCATTCCCTACATATAACACCCAGTGCTCATCCCACCTTGTGACTTCCTCAATGCCCCTCACCCACTGAGCCCCTCCCCCCAGCCACAACCCCTTCAGAAACCGAATCACTCTTTATTCTCACGGCCAGAACATAATACCAAATATACAGAAGTACACTGGAGTGAGAGGCAGAAGAAGGGATTCTGGTCTCAGCTTTGCTATGTGGGTCCCGTTTGACAAGTTACTGTGTTTTGCGGGCACTCGGTCTGGCTGTCTGCATAGTTAATAATAATGAAACATTGAATGCTTAGCACTGTACATGCCGGGCACTGTTCTAAAAGCTTTTTGGGGGGCGGGGGGCGGGGGTAGGGCTCCTGAGTGGCTCAGTGGGTTAAGCGTCTGACTCTTGATCTCGGCGCAGGTTATGATCTCATAGTTTGTAAGATCAAGCCCCATGTCGGCCTCTACATTGACAATGCCCAGACTGGTTGGGATTCTCACTCTCTCTGCCCATACCCTGTCTGTGTGCACACAGGCACATTCTCTCTCCCTCCCCACTCCCCATCTCGTTTTCTCTGAAAATAAATAAACGTTAAAAAAAATAATTGCCCACCTGGATGGACAGGTTACCTTAACTCTGAGCTCATCTCCCCCAGAATTGCCTGAGGCTCACTAACATTTTGGTCAATAAGGACCCTGAGGGGCTATGCTCTTACAGCAACTTCTCTTCTGTACTTCGTTCTTGAGACGCTAAGGAGAGACAGCAAGGTGTAATGAGGAGAAAGCTTGGATCCAGCCTGTGAGGGCTCAAATTCAGCTCTATGAATTTACTAGCTGGTGATCGTAGCCAGCACCTAAACCTCTCAGCTGTACCAGATAACACCCTGGATGCCACAGGTTTGCTTTAGGGGTGAATTACCACCATGTCCATAAACTGTCTAGTGTGCTGCTTGCTGTTCCAAACATTTGTCATCTCCTCCCGCTCACCATTCCGTGACTGAAAAATCGCAAGTGTCCCCACTGGACACATTTACTTAGTATAATTCAGGAAGACTCTCACACCAGGGATTGACCAAAGGATGGAAAGAAACTATACCATCTGAGATTTTATGTCAGGTCATTTCAAGCCTATCAGCTTCTTCTCACTGGGGCAGAAGTGACCCCCAAGTGTACGTTCAGGTTCCGTCGGTATGAACTTAGATAAATTATGTGACCTCTTTGGGCGCAGTTCTTTCACTGGTAACATGGGGGTCAGGCCTGTGGGGAGGGTTACGTGAGGTGGTGATGTGCACATGCCAGATGCTCCCATTTCAGTTTCCTGAGCTTCCCTGGCCTCACTAGCCCCTTCCCTGACACCCTGCAAAGAACATCAAAGTCATACTTTAAATACACAATTGAGGTGCAGGACCTACTTCTCAAACGATTCATTTGTACACACCCCAGTGCAGGTCATCCCATCAGTCCAAAGAGGACATCTTACTACGCTTACACTTCTTTGCACCAATGTCCTGGGCTTGGGGCTGCTTCTGGCAAAGTGCCCACAGGCAGAATCTATGAGTCATGAGCAGAAGGACCTACAAATTCTTAGGAAGCTGATTGATTCAATACACCCACAGCCACTAACCCAGAGCCTAAATTAGTTTTTCTCCAGAGGGAAACATGAGTAGAGATGTGTCTACACCATGTCGCTGTGAGAGTGGGGAGTCCCAACAAGTGTGGTGTCCCCACGACGTCCCCGGGATGGGCACAGCTAGTCAACACCACATGTGTCTCCCTCTCTTTCCCCTTCATAACAAGTGTCCCCCACTCCCTGAAACACCAAATTCCCCACATGCTCCTCTAGTCTCTAAACACAGCATTACCCCTGTACCTAGTTCCCATTTTCACAGGTTATATCAGAGGGAGAGGCTTCACCCCTCACCCCAGCCCCACACCCCTGCTGGGCCATCCCAACAGCGACACAGACTTGACTACTCTACTTTATAATCACACTGGACTCTTCCTCTCATTCCCGAGTGGACTTGATACACACATAACCCAACCAAAATGACTCCACTTCAGTGTTAAGCACCTTAAAAGCAGGGTCCATATCCATTTTGCCCCATCCCATCCTTAGTGTCTAGTGAAATGAGTGGCACAAAGTAAGTCCCAATAGATCTTCACTGAATGAGTGAGGAATGGATATACTGTGATACTAGAGCAGGAGTGAAGGTCTCTCTCTGGTACAAAATCACTTGATTAATAAATATATTCTGTAACTGTGCTGCCAAATATAGTGGCCACTAGTACATTTGGCCATTTAAATTTTAATTATTTTTTAATGTTTATTTTGAGAGAGAGAGCATGCATGTGCACAACCATGAGTGGGGGAGGGACAGAGAGAGAGGAAGAGACAGAATCCCAAGCAGGTTCCACATTGTCAGCTCAGAGCCCGATGCAAGGCTCCATTTCACAACCCCAGGATCATGACCTGAGCCCAAATCAAGAGTAGGTCACTTAGCCAACTGAGCCATCTGGGTGCCCCTAAATTTTAATTAATATTAATTAAAATTAAATAACACCCACAAAAGTAAACTGAAAATGGATGAAGACCTAAATGTGAGACAGGAAACCATCAAAACCCTAGAGGAGAAAGCAGGCAACAACCCCCTTGACCTCAGCTACAGCAATTTCTTGCTCAATATATTTCCAAAAGCAAGGGAATTAAAAGCAAAAATGAACTAATGGGACCTTATCAGGATAAAAAGCTTGTGCACTGCAAAGGAAATAATCCACAAAACTAAAAGGCAACTGACAGGATGGGAAAAGGTATTTGCAAATGACACATCAGATAAAGGGTTAGTATCCAAAATCTAAAGAATCTATCAAACTCAACACCCCAAAAAACAAATAATCTAGTGAAGAAATGGGCAGAAGACATGAATAGACACTTTTCCAAAGAGGACATCCAGATGGCTAACAGACACATAAAAAGATGCTCAGCGTCACTCATCATCAGGGAAATACAAATCAAAGCCACACTGAGATACCAGCTCACACAGGTCAGAGTGGCTAAAATGAACAACTCAGGAAACAACAGGTCCTGGTGAGGATGTGGAGAAATGAGAACCCTCTTGCACTGTTGGTGGGAAAGCAAACTGGTGCAGCTGCTCTGGAAAACAGTGTGAAGTTTCCTCAAAATATTAAAGATAGAACTACCCTACGATCCAGCAATAGCACTGCTAGGAATTTATCCAAATGACCCAGGAGAGCTGATGCATAGGGGCATATCCAATGTTTATAGCAGCGCTTTCAACAATAGTCAAATTATGAAAAGGGCCTAAATGTCCAACAACTGACAAATGGATAAAGAAGATGTGGTTTATACATACAATGGAATACTACTTGGCAATGAAAAAGAATGAAATCATGCCATTTGCAACAACATGGATGGAACTGGAGGGTATTAAGCTGAGTGAAATAAGTCAGAGAAAGATAGATACCATATGTTTTCACTCATTTGTGGATCTTGAGAAACTTAATATAAGACCATAGGGGAAGGGAAGGGGCAAAATAGTTATAAACAGAGAGGGAGGGAGGCAAACCATAAGAGATTTTTAAATATAAAGAACAAACTGAAGGTTGATGGGGAGGAGAGGGGGAAATGGGTGGTAGGCATTGAGGAGGGCACTTGTTGGGATGAGCACTGGGTATTGTATGTAGGCAATGAACCATGGGAATCTACCCCAAAAACCAAGAGCACACTTTATACACTGTATGTTAGCCAATTTGACAATAAATTATATTAAAAAATTAAATAACACTATAAAGTTATGCCTATCACATACTCCAACCATTACATTCCTGATACCTAAGAAAAATGAAAGCATGTATCCATATGGAGACTTGTATAATGATCTTCATAGCCACTTTATGTGTACTAGCTCAAAACTGGAGAAAAGAAGCAAAGGTTCATCCACAGATGAAGGGATAAACACAAATGTGGTGTATCCATACAACGGAATACTACTGAGTAACAAAAAGGAATAAACTATTGATACACACATGGAGGAATCTTTAAATAAGTACACTGAGCAAATAATGTAGACAAAAAAATAAACATTGTATAATTCCACTCACATAAAATTCAAACTAATCTATACTGACTGAAAGCAGGTCCGTGGTTTCCTGGGGATGAGTGGGAAGAGGGAAGGATTACAAAGGCACATGAAAAAACCATGGGCTGAGGGGGAGGCTCCCTGTCTCAGCTGTGGTGATTGTAGACACGGACTGAATATTAAGTCGTACTTTTTAAATATATGCAGAGGGCATTGTTTGTCAATTATATCTCAATTAAAATCAAGTGTTAAAAATTTCAATAAAACTAAAATTCCCTGCCTAAGTCCCTTTGGCCACATTTCAAGCACTCAGTAGCTCTATGTGGCTTATGGCTACCTCACTGGACAGCGAAGATACAGGACATTTCCGTCACTGCAGAAAGTCTGTTGCACAGCGCTGCTCTGGGGTAAGAAAACCGGACTCGCCAGGGCCTCAGAAGCCATCTGCACAACCGCTACCAGAGCATAAAAGCTGCTGCAAAACTCCTGGACCGCTCCTGTGGCCTCACATGAACAGGGGCTCACCCTGCACGTGCTCAGCCCCGGCGCAGGGCTCGCCGTGCTCTTCGTTCCATCCACTGTGCTCCACCAGCCTCCTGGCCTTCCCCTTCCCTCCCAGGGGATGTCTTCTCTTCCACGAACGCAATAAATACCTCAAATCTCTCCCATGCTAAACCCCAAAGTAAACTCCTTTGATCCTGGCCCCGCCTAGCGGCTGCCCTCCAGCTTCCCTCTTCCCTCCCCTCATCTGTGCCCCCTTCCCTCCCTCCCTTGAAAGCAACATCAGGCCAGCGTGGGGAGTCTGTCTCTGCGTTTTCTCCTCCTTTTCACCCAAACTTATTAGACTTTAGATTTTACTGCCTCCCTGGAGGTCACCAGTGCTCTTCCGAGTGACACCGCCATGTTTCAGCCTTTTAAGTTACTAGGTGTCAAGCTTTCTCTTTATTTTCAACACATAAACCATCATATGAGTCAAATATTAAAGCCAGATAGAAAGACACACAGCAAACATCTCACTGTCTTTCCCCCATCAGTAATCACCTGTGTTAGTTTCTCGGGTGTCTTCTTCCAGAACTTACTCCCCCACACCTCCGTTTGCCTCCCACCCTGCGGGGCACACGCAGTGCTCTGTTCACTGACAGTCCGAGCCGGCCTGCCCAGCGCTCCCTCAGGCTTTGGTTTAGCTGACTTCTTACTGAGTCAGCAAGGGATTTTCTTAAGGCTTTATTTTTCTCTAGAGCAGTTTTAGGCTCACAGCAAAATGGAGCAAAAGATACAAGTTTTCCATCTTCCCCAATGCAAATTACACTGAGGTGAAGTCTTTTCTTCCTCCTTGGTTGAATGACTTTGGAGGGTTTTTTTTTTTTTTTCAATTCAGGCTTCCACTATACCTTGGCCTTTTTCTAGCTCTCTTCTTCCTCTAAGACTCTAAATAAGAAGTTGACCAGTTTTTCATAAATTCACTGTCCATTGGGTATCCTTTTTCACTAAGTGCCCCTTTAAAATACTCCTGCTCCCTTTTTTATTGCATTCTTTTCTTTTTTTTCTTGAGAGAGAGCACCAGCGCGCTGGCAGGGTAGAGGAACAGATGGAGACAGACTCTTAAGCAGGTTCCATGCTCAGCACCGAGCCAGACACAGGGTCCAATCCCACAACCTTGGGTTCATGACCTGAGAGTAGAAATCAAGTCGGAGGCTCGACTCTCTGAGCCACCAGGAGCCCCTCTATTTATTGGATTCTTTATGTTAACTTTTAAGAGTTCTTTATGGATTCTGACATAAACGCTTTGTTGGTCACACGTGTTGTTGCACACACCGTTTCCATCTTTAACCTTCCAATCGACTCCGGTACACACAGGAGGCTCAAGGCAAATTCAACTTTGTCATACTCAGAAGTGACCGGTAGATGGCGTCCTGGTCTCGCATCTGATCCTTCCGCCAACTGCCTGAATTTCAGCTAGCTAAGCCTCCCAAGATTGTATTTTACAAGAAAGCAGTACTAAAGAGAGAGAAATCAAAATTTAAACTATTATCCGCAACACAGAATACAGATAGAACCGAGTTTCTTGGAGGGAACAACACACTAATCTTTTTTTGCTCAGATTAAAGTAATAAAAAAGGTCTTTACCAGAAGGCAGAAAAGCAGGGGAGGGGCTGTCCTCAGGCAGACGGCACCAAGCACAATCCACGGAAATATCCTCTGAGAGTAACCTGCCGGCAGATAAAAAAAAGAGAGTAAGTACCATGCGTGGCATTTGGACGCTGTTTCACTCTTTTTTTTTTTTTTAATTGTTTCACTCCTTACAGAAGGCAGGTACCCCCCAGCACAGGGGCTGAGATGACAGCAGAATAGGGATTTGTCAGGAGGTTATAGGTGTTTTTCCTCTTCCTTATTCCTTTTTGGTTTTTTATTAGTTACAGTTTATGACTGCTTAAAATTGACGTGGTGGGTCTCAGAAACCTAGAGGGAAACCAGCCCACACTCTGTGATGGAACCAGTGTTGACAGAGTGAACATGTTTGAACCCTGAGGCCTTGTTGGTGATGAGCAGCCTGCCGGCTCTGCCTCTCTTTGTCCCTCCATTCAGAGTGGATGCTCCCCTCAAGCTGGACCCTCACTCAGCCTTGGACAAAGCTGCATCCTCCTTCTCTTGCCCAGCACCCCCCCCCCCCCCCACTGAATAAGTGAATGAATGAATGAATGAATGAATTGCAAGGTCCCAGCCTTCTTGAGCTTAGAAATCACAGCACATAAACCCCACACTCAAAGGAAGACCCAGGGAGAATGCAGAAGCCCTACAAGTAGAGGTAGCCTGTCCGAGAGGGAGCTAGCCTGGTGGGATAGGTCACCTCATGATGGACTATGGTTATGGACAAGGGGAAAGCACCTTTAGTTGAGGGACAGAAATGAACTAGACCTGAGGCATATTTGGGATGTGGTGGGAAGGCAACCTCTTTCCTCCAGCCTTCACAATGGTCATGGTCATTGATAGGAACACAGGAGCATCAAGCCAAGAGTCAACTCACTTCCTGGGGCAGCCAAGACAAAGTTTTCACTGCCGTGTGTCGCCACCTCTGACATGGCCAAGACCTAGCGCAAAGACTGGCACATTCAGAGTGTGTCAAATGAACTCATAGGTGCTTTTCATTCCCACTCAGTGAGCCCGGGTTGAGTTGCAGCCCTGAAGCGCTCTTCTGTCCCATGTTCGCTCACTCCCAGCACCACCCGCCTTGCATTTCATCCCAGAGTAAAGAAATAAAGCGAGGCTCTGTTTTCTTTTGTTTTTGTCATTGCTCAGAAAGCAGGCTTGCCCAACCATCCCTGTGTGGAAGTTCCAACCCTCACAAAATGACACATCTTCAAAGACGAAGGGCATTGCACCACTTAAATTTCCTGGCTCCGGGCTACGAGGGTAGGTGTCCAGAGGCTGGGACCTGGGCAAACACAGGACCCAGGGATCCAGGCCAGGAAAGCACATGTCAGCAGGCAGGAGGGGCGCCCAGGACCGGGCTCTGCTTCTCCTGGGTCCTACTGTAAAAGGGACGCTGAGGCTCACTGCCCACCACCTGCCATCCAGACTGACACTGCTCACAGCCTGGACAGGGAGAGGATGCCAGAGGAGAGCCATGTCCATGGAAATGGCATCCCCTAGAATTTGAGGTTTGGAGTCTCCCCCTTTTCTCATGGCCCAAGTGGCACTTAGTGGTTTGCTGAAGCCCATCTGTACTATTTACAAAGCTTATTATTAAATTTTTCAGTAATTTGGCAAAGTAGTTGTTAAACAGCCATTTTTTATTTCATTTTTTTTAAGTTTGTTTATTTATTTTGAAAGAGAGAGAGAGATGAACAAGTGAACCGGGGCTGGGCAAAGAGAGGAGGGACAAGGGAACTGAAGCGGGCTGTGTGCTGACAGCAGAGAGCCGAACCTGGGGCTTGATCTCACAAGCCCAGAGATCACAACCTAGGCTGAAGCTGGATGCTTAACCAACTGAGCCACCCAGGCGCCCCTAAACAGCCATTGTTTTAAAAGTTAGATCATAAATACTTATAAGAAAGTAAGGTATACTTTTAAAAAGCAATAAATACTCAAACCTCATCACTTCCTAATTAATTTGCTACCCTTTGTAATTATAGGCTCTCAAGCTTTCTACACCTACTGTGTCTGTCCGGCGGGAATGTTACATGAGAGTGTGCCACTTACACGTCTTGTCCCAAGTCTGCATTCAGCGACGTCAAGTTGGTACCTTGAACTTGGCCACAGCAGGAATACTGACACCACAGGAATCAATAAATTCTACCAAGCAGGGCTTTTTGCCCCCAAGCGCTTGTTACACATTTGCCGGAGCGCCGCTGCACTTGGCCGCCAGCCTGCGGGAGCTGGACGTGCAGTGGCAGGGCAGGCGGCCAGCCCTGGGACGTCCCCCCCGCTGCTGCCAGCTCAGGGCCTTCCCTAGGCCGGACCAGAGGGAGGAGAGAGGAGAGGAGGAAGGAGAAGGAAACCAGTAAACACCTTTGGCTCCCCCACAGGGCACAGCAGGGAAGGGCCTGGCTTCCTCCTGGGTGAGCAGGACTAACTCAGGAAACTCAGGAATCTGAGGACGGTGAGGAGAGGCAGGAGGGGACCAGGCAGGAATGAAACATGTGACTGAGTGGAAGGGCTCCGCCTGCAGGAGCTGAGCCCCAGGAGCTAGGTTTGGGGGGAGGCTCAGCAGCGCTGGCGCGTCTCCCCACTGCAAGGATGGGGTAATCATCCCGAGGAGGGTGGTGGGCACCTGAGGAAGTCACAGAACTCCCAGTGTTGGCCTTTCTCCATCCCTAACTCACACCTCTACCCCCTCCTGAAAAGTCCCTCTCTCTGGGGCCTCCCAGCCCCCCTCTCCACATCCTGCCACCCACTCGCCCTGCCTCCTTCCCTCACACGTAAGGTTTCCAGAACCTGCCATTGCTGGGGGCACGCCAACTTCTACCTTGAAGTGGATGTCCCACCAGCACCCGACCGCATCACCAAGTCCTCCAAACCTACCACTCCCCACAGGCTCCCATCTCAGGGAGAGGCACATTAGGCACCAGATGCCAAACGGAGGAGGCCTCCTTTGCTTGGGGGGTGGGGGGGCGGGGTTCCCCCTGAATCTCCCCTGCCCATCCCTCTTCCTTCCCCAACCCACCTCCCAGGCCTCTGACCACCGCTCCTCAAACTTATAGGACTTCTTTTATGTGCCCCATGTTTTAAAAGAGGCTAGGACAGTGCATGTATTAAATAGTAGTATCACCCACCCTTAAAGTTGTGCATACAACTTCCAGTCACAGTTTCACTGCGTGCTGGGCACTGTGCCAGGCACAAGGGATGCCACGGTGAATAGGGCTGGGGCCAGGCCTTCCAGGGTTCATGGCCAACTGAGGGGAGACTCACAGAAAGAGATCAAAAATTGTAACAATAACAATGTAAGGCCAGCGATGGTGTGTGCACACAGTCCTACAGGACCTTGGGGGCAATCTCACCAGATCTAACCGCCTGGGCACCCTCCTGGCCACCTCAGTCTCCCTCACTCCTCATGTGCACATCCCCTTAAACTCTCCGATCTCTGCCGCCCCCTCACCAACACAGCCATGGCTGGAGATGAGGTCACCAGACTCTGCCATTTGGACTCTCTGTCTTCAGCCATTCTCCAGACCAAAGCCAAACAGGGATTCCCAGAGTACAAAGCTGACTGAATAAAATCCCTATTTAAAACCTTCAGTGGCTCCCTGTTGCCACTATGATAACATCCAAACTCACGAGCACAGCTGCACAGCCCTTTCTGACTGAACTCACATTAACAGGAGAATCATTTCCCTTTGACTTGTTCACTTAATACCAGTTTAACTGAACACCTGCTATGTGCTGGGCATTCTGCCGTGCACAGAATCCTGCAGAGAATATCAGCGCACACCAATCCCTCTCCTGGAGCTTGTGGCCTAGCAGGGATACAAATATTAAACAGAGGTGTACAGATAATTGAATACAACTGTTACAAGTGCAGGAAAAGCAACATTTCCTTGTCAACCGTCTGCCTCAATCTGCCTCAGTTGCAGTCTGCATCTCCGGTGCCTGCCTTCTGGCCCTGCCTAGGCTGTTTCCTCTCCTGAAATGCCTCGCTCCTTCAGTTGGCTAAATCTCTCCAGCGGGTCCAGGTCTCTGCTCAGGGTCCTCGCCTCGTGGGAGTCTTCCCTGAACCTGTGGCGAGACCATCTTCACCCCTGCGAGGGTACAGACGCGCCCGGGACTGGGCACTGTAACCTCTCAGGAAATGCTTGCTGCGTGAATGACTGCTGGGTCCTCTTTCATCTGTCCACTTAAAAACGTGTGTGTGACGAGCACCTGGGGGGCTCGGTCGGTTAAGTGTCCGGCTTCAGCTCAGGTCATGATCTCACGTTCGTGGGTTCGAGCCCCGCGTTAGGCTCTGTGCTGACAGCTAGCTCAGAGCCTGGAGCCTGCCTCAGATTCTGTGTCTCCCTCCCTCTCTGACCCTTCCCTGCTCATTCTCTGTCTCACTCTCTCAAAAATAAATTAAAAACATTAAAAAAATAAAAATTAAAAAAAGTGTGTGTTTTGAAAAATTATAAAATTTATAAAATTTACCTCACTAGCTATCATACATTCAGAAAATGCCCGGGAGGCCCGGGCCGTTAGGTGTGGCAGCCGAGGGGAGGCGGCCCGCTGCCGGCCCCACGCTGTCCGAGGGCTCCTGGCCTGGGGTCCCGTGACCTTCCACTGTCACCCAGCACTCCAGCCCCGGAGCCTGGTCTCTGGCCCTGGGCTCACCTCCTGTGGGCTACATTGTGCTGAGGGACGGAAGGGCAGCTGGGGACGGAGGGGAACCTCCAGGGGCGCTGGAGCAGCCGGACCCAGCTGCCTTCTAGCCCTTTACCCGCAGCAGCCTTACCGAGGCGTCTGGACTCCTGTCCCGGGCTCTGGCAGGAGCTCCGGGTCCTCCCCTCCAGGCCGGGCCTCGGGGCTGAGGCCAGGTCTCCCAGCAGCAGAGGCCAAGCGGGCAGGGAGGGGAGCCCTGCCCCCCAGCCACTCTGAAAAGCCCCTTGCCCTCTGCAGGAGGCTTCGTTCTGTCTGAAAGTCCCCACCTGCCTCGGCTCCTCCTCCAGATCCCCAGCTGCTCCCCGAGCTTGTCTTCCCCTGGAATCAGAGCTGGAAGACCACCTGGCCCACCCCCTACCTTCTACAGCTGATGAAGATGGAGGGAATTAAGTGTCTCAGGCACCGGAGCCAGTAAGGGCAGAGTCGTGCTTTTAAACAAACAGAAAGGGCAGCATCCTGACCCCCAGGCAGCGCGGGGCCCCTTCGGTGACGCCCCGCCGCCGGCCTGGTCCCCGGAGGCCGCCCCAGCTTTGCCAGCTGGTCTGAACCCAAAAGTTAAGCCTGCACCAAATGACACTCGAAGGAATCACTGCCACCCCAAGCCCACACCCTGTCCCACACCACTCTCCTTCTGACCCACAAGTGGGGGCAAAGCCGGACCCAACCTGGCAGGCCTCTCCCTGGCAGGGAGCTGGAGGAGGGACGGCACAGTCACTCAGCCTCAGGACGCACCTGCAGAAGGAGTGGCGGCACAGGTGCTCTCTGTTTACTTTCCTGGCTCACAAACACGACCCGGGCTCTCCCTGCCTGGCAGGATAAGGCCCCATCCTCAAGCCTCTGCCCTTCTGGCCACAACCTGCCCATCCAGCCTCACCTCTCACTGCTCCCACCCCAAGCTCTTTCCGGTCACATCAAACCATCCTCCGCCCGCACCACACCCTCCGGGCCTCTCCCGCTTTGCAGGTGCCATTCCCCCTTCCTTTAACACCCTTCCTTGCTTCTCCATAGAGCAAGCTCCTTCCCATGAGACCCAGCTCTGAAGTCTTCTCCCACCTTCTGTGCAGAGGCTTCCCTCCCCCCCACCCCAGGGTGCCTGCGGTGGGTGCTTCTGTGCCGACACACAAGGCCATGAATCTCTGTCCCTACTGGACTCTCAACTCCTCAATAACAGCAATGTGCCTTTGTCTTCAAATTCTTGGAGCATGGCACAGAGTAGACACACGAGAAACAAAACAAAACAAGGAATAACTGGCGAACAAAATCAGTATGTGGACCCTGAATTTATTCCAGAGTTAAATTAGGAAGCAAGTCTCAATGTCACACAAGAATCCTCTTCCAATTCGGTTATTGGGGACCATTATGTGCAAAGCACTGTACAAAATACTAGAAACTCAGAAGCTGGAGTAGACACAGGCATGCACAGTTTGGGGGTACAGACGGGTAGAGAAGAGGACCAGCTGTAGGGAAATGTCTGGACGGACGGACCAGTGCGGGTGTAAGCAGGTCACCGCATGTGATCCCACATCTGCCTTACGATGTGGGCACTTCTATTATTAGTCTCACTTCACAGATGAGGAAACTGAGGCTCTCACCAGTGGAGAGACTTGCTAGTGAGTCACGGGGGCAGGATTTGAACCCAGGCTGCCCTCAGACACCACATGCTCAAACAGAAAGGTCTGTTACAAGTGCTTTATTTTCTTAGCAGTGGCCCTCAGCATCATCGGCGTTCTGCAAACACGGGGAGGGGGGGCGCTTTAAAAAGCACTGGTGCAGGGGCCTGGGTGGCTCAGTCAGATGGGTCTCCAGCTTCGGCTCAGGTCATGATCTCATGATCTCACGGTTTGTGAGTTCGAGCCCCACAGATTCTGTGTCTCCTTCTCTCTCTGCCCCTCCCCGACTTGTGCTCTGTCTCTCAAAAATAAATTAAAAAAAAATTTTTTTTAAAGCACTGGTGCTCACCCTGGTCCCACCCAGAGATGCTGATGTAATTGACATGGGTGCAGCCTGGGGATTGGAGGTTCTAATGCGAAGTCAGGGTTGAGTTCCCCCCCTCCCCCACTGCTGAAATGAGGGAGGCCAGTGTCAAATGTACAAGGGGAGACCCACCTGCCGCTGAGACGCTCTGGGCTGTGTCAGGGTCCCGTTTGTGGAGACAGGAGCTGTCCAGTCCTCCTGGGAGGGGCCCCGACAGTGTAGGCAGGGCTGGCACTTCCTCCCTTGCATTCCCTCCATGTGTCACCAGTCCTGACCTTCCTGTGGCATTGGAGTTGCCAAAGACAACATACTGGGGAAATTCCATGGTTTCCATGTGAGGC
>NC_043708.1:84857070-84908667 GCF_006229205.1 Suricata suricatta | reverse complement strand
ACCTCACCCCAGAACACTCTGAGGAGCAGTGAGCGCCGCCCGGTGGGGTGGATATTGGCAGCGGGGTGCACGTGTCTGGGGGACCCGGGCACCGTCCTCATCCGCCGGCGAGGACCCTGGAGACCCTGTTCTTCACAGAGGTGCTGTTAGCACACTTCCCTTGGCTCCTCACCACAGAGCCTGAGGTGCAGGGGTCGTGGGGCTTCCCAGGTCACTCAGCGCCTTGGGCAGCAGGGCTGGGCTCCTACTCAGGGCGAAGGGATGTCTCCGAGGTCTGTCCCGATGTCAAACTTCTGCCTCTCTAGTTCTAAGTCATGAGTGGCGACCGCCTGAGCCTGACCGTGAGAAGCCATCACTTAGAGTGGCCGTGTCTGTTCTTCCAATCTTGGGGGTTGGGGTGTGCCTCAGGCTCACCCACCGTGACCATACGGGAACTGGCTTTCTTTGCAGGTGAACAATGAGGTGAGGCCCCAGAGCAGACACGGCAGAAGGTGGGTCTCACGCCCAGCCTGTACTCGTTAAGGGTGGAGGTCCTGTTTTACGGTTACCTAAGCCCCCTCCTCCCCACATTACCTGGCACGTGGCAGATGCTCTCTACACTTTTTCTGGATGGTAAAGCCCAGTGATGAATCCTTTTGCAAAGACCTATGCCATGATTGAACCCTGGCATACTGAATCTTCAGCATTTGAAATATGCATTTATTCAACACGTATGTGAGTGCCTTCTATGCGCCGGGCACATGCCAGCAGCTAGTGATCCAACGGCAACCAAAAAAAAAAAAGCTCCTCGTCGAATTCCACTTTTGTGGGGGAAGAAATGAATTAATTTCCCAAAGGCACATCAAACGACATGACGATAAGGTTTCTAAAGCAAGGGCCACAGGACTGCGGGCTAGGGGAGGGGGTCCATGTGGGGGTCAGAGAAGGCTTCTTTGAGGAAGGGGTCTACACATCAACCCACCAAACCACTGTTATGGGCCGTGCTCCAGAGTTTGCTTAGCAAGATGCCAGGCACACATTGGCTGCTTGAGTGATTCCCGAATAGGAGCACCGAAGGACAAGAGGAAAACCCGAGGCTTCTGACTGCCCCGATCTTACTCAAGGCCACCTCAAGCTTCTAGGTGTAAGTTTTCCAGTCAAGAGGAAAGAGGATTTTTGTTTTTTTATGCAAAGCAGATTAAACTGAAACTGACCTCACCATGGGCCTCTGAGGTTGTTTTTGGTCAGTGAAGAAGGAAGTGAGCCAACTTTCCAGGAACCTTGGGGACACGCCCGGATTGCCCAACAGCCCAGGGCAGCGCAGGGCAGAAGTCTCCCGGCCCCTCCCCCAGCTGCAGCACCGTGAGGGGATGCCCTCCTCAGTGCCAGCTCCGCTAGAGCCTGAGGGCCGCAGGGGATGCCCCCAGGTGGAGCCTTCCCCAGGGTCAGCGCAGGGTGAGGTCAAGGGCAGGCCTGGAAGAGTGACCCTCAGAGCAGCCAGGGGAGTCTCAGAAACCAAATTGTCAACAACCTGAAGACAGATGAGGACTCTGTTCCCCTGATGCTTTGCCCCTGAGCTGCCCTCATGCCTTTTCGGGGCTCATACCTCATGCTAACAGTCCTACTGGGCCCGGACAGGTGCTCTGTCCACCTGGCTTCTGGCTTTCTGCTCGGCTCTCTCTCTCTCTCTCTCTCTCTCTCTCCTGACTGGCTTCCTTCCACCTCTATTCCCTCAGCAACCTGGGGTGCAGGTGTCCCAGACTCTTCTCCCCAGGTTGTGTGCCTCTAACTGTAACTCCTGTCTGGCTCTTCCTTTAAGCTCCAGAGAGGGTCTGAGTGGCCTAGTAAGCCTTTGCAAGCCAGACCTCCTGCGGTCTTTGAAAAGGGGACTGAAAACATGGCAGGCCCCCCTAAGATCCAATCTCACCCCCTCTCATTCTCTCCTCTTCCTGCTCATCAAACTGGTTTTCCCTGTGGATGCAGATGGCCATTGCTTCCTCACAAATTCTTCCTGACTCCATGGCGTAGAACATGTGCCCTGCGCTGCTTCCCGAGCTTTGTCCCTCCCAAGAAACACCCTTTCTGTCCTAGCTTATGCTGCATACACGAGCCCCCTGGCTCTCAGGTCTCAGCTGTGGATTTTGAAGCTTCTGTGTTGAAACTTCCTTGTTCTAGACCAGAGTGACTCAAACTTCAGCCACGTATAATAACTTGGAGGGGTTATGTGTTAAAACACGGAATCCTGCTCTCAAAAATAAATAAAACACAAAAAAAGAAAACAAAAACACGGAATCCTGAGATTCAGAGTCTGTCGGCCTGGGGCGCCGTCCCAGGCGGTGCTGATGCTGTCAGTCTAACCCGAAGGCCCTGGGAGTAGGAGGGGGCTCACCTCTGAGCCCTCACCCCGAGGCAAGAGATGCTCCTGGCTTAAAAGTGGAGGGAAGAAGAGCAGTGAGGAAATGACGCAAGAATGTAATATCTCAGCGAAAACCTTTCTAAGTAGTGCCCCCCCGACACAGGCCTACCCCTCAGGTGATCCCCCCCCTTGGCAAAGCAAGGTTCCGAAGGGTTAGGAAGCTTGCCCAGCTCCTCACTGACAGAGTGTGGAGTCAGGTGCTGGCCTGTCTGCTTGCTTCTGGCCCTCTGTGTCAGCTGTGAGGCTGAACTAATGTACGATTTGATTGTCACCATCGCAGAATCACTGTCATCTGTCTGATAGGGGTGGTCAGTAGTGTCATCTCTGCGGAGAAATCATGTTCACAAATGCACATGCATTTACACATCTGATAAATCCACCTTTCCTCAGCGTAAGTCAGTGTGACTGAGCAGGCAGCCAGGGCAGCCTGCCTGGAAGAGGTGTTCCCACCCTTGAATCTTCTTTGCCCGGCCTGACCCTGCTCTCCTTAGAGCAAGGTTCAGCTGGGGGCTCACAAGGGGACTAAGATATTACTGAGTGGGCAGAATTCCCTACTCCTTACTGAACGTTGTAAGGGGCAAAGAGCTTCAGCACCTGCGCTCAAAGTGTGCTTTCCCCCAACCAGGAGCATCAGCCTCACCTGGGGACCTGTTAGAACCCCAAGTCCTTGGCTCCCACCCCAGACACACCAAAGCAGAAATCTGGGGTTTGGGGCCCAGCAATCCACATTTTAATGTGCCTTCCGGGAGATTCTGAGGCCCAGCTGCAGTCTGAGGAGCACTGTTCCAGTGACAGAATTAGACCGCAAGCGGAGGACTTGATCTGGTGGCGAGGCCCCTGCTGTGTGGGCGAGCTCTGCCGGACCCCGCGGCACGTGAAGCATATGCTAGTCCGGCTGTGAAGTCAACTATAGCTTCTCCTGCTTCACTTGGCTACGGCCTTGCCCTAGAGAGGATTTACTGCCAGGACAGTCTTGTTGCTATGGTCACGCTTGGACTCTGCCTGGGCCCTCCCTCTGCAGGTGGTAATATCTGCGTCACTGAGACACAAGGTACACCCAGGGCCCAGACTCCGTTCCCAGGTCTCCACAGCACAGCCCAGGGAAGCCGATTTGCTGTGCCTGCAGGGACAGGCTCACGGGAAGCCCTGCTCCAAGTGATCTTACCAGGGTGTTTCTTACAGTCTGCAGCAATGTCCAACTTCCTGTTGTCAGGAAAAAAGCAAATCAAATGTAATATGCAGGCTAGAGGATTACTTCATATGGAGGGAAAAAATTATGCCAGCCTCTCTTATTTCTTAAGGTAAGAAAGCAAGTAAATGTGGAGATTTTTTTTTTTAAGAGAGAGGGAGGCAATAATTTACATACCACAAAATTCACCCCTTTTAAGTGTACAGTTTGGTCATTTTTAATTTTAAAGTGTCACAGGAGGACTTTCTGGGGTGATAGAAATGTTCAATAGCCTGTTTTGCACGATGCCTTCATAGGTGCATATAACTATCAAAACTCTTCTAGGGGTGTCTGGGTGGCTCAGTCGGCTAAGTGTCCGACTTCAGCTCAGGTCATGATCTCATGGCTCATGAGTTCAAGCCCCGCTTCGGGCTCTGTGCTGACGGCTCAGAGCCTGGAGCTTGCTTCGGATTCTGTGTCTCCCTCTCTCTCTGCCTGTCCTCTGCTGGAGCTCTGTCTCTCTGTCTCACTCTCAAAATAAAAAAAAGCATTAAAAAATAACTCTTTTAACTGAACCATTAAGACCTATTCATTTTGTTATATCTAAACTATACCTCAATTAAAAAAATAATTTTAAAAGTAAATGGTGCCACTTTAAAAAAATCTGAAACACTTCAAATCTGAGAAATGTTGAGTGGTTGACTTAATGAACTTGTCTCCAAGTAACAAGCAAACAACAGGTCACATTTGTTTTGTGGTACAAATACATTTCTCACTTATGTTGATAAGGAAAAGTCAGAAAAGCAAAGGCATTATAAAATAAGTCAGGCTAACTTGCCTGAGACAATACGTCCACAACAAACCCCAAGGAATAGTGTAACTTCATGATTACACACAACTATGTAAAGGAAAATCACATACATTACTTGATATAAATACCAAAAAAAGTGGAGTTTAATTTTTTAAACGGGATGCCCACTCTCCAAACAAGCAGTATTTTATTATATGAGTGTGATACGTCATACCCAGTGAATGAGAAAGTTGGTTTTAGCACATCTGCAAAAGTTCTAAAATTTGGGGTTTCCCCCAATTTTATTCTAATTTTCATTTTAAAGCTAAGTAACAGGCACACAGGCAAATGATGGAATAAAACACCACTAAAGCCATAACAAAAGCTTTAGTTTCTAGATAAAAATTACATAATTACCTAAGGCAACTTTCTAAGCACGGGGAAAAGATATTATAAGGGCCAGTGACCAGAAAAACTAATTTGATTTTTTTTAATGTTTATTCTTGAGAGAGAGAGAGAGAGCACGTACGAGTGGGGGAGTAGCAAAGAGGGAGGGAGACATGGAATCAGAAGCAGGCTCCAGGTTCTGAGCTGTTAGCACAGAGCCCATTGTGGGGCTCAAACTCATGAACTGTGAGATCATGACCTGAGCTGAAGTCAGACTCTTAACCTACTGAGCCACCCAGGCAACCTCCACCCCCCCTGCTTTTTTTATAAACTTCTATAGCTCTCTTAGGTACATGCACTCAGCTTCACCTGCCTTCCTTGTTCAAACCACATATCACCACTTTTGAATGTGAGAATTCGTACTCGTGTGAATATAGTGATTACTAAAATACAGACATTTGTCTCTAAGGAGACACACACACATACATATATATATATATTTTTTTAATTTTAGGGGAAAAGAGAACAGGAGTGGGGGAGAGGGGCAGAGGGAGAGGGAGAGAGAATCTTGAGCAGGCTTCATGCTGCCATCACAGAGCTTGACCTCACCACCCCTGGGATCACGAACTGAGCCGAAATCAAGAGTCAGATGCTCAACCAACTGAGCCATTCAGGTACCCCAGGATATATTATTATATTTATTTATGTAGACATAAATATTTTTGTTACTATGTGTTTTCTGGATGTGAGGCCATCTGTGTGGGCATGTACGTAGGGGTTCTTATCTCTAGCTAAGTATCTCTGTAGGTGAAAGCAAGGTGAGATGTATTTATCTATGGGTGTGTTTGTGCTCTCACAGAGGTTTATAATTGGGGTGTTGTGCACCCAAAGTGGACCAGTTACTACAGGTAGGCATGTGTGAATTTCAAACAGGCAATGCTCCCAGTCACAGAAGAATAGACTTTTAAATACATTAAGACCCCTCTACTTTACAGAGGTAATTTTTTTTAAAGGAACGCTCTTTGAGCAGCTAGTCCTATTCATGCGAAACACCATGGTTGGCACTTTATTGTCTCACCTGATCTTCACAACTAAACTAAGCATGTACACGTCAACCCAGTTTTATAGATGAGGAGTCAGAGGCTTGTCCAAAGCAACGCAGGTAGTAAGAGGCAGACCAATCTGATATCAGAGCCCGTAATCTCACTCTCTGCCAGAAAGTCTCAGCTAAAATGTGAGACAATCTTCCGAAGGGGGAAAATGTAGTGAATGAGTATTCAATTAGACCTCATGCCAGGTCTAATTTAGTGTAGTGTTTAGTGATATGGAGTGTGATTTTAACACTTTTATTCAGAAAGCTTACTTCATATCTAATTTTTTATGTAAGGGAAAGTTACAGATGTTTGCTTAAGGCTCAAGGCTATAAAGTTGAAAGAACTCTGGTTTAATTGCTGGAAAATACCCGAAAGGGAAGCGTGCTCCTCCCTCTTTGGGCTCCTGGATGCGTCTCCCGGTCCTCCTGCCCTAGCCAAGCCTCTCAGTCCCCATCAGGGACCAGATCCTCCTCCTCTGCCCATGCCCTTCATGATAACATCCCTCTCTGTTCTGTCTACATTTGGCTTTGATGCCTTCTGCCCCCTGTAGGCACGCCCTTGGTCTTACTGCCCCCTGAACTGCCTCCAGTTCACACCCCTCGCAGTTCTCTGGAAGTAATCTACCTAGATAGCTCACTGGGCTTTCAAATGCAACAGTTCCAAAGTCTAACTCAATTCCCTCATTATCTACCTCTCCCTTGAATATTCCATTTTGTTTCCCTCCTATATTCTCTATCTTGGCACCACTACCCACCCACTTACTCAGGTGAGAAACTGGGGGGGGGTCATTTTGGACATCCTCCATCTGCATTCAATAAGCCTTGAGGTCTTCTCCTCAATGACCCTCAAACACACCCTCCTTTTTCTACTCCCTCTGCCGTTGCCTTAACCAAGGCACTGGTTATGGCCCTCACTGCCTGTACCCTGGACCGTAGGCAGCAGCTGGTCTCGGGCCTCCGACCACAAAGTCCTTCCAACGTGCATGCCCTACTTCTACCTGCCGTAGCCAACACCCCACTAAGTAAAGTGTATTCTCTCCTTCCACAACTTCAAACCCTTTTCTGGTTCCTTTGTGCCTGCAGGATAATTGCATAAAGGGCCCTACATGTTCCATCCATCTCACTTTACACTCCAATATTAAATTCCACATATTAAACGACTTCAAGTTTCTGGAAGATATGCTATTTTAGCCCCTTGTGCCTTGGTAAACACGCCCCTCTACTTCAATTAAACTGCTGACTTCCAGTGATTGGTTTTTGAAGAAACCAGACTGATCAGCCTTTCAGGGATCCATGTTTGAGGGGAAGCTTTCTTTTGTATCTTGTGCTCATTTCTGTCTTGTTTTGTGGTCACTGTATTGCTTTGATTTGTTCACAGGTGTGTGTCTTTTCTAAGCCAGAATCTTGAGGCCAGCACAATGCCTCCCACAGTGAATGCTCAATCACTGTGCAATTTTTTAAATATTTAAATTACATGAAAATATTATTATATCCCAACTTTTAAAAATTCAAAGTCCACATCCAAGAGAATCTTGTCCAGATCAAACTCTGTGGAGATAACAGCTCTACAATGCTCCTTTGGAGTCATTTTGATGACCACGTATTTGTCAAGTACTCACTACAAACAGCCTGACAATCAAGTGCAACAAGCACTGGATTCCGGACATAAAAATACAGCTGTAACGGACATTACAATTAGAGGAAATGGATTGTATGTTAGATGATACTCCTGAATTAATGTGAATCTTCTTAGGAATGATAATGGTATTACAGTTAGCTAGAATGTCCTTTCCCTTAGGTATAAAAGCCTTATGAGGTCTGTACTCATTTTCAAAGAGTTCATTTCTTTATTTATTTCTATGTTTAAATATCTATTTATTTTGAGAGAGAGAGAGCACAGCACGGGAGGGGCAGAGAAAGAGGGAGAGAGAGAAGGGAGAGAATCCCAACCAGGTCCCACGCTGTCCCGATGTGGGGCTCAATCTCATGAACCGTGAGATCATGACCTGAGCTGAAATCAAGAGTCGGACACTTAGCTGACTGAACCACCCATGCACTCCTTTGAAGAGTTCATTTTAAAAGAGCATAATAATATAGAGAGAGAGACAGCATATATGGCAAAATGTTTGATAAAAAGTGTGACTATTTCGTTTACTGATTTTCCATCTTTTCCTCATATTTGAAAACTTTCAAAATAAAACATGTGGGGCAAATGCTAAGAGCACAATCAAAACTAAAATCTGTTAACTCTTGTAATTTCAGTATCAATATTACTCTTGGGCTTTCTCCCTCCCAAACCTGCTGCCTGGCACCTTCCATGGTCATGTTCACCCCTTAAAGCCAGTGCATTTCAATCAGATTTGCATTTTAAAGTTGAAAGGTTACCCCTCACAAAACACTCTGCAGTTTGTTCTCCTACTTTGCCAACCTTGATAGAGTTGTTCACTTTTATTTGCCTAAAGGATACCATATTGCACTTTAAAAACGTAAGCAAATAAAATTGTGCTTCCAATTGGTACATGTATTACCTTGAGATCAACCACTGGAGATTTTCATGTGGGAAAACAAGGTGATAAGGAATCACAAAGGTTGGTGGAAATAGTCTTGCTTCGATCCTTTCAGAATAGCCAAGGCTCTAGCAAGAGCTAGTTATTTTATTGCCAGGAAGGTGATAGGGATTTAGACCTTCTCTTACATTTCTATTATAGTCAGATGGAAACTAAAAAATTAAAAAAAAATTTTTTTTAGAGAGAGAGAGAGAGAGACCTGTGAGGGATGAAGAGGGGCAGAGGAGGAGAGAATCTCAAGCCTGGTCCATGTTCAGTGCGGAGCTTGATACAGGGCTCAATCCCACGACCCTAGGATCATGACCTAAGCTGAAATCAAGAGTTGGATGATGAACTGACCAAGCCATCCAGGTGCTCCTCAGATGGAATTGTTTTATTAAAAAATATTTAACTTTTATTTATTTTTGATAGACAGAGGGAGACAGAGCA
The DNA here is from genome assembly GCF_006229205.1 of Suricata suricatta. Lineage (NCBI taxonomy): Eukaryota > Metazoa > Chordata > Mammalia > Carnivora > Herpestidae > Suricata > Suricata suricatta. The sequence goes on along the minus strand of NC_043708.1, from coordinate 84,899,838 downwards.
GGAGCAGGAAAGGGGCAGAGAGAGAGAGAGAGAGAGAGAGAGGGAGACACAGAATCTGAAGCAGGCTCCAGGTTCTGAGCTGTTAGCACAGAGCCCAATGTGGGGCTCGAACCATGAACCATGAGATCATGATCTGAGCCAAAGTTGGATGCTTAACCAACTGGGCCACCCAGGGACTCCTCAGATGTAAACTTTTTAAAAGCATGTATCATTATTTAAAAGAGGTGATGAACCTAGGTATACACCCAAGAGAACAGAAAATGTTTGGCTACACAAAAACTTGGACATGGCTGTTCATAGCAATATTACTGATGTAACAGCCAAAATGTGCAAACGATCCAAATTTCTATCAACTGATGGATAAACACAATATGGTACATTTATATGATGGAAAATTAGTCATGAAAAGGAATAAAATACTCATACATGGTACAACAGGGATGAATCTTAGAAACATTATGTTAAGTTAAAGGAGCTAGAGACAAAGTCTACATAATGTATGATTTTATTTATATGAAACGTCCAGCATGGGCAAATCCATAAAGACTGTTTATCAGTGTTTGCTGGGGGCTGGGAGCAGAGGGGTCAGGAACAGGGGAATGACTGCTGATGGGTACTGGGTTCTCTTTAGAGCGATGAAAACACTCTGGAGTCAGATGGCAGAGGTGGTGTAAAACTTTGGGTGAATATACTAAAAACCAATGAAGTGTGCACTTTACATGGACGAATATTGTGGTACGTGAATTATATCTATTTTTTAAAAGAAAGTTAATGAAAAGCAATTCCTACTTGGTCCCATTTTTTTTTTAAGTTTATTTATTTTGAGAGAGAGAGAGAATGAGCGGGCAAGGGCCAGAGCAAGAATCCCAAGCAGGCTCCATGCTATCAGCACAGAGCCCAACATGGGGCTTGAACTCAAGACCTGTGATTTCATGACCTGAGCTGAAACCAAGAGTGGGACACTTAACCAACTGAGCCACCCAGGTACCCTGTACCTGGTCCTATTTTTAAGAACAGTCAACGGGGAACCCAGGAGCATGTGGATTTGGTTGCACCTTCAGTCTCCAAGTCACCGCTGGCCAGAGTCAAGAGTGGCCTCGGACTCCATCGAGCATGCGCAAAGCTCCCCATTCTCGCCTCCCCAGCCCTCACAGGAGAAGCACGGTTAGCCTTGGCATCTGCAGGGCCAGTTTCGGGGTTCCCTGCCTTCCTACTCACCACCGTAATCCCAGCACTTACTTCCAAGCCCAACTGTCATGCAAGTCTCATCCCCCATATCTTCTTCATTTTCCTCATTGTGCTTACTATCTTTTATTCATCTCCCTCCAAAATTTGGTTTCATTCACTGCTTTATCTCACCTGTACAAGAACAGGGCATAGCCAACAGCAGGGGCTCAATACATTTCTGGTGAATGAATAAACTTGGAAGAAAATTTTGCACACAAATTTGTATTGTACGTTATTTTAAAAATGAAGCTCCATGCTTCAAAATATGTTTTTCTTCTAAAAAAAAGACTTTCTCCTCTATTTAAATGTCTCTTTAAGAAATCTTGCACAAATAGTATTTTATTATAGACAATCTAGTTTACAAATCTTTATGCACTTTAGGAAAACATTTAGGCATCATAAACATAAAAATTTCAATATGCAACAATTTACATCCAGAAAATAAACAAACTTATTTTGAACCATGTGGTTATTGCTGCGCTACCTTTATAATTCCTATTCAGAGTCCAAAAACGTAGTCAAGCCCTAAAAATGTAGCAGAAGCATTTCCGCACACTGGTATCCATAATCTAGTCTGTGCAGAAATGTTTCCACTAGATTCATAGAGTACTCTTTGGAAGAAAGAAGCAAGAGCTGGTCATTTGGTGGCCCTTCGGACCTGCTGCAACTCTTCAATGGGTTTCCATTGTTGGTTGATTGTTATAAGCTTGAAAAAAAGGAAAATACAAATGTTTTTCAGAATCTGTCTTTCATCTTCATGTCCCTTTTTGGGGTTTGCCACACCCCCTTTTGGAAGGAGCACCAGCATCATATTTGTAGTCAAAGAACCATTTCCTCCCATCTCTAAGAACATGCACAAAACAGTAATATGAGCTCTAAAGAGCCTTTGGGCTCCTGAGTGTTAGAGGATCAGCAAGGAAGGTCATATACATTTGTCTGCTTTCACACAACAGGTTCTAGATTTCTACCCCTCCTGTGGCTTTATGTGAACTATAAGTTTAAAAAGTGTGCCTGTTCCCAGGGAGTGGGTGTGTAATGCTCTAGCATAGGGCTTGTCACATAACGGGCTCCTAACCAAACTTCTTCACTGTAATTACTCAACAAAGGTATAAATGATCTAAGTTATGCATTAAGGGAAAAGGGACAGAGCTGTGGACATCCTTGACTTCCCAAAAACTCAAATTCAGAGATTCGCATTTATCCTCACAAGTTTTCTATGACCCCAGGACATAGGACACGTAGGTAGGGGATTTTTTTTGTTGTTGTTTTAAATATTTTTGGAGGGCACCTGAGTGGTTCAGAGGAGCGCCTGACTTTGGCTCAGGTCATGATCTCATGGTTTGTTAGCTGGAGCCCTGCATCAGGGGCTGTCTGCTGTCAGTGCAGAGCCCGCTTTGGATCCTCTGTCTACCACCCCCTCTCTGCCCCTCCCCCCCCTCAAAAATAAAATAAATAATTTAAACATTTTTTAATTTTAAGTACAGTATAGTTAACATACAGTGTTATATTAGTTTCAGTTGTACAATATAGTACTTCAGCATTTCTGTACTAAATAATTTAAAAAATTTTTAATTTTAAGGACAGTATAGTTAACATACAGTGTTATATTAGCTTCAGTTGTACAAATATAGTGATTCAGCATTTCTGTACATCACTCAGTGCTCATCATGATAAGTGTCCTGGTAATCCCCTTTACCTACTTCACCCATTCCCGCCCCCCACCCTCTGGTAACCACCAACTTGTTCTCTATAGTTAAGAATCTGTTTCTTGGTTTCTCTTTCTCTTTTTTCCTTTGCACATTTGTTTAATTCCACACATTAATGAAATCATATGGTACTTGTCTTTCTCTGACTTATTTGGCTTACAGATGCAGGTAATTTTAAAGATTCTAAATGTCCTTCAGTAGGTCAAACTCTATTTGAAAGCTTTTGCTAAAAAAAAAAAAAAAAAAAGCTTTCCTGAGTAGTGTTAATTCCAATAGATTCAATGGTTCTTACTTCCATAATATCTGAAATATAAAAAAGTCTTTGCTATTGTCTTAAAAGAATGAGTAGCTATTAGGTGATTTTGCTTAAAGAGCACGCCACTCCTGTTTTCCTGTTTTCCGAAGCTCCTGGTATCACAATAGACCTTGTATTAACTTTACATAAACAATGGATACAATGAGATATATATTACAATAATGATGAAAGTTAATATTTAAGTAGGTACTATGGGCGAGGCACTATGCTAAAGGGCTTTATGTATTTTACATTCTTTAATTCTCTTAACTCTGAGGTAGAGCCCTATTATTGAGTCCACTTTAGAGATTCTCAGATCCTCAGAAAGGCCAGGTTGTCCAAAATCAGCTGTGAATAATGGAACAAGGATTTGAACTAGATCTCCAGAATTCCATAGCATTCCTTTACCACTACACTAAAAGGCACCCTGAAAGTGAAATGTATTTTTTAAAGTTATGTATTTATTTATTTTGAGAGAGAGAGAGAAAGGAAGAGAATGAGGGAGGGAGGGGCAGAGAGAGAGAGAACCCAAAGCAGGCTCCACTCTATCAGCACAGAGCCCAAGAGGGGCTTGAGCTCACCAACCATGAGATCATGACCTGAGCCAGAATCAGGAGTCAGCTGCTTGACCGACTGAACCACCAGGTGCCCCAAAAGGGAAAGGTATTAAATCCATTTTGCCGACAAGGGTGCTAAAGCTGGGGCTAAATGTAAATCGTTTTCTAATTTAACAATACCTTTCCAGGTACATTAGGATCCACAGTTTCCCAAGGTTCTGGATTTTTTTTCCGATCAATGCTAAAAATAAAAGAAAGCTGATTAAACACCAAAGTGAGTGACTTTAAACCAACTCTGACTGTGGGTCTATGAGCATGCCGGGACATCACGGGACAGACCCAGCCTGATAAACAGGCATTCATCTGTTAGTGCACTGACACTGATGGAAGGCTACTTAAGGGAGCTTCACAATTTGGCTCAAACATTAAGGTTCAATCCCTCTGCAGGTGAAAGGCCTGCATTCCCTTTATTGGGCTGGACTGGTGAATGTTCCCATAAGCTGAACAGCAATGGGTGTGGAAACACCACAAGAAAAGCAAGCAAAAATGTTCTTGCGCTGGTTTCTGGGTCAGGCAGAGGGGGCGGGCTTGAACGCTGTAGCTGGTGAACTGTGAGGTGCAAGACCCCACGGCCAGAGCCTGGCACTATTGCCTCTCCAGCTCTGCTCTGGGCCGAGATCAATTTCAAGTTTCTCTCTTCCTCATACTCCAGCATATATGGAGATATATATATATCCAGAGCTGAGGTTAGGTTCACTTTAGACAAATGAATCTGTAAACTCTATCATATTATAAAAGATCTTTCTAATAAAATGAAATTTCAAAATTTCAGTAATGATTTAAATTTAATGACGTATATCTCAAAACACCATTTAAGAACTTTAAATTTCAAAACTTAAGTTAAAAAAAAATCCAACCTTGCTGAAGAAGAGGAGGGCCAGTGGATGAAAGGATATTTAGATACAAGGAACAAACTTATTCTATTCATATCATAATTTAAGGGTCTTCTGATAGGCTGCTTTCTAGTCCCAACTCCAAGTTCACCATTTGACATTCTTATCTTCCCGGTAAAACTAGGAAACTGACACGATGCATTTCATTTGCAGAAGGTCAACCTAGAACTGCTAAAAACGTTTATATAAATGACGCCTACTTACATCACATCAGTTTTTTGAAGGGAATATACTGCAAAAGCCGAAGCTCCACCTGCTGCTGTGGTCATGATCAGCACCAAAGGAATAAGCTAACAGAGAACAGGTTGAGAATGAATAATATTCCTATGTTTCAAGGTGAAACATGCGACATATACCAATAACTGTATAACATTTTATACTTTCTTCAAAATCGGCACCATTCTCATCTTTAAAAATTAATGTCAATAATTTCAATTGCTTTAAAAACTTACTTCCTTCTTTTTCATCAGGAGTTGGAAAAGGTTCATGATGATGACTTCAGTGTAGAATGCCAAATCTAGAATTAAAAAAAAAGAAATCCAAGATACTAATTAAAACTTCAGCCACTAAGGACCCAGTCCGGTGGGCGTCAACCGGCCAACGTACTCCCCAAGGCAGCCTCAGGCAGCTCACCTGGAAGGCGGAGCGGCACGCGGACGCTGCAAACGCCCAGAACCCAACTGGTCCTCGGCGTCCGCACTTTATATACGGACCTCAAATGATGGGCCGGGCCAGGGCGCTCTGGTCACGCGGGCCTGGCGGGGGGCGTGCGGAGCCTGACTCGCTTTCCCCGCCCGCCTCCCGGCTCCCCCTGCAGGCCAGCCTGCCAGCGGACGCGACGCAGCCGAACGCGGGAGCTGGCGCCCCCTGCCGCCTGGCGCGGTTCTTACTTGATGCGAAGAGAGCCGAGGCTCTCGGCGTTTACGTTCCAGGTTGCTGCCAGCTGGGCCCAGCGCCTGCAAGAGAGCGGCACTGAGCGCAACAGAGCTCCGATGGCCAAGGCCTGGGTGAAAACCAGATCCCCTAAAAGGGGTCCAGAAAAGGAGCCCGCAGAGCCGGGGTCTAGAGCGATGGCGGGGGTGGGGAGTGGAGGCTCCCAGGAGCAGGTAGGTAAATTAAAATTTATCCAATTACATTAACAGCTCTAAAATGAGCGGTGTCTCCACATACAGAGATAATTATAATTAAATGTAAAATTCACTTCAGAACTCCCATGGTGTCTTAATTTGTTCTTTAAAAATTTTTAATTTCCACCCCCTCATCTTTTTTAAATGGAAAAATTCAGGAGATGAGGGAAAAGATACAGGAACAATCAGCTTTGGAAAGGTTTCCATCTCAAAAGTGGGCTTCATCTGGAGGTCTCCTTTTAACTAGCTGTCTCGCCTCGACAGAGCATGCAGGCAGCTGCAAAACCACGGAAATAATGCTAACAATTCCATTAAAGCAGGTCCATGTGCTAGACTCTGTGCTGGAATCGTCTAGGCATTTTTGCAAGGTGAGCATGTATATAGGCTCAGAGATGCTCAACTCACAGCGGAGATGTAACCAGAACCGTATCTGTCAGGCACCCCACACCACTGTTCTTTCTGCATGGAGCTCTTAGCTACTGCAATTAAGCCAAGAACACAAGCTCAGTTATTTAAAAATAGTTATTTAAAAACAATTGTTTTAAAAGTGTTTGAAGTTCAAGCTATGAGTTAACATTAAAAGGGAAACACCGGTCGTGTTCTCTGGAAACTATCAGACCCAGGATCTGTTTCAACCCTTTTTTAGTTCAAGGCATGAGCTTTGCAGTGAAACGGCCCTGTGTTCAGAGCCCACCCCTGCTACACTTCATTAGCTGAAAGACTTTGAGGAGTGAAACTTAATCTTAATCTTTGAGTTTGAGTTTATATTATATATCTGTAAAATGGGGACAAACCTAGCACAGGAGGGAGTTGAAAAAAAATGTTAGAATGTATATAAAGCACGTGGCATTCTGACTTGCTTGCAGAATATAAGGCAGAGCATAAATGTAGCATTACACCCACTTATTCTGGTAAAGATTCTTATTATGTAACCCCAGAACTGTAACTGGAGACACTTTCTGGTTGGTTAGATTCACTAATCAATACATCAAAGAAAACTCAACATTAATTCTCTGTGGTTTGTATCAAATTGAATCAAAGGAGCCTGTAATGGTCCTGGGGGATTTCTAAAACTACTTTTGTCAGAAGTTTCTTTAAAAAGCCTCATTTTTTAAACAAAGTGTTTCCAGAAAAGAAGGGAGGCAAAAGGAAGGGAGAGAGAAGAGGAAGGAGGAGGGAAGAAAATGGAAGAAAGAAATTTTACAAGAATGTATTAAGGCCCCAACTGATGACTTTAAACTGCTTTGCCAATGTCATTTCTTTTCAAAATGCAGTACTGTTTTGTAGTAGTCTAGGCATTAACCTGGGGACAGTGGCACAGTAAATTTAAAAGGTGAATAGGATATGAGTTCCTTCACTTCAAGGTTCTTACAATTTAGTGCCTGTAAATAACCCCAGGCATGATGTGGCACCAAAGGCAGGTGAATAATTCCCCTAAGGGGGTCTGAGAAAATTTATGAAAGGTGAAGATATTGATTTGGCTGCAGTTAAGGAAACCAAATGCAGACCAGGTATAAGACAATATTAAAGAAGTGTTGTTCATTTTGTTAGGTGTGATAATGACATTATGTTTATGTTAAAAAATACCCTCCCCCTTTTTAGAGATTATATATAAAAATATTTCGGGGGAAATATTTCTTTTTAATTTTTGTAATGTTATTTTTGACAGAGAGAGCATGAGCGGGGAAGGGGCAGAGAGAGAGGGAGACACAGAATCCAAAACAGGATTCTAGGCTCTAAGCTATCAGCCAAGAGCCCAATGCCGGGCCCAAACTCAGGAGCTATGAGATCATGACCTGAGCAGAAGTCGGCTGCCCAACCGACTGAGCACTCAGGTGCCCCTGGGGAATTTTTTTTTTTTTTTTTAAGGAAGCTCTAGGTCCAACATGGGGCTTGAACTCACAACCTCAAGGTCAAGAATTGTATGCTTTACCAACTGAGCCACCAGGTGCCCCGTGAGGAAGAAATATAATGACTGAGACTTACTTTATTTATTTTTTAAATGTTTATTTTTGAGAGAGCACAAGCTGGGGAGGGGCAGAGAGAAGGGGACAGAGGGTCTGCTCTGTCAGCAGAAAGCCCAATGTGGGGCTTTGAACTCACAAACCACGAGATCATGGCCTGAGTCAAAGTTGGAGGACTGAGCTACCCAGGAGCCCTGAGATTTACTTTAAAATAATTCTGCTAAAAAAGCAAGTGAAGAAGGGGCACCCGGGTGGCTCAGTTCGTTGAGTGTCTGACTCTTGTTTTCTTCTTAGGTGATGATTTCATGGTCATGGGTTTGAGCCCCGCATCAGGCTGACAGCATGGAGCCTGCTTGGGACTCTCTTGCTCCCTCTTGCTCTGCGTCTCCCCCACTTGTACTCTTTCTAAAAAATAAATAAATAAATGTAAAAAAAACACACAAATGGTCAAATTTAGTAAAATATTAATGATTAGGTGGGAGTTTGTTATACTATTCTGTTTGAAAATGTTCAGAATAAAATGTTTTAAAAATTACAAATTGTACATACAGATATAATGTACCCCTATAACCTTTAAGATCTACTTACTTCTCTTTGCAGTGATGAGAATTAGACCCAGACAACCACACTTACCTTCCTTTATATTCATGCCCAGGTTTACTGACCTTGTGGGAGCTGCAACGTCAATATGTAGTTTGTTTCTTCCCAGGATTCCTTGCAGGCACAGCCCCCACCCTTCAAACTCTGGCAGCTCCCAAAGAACCCCAATCAGGACACTCACGAGCATCATTGTCTGCATCTGCTCCAAAGCCTAAAATCCCTTCAGGGAGCTTCCCCATCCCACCCTAATTGCCAATAACTTCTAGAACCTTCTCTAGTTGATGCCCTTTACAGGGGCATTGAACCATGGCTGCTTGGCTCCCACTCTAAGAAATCTCAACTTAGGTTTTAATCAACCTACCTCAGTCTTTATAAGAAAAATATTCTTTAAAATATTCTTTTTTGTTGAAATTCTTTCTGCCCATTCTTCAGTGACTACCTAGTTACCAGGCTTAGTAAAAACTGGATTTGCTAAATTTTGGAATGTCTGGGAGTACACTATATTGTTTATGGCTGTTATTGTGGCTCAGAAGATTTGAGCTCAGTGTTTAGGGAAAGCTATTCACACTTCCCAGGTGCTTGGAAGCTGAAGTGTTTTCTTACTGATTAAGAACACAGCTTTTACAAGTTGCCCAGAGCCATCTTCAAATCACATGAAAACTGATCCAAAGAAATCCTGATCTGACTTCATTATTTATCATTTTTTCAGTGAGAGGAGACACGTGGTTTTTGTTCTCAGTGGGCTTCCAAAGTTTTGTGGAGAAGTTAAGTTACTATTACAATTTTTTTATCACTTTTTAAAAATTATTATTTTAATTTCCATTCAAGTTAGCATATAGTGCAACAATGATTTCAAGAGTAGATTTCTTAATGCCCCTCACCCATGTAGCCCATCTCCCCTCCCACAACCCCTCCAGTAACCCTGTTTGTTCTCCGTATTTAAGAGTCTCTTCTGTTTTGTCCCCTTCCATTTTTATATTATTTTTACTTCCCTGCCCTTATGTTCATCTGTTTTGTATCTTAAAGTCCTCATATGGGTGAAGTCCTCTAACTAATTTCGCTTAGCATAATACCCTTTAGTTTCATCCACATAGTTGCAAGTGGCAAGATTTCATTCTTTTTGATTGTCAAGTAATACTCCAAGAGAAGCTACCATTACAATTTAAAAAGATATTTTCAAATCAAAACTCAGCCTCTAAACAAAGTGCAGGTACTACATTTCCAGTCTGGACACTAGAAACTTTTTGTAGAGAAAACAAGGAGTCCACAGCTAGAGTCTGAGTTAGGGCCAAGGTGTCTCAGGACCAGGACGGTGAAGCCTTAATGGCTGCCTTATCCTATAAAATCAATAACTGAGAGAGAACATGAATGAAAATTGTCAGAATTCTAATAAGTTTTGAGTGTTTTCCCTATTATTCATAAGGGGACAGTTTGTTGGAATAATTTTAACTGAATTATATTTTATCTCTATAAATAAGACATGTCTTTTCTTTAATTATTCCCAAAAAGTGAGGTTTTGCTTAATCGACACACCTGGTTTCAGGCAGACTTAGGAAACTTTCAGGGCACTTCGGTGGCTCAGTTGATTGGGTGTCTGACTCTGGCTCAGGTCATGAACTCATGGTTCCCGAGTTCAAGCCCTGCATCAGGCTCTGTGCAGATAGCTCTGAGCCTGCTTCAATCCTCTCTCTCTCTCAAAAAGAAACATTAAAATAACAACAACAAAGAAGGGCACCTGGGCATCTCAGTCAGTGAAGCATCCTTCTCTCAATTTCAGTTCAGGTCATAATCTCATGGTTCGTGGGTTCAAGCCCCAAGCACAGCCGCCTTGGGATTCTTTCTCTCCTCTCTGCCCCTCCCCTGCTCATGCTCTCTCCCTCTCACTCAAAATAAACATTTAAAAAAAAATTTTTAAAACAGGAAACTTTCCAACAACTGTGTAATATTTATAAGTTGTAGATGTCACGCACTATGCCCTCATAGTACCCTACCCTTCTTCTGAAGCATGTTTTCATTGTTAATTCACTGCATGATTTGTCTGAGGTCTGTGCTCACAGGTGGCCTATAGTGGCAGGTCCATCTCATCCATTTACCTAGTGTGGCACCTCCTCAGTGAAGAAAAGCTCAGTAAGAGGCTTACCAGACAGACATTGTTAGGTGAGAAAAAACAAAAGCTATACCATGTATTTTTGGTTTAAAAAATAAAAAATCTATACATGCATAAGGGGCTAAAAAGCTAACTACCCAAGTATTTTCTTTGTGGTTATCTGTATTTTCTAACATTCTAATTACTTTTGTAGTACAAGGAAATTAAAACATACATATAATCTATCTCCTTAAAAATTGCTTAGAGGGACGCCTGGGTGGCTTAGTTGGTTAGGCATCTGACTTTGGCTCAGGTCATGATCTCCTGGTTCGTGAGAGCCCCACATCAGGCTCTGTGCTGACAGCTCAGACCCTGGAGCCTGCTTCAGATTCTGTGTCTCCCTCTCTCTGCCCCTCCCCCACTCGTGCTGTCTCTCTGTATCTATCTCTCAAAAATGAAAAAACATTAAAAAAAATTTTTTTAATTGCATAGAATCGCAAAAGGAAAAATAGCAACTATATGTGGAGAAATTGGACAATATTGTGAACAAGGGATCAAAATCAATTATCAGTATGTGTAGACTCATGGGTCTCCAGCTGTGGTCTCTGAGAACCTAGAGCTTATGTAGTGCCCCACTGGTGATGCAGAGCCTGAATCTAGATGCAAAATCAGGCAAAGACAAATCAGAAGCCAGTATTCTAAGTAGTTGGTTTGTACTCTTTAAAAACTGTCAGGGTCAATAAAGACTGAGGAACTGTTTCAAATCTAAAGAGGTTAAAGATAACATGACAACTAAATGCAATGTATGATCCTAGACTGGATCCTGTAACTGGAAAAACATTATTGTAGGGACAATAGATGAAATTCATTAGATTAAAATATTGTTTCCATGTTAAATTTCCTAAGCTTGATAAATGCCCCATGGTTATATAGAAAATAACCACATTTGGAAGAAATAGCCACTGAAGGGGCACCTGGCTGGCTCTGTTGATGGAGCATGTGACTCCTGATCTGGGTGTTGTGAGTTTGAGCCTTGTGTTGGGTGTAGAGATTATTTAAAAATAAAATCTTGGGGCGCCTGGGTGGCTCAGTCGGTTGAGCCTCCGACTTCGGCTCAGGTCAGATCTCACGTTCATGGGTTCAAGCCCCGCATCAGGCTCTGTGCTGACAGCTAGCTCAGAGCCTGGAGCCTGCTTCTGGTTCTGTGTCTCCTTCTCTCTTTGCCCTTCCCCCTCTCATGCTCTGTCTCTCTCTGTATCAAAAGTAAATAAAACATTTAAAAAAATTAAAAATAAATAAAATAAAGATAAAAATAAAATCTTAAAAAATACACTTAAGTATCAAGGAGTAAGTAGGCATAATACATAAAGTCTATTCTTAAATAGTTCTGAAAAATACTGTTTATGTATGCATAAAAAAGGAGAAAGTAAATATGGCAAAATGTTAAAAATTGGTGAATCTGAGTACATAAGAGTTCTCTGTACAATTCTTCCAACTTTTCCATATGAAATTACTTCAAAATGAGCAATCAACCACAGTGCCTGGGTGGCTCAGTCAGGTGGAGCACCTGACTCCTGATTCTGGCTTAGGTCATGATCTGTTTGTGAGTTTGAGCCCCGGGTTGGGATCTGCGCTGGCAGCACAGAGCCTGCTTGGGATCCTATCTCCCTTTCTCCCTACCTCTCCCCTGCTTGCTCACTCTCTCTCAAAAATAAATAAAACAAACAAAAAGCAAACAAACAAAAGCAACTACTATCCCCACTACAAAAATCAACATACGTGTACTTTCTTCCCAAATTATGGTATTTTAATATACTTTTTAGAAATAAGATGAACTTTAGCTTATCGGGTGCTTATGCTTCTATTTGTAGGAAACGATACACACAAACTCTAAAACTGCAAAGTTGCAAACCATAGGGCAAGTTCATAGTTCAATTAATCCTTGAGCAGGGATGTAACATAATTTTTAAATATCCCCTAAGTTAGAAAATCCTTGTTTCTGAAATAAGTTTTCATATAAAGTCAAGTCCTCGTGACTTAAGGACGGTTTTATAGTCTGAAGTGATTTCAGAAAGTGCTCTTGTTTCACTGTGGTTGCTTCCAGTCCATTTTCTTGCAGAGCCAGCAAGGCAGCCTATAAGAGACAAACGAAAGAAAATAATTCATGTGCTTCACTTTTTACAATTTATGGTAATACTTTAAAATCTGAGTGTAAAAACCTCAGTCCCACTTCTTAAAATTCCAATATCCATGACAAATATTAAAAAGTTAAATAAGGAGTTTAAAAGTTGTCTCAATAGACCATCATTTCTTCTACATTAAACTCTAGCCTTAAATGGGAAAAAAAATGCAAGTTGTAACAATAATATATGTACTATGAGCCCATAAAAATATAGATGAGAAACGATCTTCCTGACCTCAGAGTAGTTTTTCTTAAGGTTATTTATTTATTTAGAGACAGAGTTGTGTGCACACAAGTCGGGTAAGGGCAGAGAGAAAGAGGGAGACGAAGAATCCCAAGCAGTGCAGAGCCGATGCAGGGCTCAACCTCACGAACCGCCAAGATCACGACCTGAGCCAAAATCAAGAATCAGAGTTTACCTGACTGAGCCACCCAGCACCCCAGAGTAGGAGTTTTTAAATAGGACACAGCACTGATCATAAAGGAAAAGATCAAACACATACTCTATGGTCTAGCAATTCTCTCTGTAACTATATACAGACATGTGCAAGATTGTTCATAGCAGCACGATTTATAACACAAAGTAGTAACCCAAATGCTTAAAAGAATGAATGAATGAACACAGCATATTCATAATCTAGAATACTTATAAAGCAATTATAAACTAGAATATTATAAATGCACAAACTACTGCTATACACAAAATCACAGATGAATTTCTGAAACAATCTCGAGTTAAAGCAGCAGACATAAAAGTATGGTTCTATTTCTATAAAGTTCAAAAGGAGGCAAACTAATCTCCAGCGCTGCAAGTCAGGAGAGTGGTTCCCTTTTGGGACAGAGACGGGGAGCCCCAAGTGAAGTTTCTGGGGCACTGATAATGTTCTCTTTCTTGGTAGTTACACGAGTGTGTTCATTTTATGTTAATTCAGTGAATTATACCCTTATGGTCTGTGCATTTTCCTGAATTTAATAAATGGTTATAGAAAAGGAAACACCTTCGATGGCTTCTTTTGCTCTCAATATAAAGTCTAAATCCTGTTCAGTGGCTTACGAGGACCTGTGTGATGCGGCCTCAGTAAAGGCATGTTATAGCACTCCAGTCGCCCACACATTTTCTCCCCTCCCTTAGCACGCTCAATGTTCTCACCATCCTTCCAATCTCACTTTACACATGCCCTCTCTCAGAAAGCCTTCTCTGATGCCCCCAAGTCAGGTTCGGCCCCACAACACCCTAAACTTCCTGATTCACCACGTATTTTCAGTGGCCAGTTGAGTACAACGATTTGTCTCTCTGCGACCTGCCGTGAACCTGTGAGCTCTGGAAGGGAGGGGAAGCGGCCACGCCCGTTTCACCTTCCCCAGTGAAGTCCCCGTAAATGCTACCGGGTGAATGAAGATCTGAATAAATGAGGAACTGTCCTCAACCATATATTCCTTCACTAATTAACTTACTTCTTTGCAAAGGTTTCCAAGATCAGCACCAGAGAAAAAAGAGGTTTCTGCTGCTAGGTTTTCTAAGGAAACATCTGGCCCCATTGGCATGTTTTTTGTATAGACTTTCAGAATAGAAAGCCTGCCCTGGAACAAAATTAAAAGTAACGTTTATAATCTTAAAACACTTATGTATGACACAAAGCTATATTAAAGTATTTCCAGCGTTTCCTGTCATACTACAGAGAAAGTGTGTATATATTTTAATAATTAAATAATAACAATCATTTCTGAGGCGGTACAAAAGAGTAACTCATCAATGGCTCATATGACAATGGTAAAAATAATGATACGATAAACTTTTAATACTTTTATAATAATTTTTAAAATAGATAAATGTAGATACATTTCTTTCAGAGACATAATAAATCCCCTCTTTTGGGTACAGATAGTGTTAACAGACATGGATTAAGAAGCAAACATATAACTTATCCAGACATAAGGTAAAAATAAATAGACATTTAAATATTTATTTTCTTTATTAGGAAGGGAGAAAAAATTCACTCTTTGTCACTAATCTCTCTTACCAGTGGCTGTGGATGCTAAGGGCAAAAGATTTACTGATTCTTTGACTATGGATACATTGTGTGATCTCTCTAGTGTCAGATTTTCACACTGTAAAATAAGGCTACAGATACAAATATGCTCAAAAGCACTTTTAACATGATAGGATTTCTCCAATCTAGTTGTAAAATAATGTTGAGTAGACTCAATAAGCTTGATATGTTGAGTCTGCCACAATAATGAAATAAGGCAACTACTTTTAACTTTTAGGCTTATGTTTCTCTGAAAATATGTCCTGAGTATCCAGCAAAAGCCAATCAAAATTATAACTTTACGAAGGGCCACCAGGCAAGGAAGAATGAAGAACCCAGTGTTAAGACACACCCAGGTACCTATATATCCAATTTGGGATTCAATTTTTCTAGGCTCCTTACAACTCCAACATTGATGTATTAAGAACCCTAACATAGAGTAAAACATATACAATGATTACCTTTTCATCTGGAGGTGGGATATAAATAATCTTATCTAATCTTCCAGGTCGTAATAAGGCATCATCTAATACATCAGGTCTATTTGTTGCAGCAACAATCATGACATTTCTATTAAAAACTTCTTGCAACTCTGAGGGAAAATATACAAAAGTGATGTCAATGAGTTGTTAATTATTACATTTTTAAGAAATTATAGATAAGAAGGGTTCATTTATTTTTAAATAAGCATATCCTCTCCTTGGGACTCAAATGCTTATACCCCCTTCTTGGTATCAAGGTATGCTAATACAAATTATTAACCAAAGAACTACTTTCTGTGTGTGCAGTGAAGGGACTGGCCAATCCTGGGGGAAATCTGTCCATGTGAGCACCAATGGAAAGCCTACAGGACAGCAGAGAACACTTACTGAATGTACCTGAGCCCCAATCAATGATTAGTGGATGACTTGAAAAGACAAAGCATGTGACTAACAGGTGGAGACGTACGGCAATGAAGCACCTGGCTCTCACGTCCTGGGAGATGGAGATTTACTTTAATTTTTATTATTTTTCTTCCCAGAAGCATAAGTATGACAACATAAGCTGTGTAAATCCTAGATAAGGATAAGAAACACCGAAAAGCAGTCAGAGCAAGGCCTTACGCAAGCTAATCATTCAAAATTGTTGACAGTTCAAAAAGTCCAGGATCTGATGGCTTCAGAGGTGAATTCTACCAAACATTTTAAGAGGAGTTAATACCTTTTCTTCTCAAACTACTCCATAAAATAGAAGAGGAAGAAGGAAAACTTCCAAATTCATTCTCTGAGGCCAGCATTACCCTGATACCAAAACCAGATAAAGATACCACAATAAAAGAGAAGTAAAAGCCAGTATCTCTGATGTACACAAATGCAAACATCCTCAACACAATATTAGCAAACCAAATCCAACAATATATTTTAAAAAATCGTTCACCATGATCAACTGGAATTTATTCCTGGGACGCAAGGGTGGTTCAATACTGATACATCAATAAGAGAAAGGACAAGAACCATATGACCCTTTCAATAGATGCACAGAAAGCATTTGACAAAGCACAACATCCATTCATGATAAAACCCTCAACAAAGTAGGCTTAGAGGGTACATACCCCAACATAATAAAGTCACTATATAAAAAACCCATAGCTAACATCATACTCAGTGATAAAGAAAAAAACTGAGAACTTTCCTCTAAGGTCTCAAGGAACAGGACTGAGATGTCCACTCTCAATTACTTTTACCAACACTGGACTAGAAGTCCTGACGACAGCAAGCAGAAACAAAGGTATCCAAAATGGCAAGGAAGAAGTGAAACTTTCACTATTTGCAGATGACGTGATACTATATTAAGAAAATCCAAAAGACTCCACCAAAAGACTACTTAAAACTGATAAATGAATGCAATAAGATCACAGGATACTCAATGTACAGAAATCAATTGCATTTCTATACACTAATAATGAAAGAGCAGAAGAGAAATTTCAAAAACAATCCCATTTACAATTGCACCAAAAATAATAAAAATCCAAGTAATTAAACTTAATGAAGGAGGTGAAAGCCCTATGTAGTCTGAAAATTATAAATTGATTAAAGAAATTGAATAATGGAAAGACATCCCATGCTCATGGATTGGAAGAACAAGCATTGTTAAAATGTCTATACTACCCAAAGCAATTTACAGATTTAATGCAATCTCTATCAAAATGCCAATAGCATTTTTCATATAACTAGAACAAGCAACCCTAAAATTTGTATGGAACTACGAAAGACCCCAAAGTACCCTTGAAAACAAAAAGCAAAAATGGACGCATCACAAACTCAGATTTCAAGTTATACTACAAAGTTGTAGTAATCAAAACAGTATCATACCGGTGGTATTGGCACAAAAATAGACACATGGATCAATAAAACAGAATAGAAAGCCCAGAAACAAATTCACAATTATATTGTCAATAAATCTTCAACAATGGAGGCAAGAATATGCAATGGGGAAAAGACAGTCTCTTCAACAAATGGTGTGGGAAAAACTGGACAGATACATGCAAAAAAATGAAACTGGACCACTTTCTTACACCATAGAGAAAAAAAAACTCAAAATGGATTAAGGACATAAATGTGAGGCCTGGAACCATAAAAATCCTTAAAGAGAGCACAGGCAGTAATTTCTTTGACATCTGCCACAACAACATTTTTCTTATCTCCTGAGGCAACGGAAACAAAAGCTTTGAGAGACAAAGCGCAAGTGGGGAAGAGGCAGAGAGAGGGAGAAACACAGAAGCGGAAGCAGGCTCCAGGCTCTGAGCTGTCAGCACAGGGCCACACACGGGGCTGGAACCCACGAACCACATAAGATGATGACCTGAGCTGACGTCAGACACTTAACTGAAGGAGCCACCCAGGCACCCCTACTGTAACATTATTTACAATAGCCAAATTATGGAAGCAGCCCAAGTGTCCATCTATAGATGAATGGATAAAGAAGATGTGACACATATATACAATGAAATATTTTTCAGCCATAAAAAAGAATGAAGTCCTGCCATTTGCAACATGAATGACTCTAGAGAGTATAATGCTAAGTGAAATAAACCAAAGAAAAACAAACAGAACATGATCTCACTTATAGGTGGAATTTAAGAAACAAAACAAATGGACACAGGAGGAAAAAAAAAAAACCAAACCAACCAAAAATCAGACTACAGAGAACAGAGGGGAGGGGAGGGGGCAAGGAGGATGGGTGAAATCAGTGACGGGGATTAAAGAGTGTTCATGATGAGCCCTGAGTAATATATGGATTGTTGAATCACCGTATTGTATACCTGAAACTAATACAACACTACATGTTAACTACACCAGAATTACAAAATTTTTTTCTCTTAAAGAACTAAATAATCAGAATAGTAACCATTAATGTGATCTCTCATAGTAGTGAATTCCCTATATCTGAAAAATTTTAGCAGAGGCGAGTGAACACCTGCCGGATGCTATAGAAGGAATTTCTGCGTCACGAGAAAATTTGATTAGAAAACTTCCTGGGTCCCTTCAAATTCTAGTGTCATAAGTTCCTCAGGGGCTGTAAGACTCTCCTCCCATGGAATGATTTTTCAACTGGGAAACAAGTAAACACAAGGAAAGAATAAAAGAAAACTGATCTGTTGGGTCACTGAAGGATATCAAACTCTATATAGGAAGAGGCTCAAAAAGGGAAGAAGGGACTTCTTCTTAAAAGGTTATTTTAATTTCATTATAACCAAGGAAACCCATTCCTCAAAAAAAATAGGAAGTTTTGAATTACTAGGATCATTGGTAATAACAATGTTTTGTATAAAAACTTTTAGAAAGAGATGAACACTCTTTCTTCAGGATATAAAAATAAGAATAAACTCCCTTTTCTAATAGCAATATGTAATGTTATGTTTCTAAATCTGAGGAAAAATAAAATTCACATTCATATATATATTTAAGATAACTTATTATAAAATTTACCTCATCTTTTCTAGCCAAATCAGTTTTCACCAGCTTTGTAAACATCCAAACAAACTGAAATTATAGGATTCCTTCTCCGAGATGAATCCAGCATAGGGAAAGCTAGTGTACATGCCCTGTATTAAATGCTGGCCTGGATTTGGGTATATTCTGGCTAATAAATACCGCTTCATTTTTTTCTCATCTCCTTGTATTTACCCCGTTGATCTGATTTACTTCCTCTTCTCTCTATAGTCTTCAGTCCTACACCATCTAATTCATTCAGGAGAACAGAAAGAACCCGCTCTGGAACATTACATTCTGTTTTGCTGATGGATCGAGAGCCCAAGATTGAATCAATTTCATCCAAAAACACAATTGCTGGAGTATTTGCTCTTGCTTGTCGAAATACCTTTTGTTAGGAAAATAAAATTACTGAAAAGCAATACACTATTCAGTATTCAAGTGAATATACACTTTATGCATTACTGCTTATTGTTTTTAAAATGTAAAAAGAGGACAAAGATGCTACATGTCTAAGAAATGGGGAATGAATAAACAGAACAAGAAACAATGGAGTATCAAGTACAGGTTAAAAATCATATTTTCAAAACGTTTAATGCTGTGGAGTTTTTAAAATGATTTAAAAAATCATGATAAAGATATAATCCGCCGTCAATTTTAAAAGAAAAGCAAAAAAAAAAGGAAATTCAGAAAATGTTAACAGTTACAAAGGATTTCTTACCTAACACTTTCCTATATTTCCTAAATTTTCTATAAACAATATACATAACTTTCTAATTAAAAAAAAGGCCAGTAATATTTTTAATAACTAAGGTTTATCTTTAAGGCATGTCATGAAAATTCAAAAGGACACTTAACTATATGGGGGAAAATAAACACACCAACCTGAGACAAGACTTTTTCTGAATCTCCAACGAAAGGAGAAAAGAGATCAGCTCCGCTCACTGAAACAAAAGAGCAACGGCAGCTTGTGGCCAGGGCCCTCACCAAGGTGGTTTTAGCACATCCAGGGGGACCATACAGAAGAACTCCCTTTGGCTGTGTCAGGCCCATCCTGACAAATTCCCGAGGGAATTTTAGAGGCCACTCGATGCTCTGTAAGTACACAAAAAGAGACGGTTGTTTTAGTACAATGATAAAACCCATGATTCAGTGAATTCGACTATTCATTCAACAATTCTCAGGTACCTGGTTATGAGCTGGAAGTGCAGTCCACTCTCCACACAGCGACCAGTGATCGTTTTATAACCTAAGTCAGGTCACATCATTTCCTGCTTCAAATTCTTCAATGACTTCCCATTTAGAATTAGAATAAAAGCCAAGTCCAAACTCCTTCCTACTACTGATTACAAGGCCTTACCTAGAATGTTTCCCAAACACCCCAGTCTGTTCCCATCTCAGGGCCTTTACTTGCTATTCTCTCTGCCTGTACACTCCTTCAAGATCTATACGGCTATCCCTCATCATTCGGTCTCAGTTCAAATGTGACTTCCCTGCACAAGCCTTCTCTAACTACTCAAATTAAAGCAGATCCCACCCCCATCCCTGCTGCCAATCTATGCTGCCCATCTTTTACTTAGGGAGCACTTACTCATTCACTACCTGAAATTATTTTTCCACATTGGGTTTGTCATTCTGCTCCTGCTAGAATGTAAATCAAGTCCCCCTCTTAAATTCCCATATCTAGAATGACACCTTCACAAAGTAAGCGTTCTACAGCTGTTAACTAAGTAAACAGTAAACAAGTCCCCATTACCTCTGAGGTCGTGGTTTTATTATCATCATACTTTTATAAATGCAGAAGTGCAGGCTTACAAAAGTGAAGGAACTTGCCCAGGTCTTATTTCCAGTGAGGCAGCAGGGCTAAGCCCCCAGGCAGGGTAAGTCAAGATGTGCAAACTTTTAACTATTGAAGTATTTCTATTAAAAAAGGATAAGATCCCGGTAGCCAGGGCACTCAGATTTTAGTTGGGAGAGACAGGCTTGTAAACTAACAATGAGGCCAGAAAAGGGCATTCCACACTGAAACTCTTATTTGTCCCAACAGTAAGTAGCAACAGAAAGGAAAACAGGGGAAGCAAGGAGCAATGGAATTAAAGTGGAAAGAGGAGTCAAGATTGTGCTAAGCCTTGAAAGTTTTAGTCAACACTAAGGAAGCAGTACGGAGGATGGACTGGAAAGAAAGAAACAGGAGCAGGGCGACCAGTCAGAAGTCTCTTGCATTGATTCTGACTACAAAAATAATAAGGCTGGATGTGTCACAGGCATTAGAAGGGATGGACTGGAAACTTAAAATGTTAACTCTTTCATGCAGGGACCATGTTCTAAATCCAGAGGGGGAAGCTAGGTGCACGTATGGTACGACCTCTGCATTTAGAAGACAGGTTTCTGACTTGGGAGATGGGTTGCTGGCCGTATTCACAAAGGTAGGGAATCCAGGTGTGGGGGTTGGGATGATTAGCTGAGCTCTGGATGTCCTCAGTTTGAGATTCCTGGAAGTTACCTGGTAGACTGGCAGCTAAGTAGTTCTGATGATCAAAAGATCTATGTGTGTTGGGTATAAAGATTTTGAGTTAACAGTTTTCAGGGGACACCTAAAGCCCTGGATATTGAGATCATGGACTCAACAGAATGCAAAAAGAGGACTCCCAGGAGCGTGGAGCACTAATATTTACGGTAACATTAAGGAACGAAGCATTCAGAAAGGCAGGAAAATTTATCTCAAAGCTAAAGAAACAGTGTTTGCAACAGAAGTGTGGCTAATCTCTCGCGCAATTTGTGAGGATTAAATGAGACAACACGTGTAAAAAATGAGGCAATGTTATAAATGCACTGATCCACGGATGCAAGGATTCAAGCGTTCAATGTAGACACAGCTTCTAGTTAAGATGAATAAATTATAGGGATAACTTATACATCAGTCTTTGTATGTGTGGCTAGAGAAACCTATTTCCTTATAGCAGGACCACCTGCAGGTAAATGAACGAAATTAATTCGTGAAACTGCAATGCCAGTGAGGCTCTGGACACACGTGTTCCTCAGTGTCCACTGTGAGAACCACAGCCACCCAGGCCGTACTGTGTACTACCATCTTATGCTGTTAGCAGTCCCAGGGCAAACTCGGGCCTGCAAACTAAAAATCTGTACTTGTACCACCCACAGACTAAGAACCATTTTTACATTTTTAAATGCTTAAAAAGAAAATCAAGAGTATTTTGCAACATGTGAAAATTGTATGATTTAAGTGACCATAAAGTTCCATCAGAACGCAAGTAGCGATTACAGATGGTCTCCGGCTGCTTTCGTGCCATGAATACAGAGTTGAGTGGTTGCAATAAATACTGTATGGCCCACAAAACCTAAAGTGTTACTCTCTGGCCCTCTACAGAAACCGTTTGCTGACCTAGATTCTAGATTATAAAGTCTTTAAAGCAAACACCAAGAGATGGGTGAGGTAGGAAAACACGATGGATGGTATCTGATGCCTAAAGCAGCCCAGTTAAACAAGGACTGAGAAGTGACCCTTGCACGCCGATGTTGGGATGGCACTACCGAAGGCAGCAAGATAAGTGTCAGCAAGCGCGGTTGTCTTCAAACTTCACCAAGCACGGTGTTCCACTTAAACTCTACCATTCTACTGGCGTAAGCAAACTCTTTATGTCACCTGTTTTAACTTCAGTTTTACATCCTCGAGGCCACCAATCTGCTCCCAGCCAACAGGCTTGATGTCCATCAGTCCAATGACACTTCGAAATGATGAGGGTTGAATCTTTTTAAAAGCTTCAAGGAAGTCTGCTTCATCAATAGTCGGGTTGTCCTGGTTCTGACCAAAAAAAAAAAAAAAAAGCCCCCAAAAGCAAAATCAGACCAAAAATTACAGGGGCCTTTTTGTGGTACAGGAGCACATTTACTTCTTCTTCCTTTTTTAATTTTCTTTTAAATCTATAAATCTATTTTGTTATCATTATAAAAAATCTTACACACACACAATACAAAAAAGATGAAGTGTCTCCTCCCCCAGCTCTTCCTCATCTCTAGAGGAAGCCAACCGCGTCCCGGGTGCACCAATAGTGTATTTTATGACAGTAAGGATCCATACATCCGTTCCCACAGATATATAAATGGGACTCTACTGTACAAAATGACCTGCACTTCTGGCCACTTATGTCAGACATCTTTTCCTATCAATTAATATAGTTCAACGTCACTATAACAACTGCAAAAGACACTGCTGTGTGAGTATTCCGTAATTTAACTGCATCTTTTTGTTGAATGTTGTTTCCAGTCTTTTGTTATTAAAAACAAAGCTACAGCTGACAGTGCTTGTGCACATGTTCAAGTATTTTATACAATAATTTCCTCCAAGTAGAATGACTGGATTTAAGAGTACGCACATTTACGATAAGACATTTTGACGAATACTATCTATCACACTGCCCTCAGAGCTGTACCAATGATATAAAGCTGTTCTTCCCATACCTCTCCGGCACTGTAGATTACCAAACTTGTAAATTTCTGCCGGTGTGAGAGGAGATCATAACTGCTATTGTGTTCATTACATTTCTTCCATGCAGAGTGAGGGAGAGGGAATGATGGAATTAGAAAATCATTTATAAAGGCTGTGAAGGCCATTTGGGGCAAGCATCATCAGCCATGGATATAAAACAAAGGGAGGGAAGAATGACAAGGAGCATGATCTCAAAGGGTCTCCCCACAGACTTATTAGTTACAAAGGGAAAAACAGCAGCTATACAGTGGAGAAACTGGCTAGTCACATCAATCGCCGATGGGGGACATCACCAGCGAGGGGCAGGCAGACATCCTGTGCCTTCACCTGTGATACCCTAAGCACACACCACCACTTATGGAATATTCCAAATGGGCATGCATTACCTACACCTGACTATGAAGAAATATTAGACAAACCCTAATTGAGAAACATTTTATAAAATCACTGACCTAAAATGTCAATGTAAAAGGTTTCATTTAAAAAAGCTAAGGGAGAACTGGAAATTAAAGAAAACTAAAAACTACATGCAATACGTTATCCTGAACAAGATCCTGTACTGGAGAAGAAAAAAGTGCTAAAAGATGGAAACGACTACCAAAATAAGAATATGGGCTGCAGACTTGATAACGTTTTGTATCAGGGTTAAATTTCATGAATATAATGATTATACATAATCATACGTGGTTGTGCGTGGGGACATACTTGTTCTTAGGAAATAGATAATTAATGGGATATGCAACCCATCCTCAATTGACCCAGAAAAAATAATGTGTACACATACACATTTAGAGACAGAGTAGGAGAGAAAGAATGATAAAGCCAATTTGGCAAAAATGTTAAAAATTGGTGAATTTGAACGGAGGGTTTAGCAGGAGCTCTCTATCCTGCAACTTTCCTTAAAGTTTTTAATTATTTCTAAATAAAAAGTTGAAAAAATAATTTAAAGAGACTAATTTTTAAAGAA
Source organism: Suricata suricatta (assembly GCF_006229205.1). NCBI lineage: Eukaryota > Metazoa > Chordata > Mammalia > Carnivora > Herpestidae > Suricata > Suricata suricatta. Next base: position 84,875,666 of record NC_043708.1, on the reverse strand, counting down.
AGTAAAGTTGAGGATATTTCATATTTACTGGCTGCTTGTAATCCTTTTACTATTTCCTAACTGTTCATATTTTATTACCCATTTTCTCTTAGGGTAAGAGAAAATTGTTGGTCTTATTGATCTGTGAGAATTCTTACTATATCAAGGTAATTGGTCTTTTTATCATAGGCCAAAAGTATTTTTCTCAGTTTGTCTTTTGTCTTGTCTTTGTTTATATATTGTTTTGCCATCCCCAAATGGTCAAAATAGCATTAGGTTTTATGTTATGCTTAGAAAGGCTACCTTCACTTTAAGATTATACTGTGGAGAATCCTTGCAATTTCCTTAATAATTCTAGTGAAGCAGATTTTTTGCTACAGTTAAAAGCTGTTTATATTTGTAATATCTATTTGTAATACTGTATTATATTTAAGATCTGCCCTATCAAATTCTGAACATTTAGTTGTCAAGAAATTCCCACTTTTAAGAACAAACTATTCCATACCATTTATACAAGATTATATAAGTATGTGTGTGTTTGTGTGTGTGTGTGTGTGTGTGTGTGTGTGTGTGTGCAGAGTGAGAGACACAAAGAGAGTGCTATTCTGAACAATGTTCCTAAAAATTATAATCTCTGGGAGATGAGATTATATACAATTTTTACTTTCTTTATAATATTTTTATTTGGTTTAATTTCTCACAAAGAAAGCGATTAAATAATCTTTTTAAATAGCTTTTCTCTTTTTTTTCCCCTAACTGGCTGGGAGTATTAGATGTTGGGCAACTGAATACTAATTAATTTTTTTTAATTTTTAAAAAATGTTTATTTATTTTTGAGAGAGAGAAAGACACACAGCGCATAAGCAGGGGAGAGGCAGAGAGAGAAGGAGACACAGAATCTGAAACAGGCTCCAGGCTCTGAGCTAGCTATCAGCACAGAGCCTGATACAGGGCTCAAACTCATGAACTGAGAGAACATGACCTAAATCACCCAGGTGCCCCCTATTAATTTTAAACTAACACCAACTAAGATCACTTAAATGTAAATTATTTCACTTGATTCTAATAACCCTTTCAGGCAGATAAAATTCTTTCCCATGTGTGAATGTGTTAAACTCTATTCCAAACCCTGGGGACTACTTCACAAAAAGCTGAACATACTTCAATGCATCCCTTGTCTGCCCTGGTATAGATGGAGGCAGCAGGAGCCCCTCAGCTGCCTAAGGGGTAAAGAAGAAAAAGGCGAAGCCAGTACCTTCCCAGATGCCTCTGTCCCTTCTTCCTTTTTTGCCTTTCTTCCTTTCACTTCCCCTGGTTGTTACTGAACTCAGCCACCACCTGTGGCAGCCATGCCTGGGCAGGCCCCTCCTGAAGTAGCAGCTGGCTGGTCCACCTAAGCCAGGGTGGTTAAGGTCAAACCTAGAACTCCAAAGCAGAGGGAGGCCTAAATATAAATCTCCCTTCCCAAACCCTGGTGTTCACACCCTCCCTTCAAAGGGCATACATTCTCACACCTTTACACATGAGAAGTATCATTAAGTCTTCAAGCAGTTTAGGTTCTAAACCCAGAAGAAGAGAACTTAAAAGTTCACATAACTCCTTCCCACCTTCAGTGTACATGTAAAAATACATGGAAATGAGAAAGGATGTAAATTATATAGGTAAAAAGGTTTTCAACTTTGGATGATAAATCATCCTTTTATAGTTTAAACAAACTCAAAACTGGTTTTTAAGAATTACAAGATCAAAGGACAATTTTAATGTTATAATAGTTACAACAGAAATTGAAAACTTTGTCCTAGAATCCGCAGGGTGCTGGAATTAATTTTTTTCTGAAGGGGTTTAGGGATTAAAGATTACTTATTACATACAATGTGAAGAGATTTTCCACTCCATAGTGTTGAAAACTATTATATTTAAAGCTAACATTCTAAATATTTTTAAGAAAGGTAGTCATGAATTAAAGATTTCAATGTCAAAGACAAATTTAAAGAAAAATTCCAGGTGCCCAATCTTCTCCTGGGTTAGAAAAGCTTATTTTCCTGACAAAATATTTATTAATAATGAAAAAAATAGATGGAATGGGAACACAGTATTTCTGTGATCCTCCTGCCAAAAATGCAAAAACTGAATCCAATCATGAAAAAACATCAGTGAAACCCAAACTAAGGAATATTCTACAGAATAAATGACCTGTAGTCTTAAAAAGTTAGCCACAGAAGACTAAAAATTATTCTAAATTAAAGAATATTATGAAATCAGTATAACTAAATGCAATGTGTAATCTTGGATTACTATTTTCTTTTTAAATTTCTGCTAGAAAGGAAATTAATGGGACAGAGAAAAATTTGGAGAAGGTCTACAGAGATGATATAAAAGTACCATGTCAGTGTTAATTTCTTCATCTTGATAATTATCCTGTGGATCAAGTCTTTTTTTAGAAAATATATACTTAAGATTTTACGGTGCAGGGATATCATGGCTGCAGTACATTTTTGAATGTTTCACACACACACTAGATGTGTCTATACCTACATCTATCCTTAGATCTATATCCATATGAGGAGATACATCTATATGTACATACATACAAAAACACAGAAGAGAGAGGATAAAGCAAAACTGGAAAAATGCTACATTTGGAGAATCTGGGTAAAGCATATACAGAAATTCTTTGTACTACTGTTTACAATTTTTCTCTAAGTCTGAAATTACTTTGAAATAAACAAACCAAAAATTGAAAAGAAATACATCTGATTCTTCTGGGGCCACGCTCTCGTTCCCCTAGCCCCTCTGGGCTTCTGCGCTAGGCAGTTACTTTGGGATGAGGGAAAATGTCCTGGTAGACCTGGAAGGCTCAGCCCTCTGGCCCCACCTTCAGTCTTATGCTATTCCCATGGAGCTGAGATAAAAATATATGTAAGAAGTAACTGGAAGGTACCAAAAGTTTCAAGACAATATACTAACCACTTGTTTAATCCCACATTAATTTGCTATGTGAATGAAAAGATCAACATACAAGGTCATAAATCAGTACTTCCTACCTTCTTACTGTGAAGGAGAGCGTGTAGGGCAGCTTCCCTACAAAGTGCAGTCAGGTCTGCACCAACATAACCAACTGTCATTTCTGCAAGGAGGCTCAAATCGACTTGACCTGAGACGGGCATCTTTGAGGTAATCACCTGGAGTATCGCCTCTCTTTGTTGAAGTGTGGGAGTCCCAATGACAACCTATATGCAAAGCAAAAAAAGAAAAATAAAAGAAAAATTAAAGCTTACACAGCTTAAATATTATATATTATCTCAAATATGTCTACTTAGTGAGCAAATTTGGAACTAGAACTATGCACTCTTAAATATGCCATAGACTCTAAATATACTAGAATCCTAATTTTCCAGAGGAGTAACACTGGCTACATAGTTGCACAATGAAAATTACATACAGATCTCCCTTAAGATGTGGTTACGAACCAATAAAAACATCCTAAGTTGGAATTACAGTAAGCGGATAATGTATTTAATATTCATAACCTACTGAACATCACAGCTTAGCGTAGCCTACTTAAATATGCTCAGAGCACTTATATTATTAGCCTGTGATTTGGCAAAATCATCTAGCACAAACTCTTATTTTATAATAAAGTTTTGAGTATCTCATACAATTTACTGAAAACTGTACTGAAAGTGAAAAACAGAATGTTCAGATGAGTATTAAAAGGTCAATGTGTCTGCTGTTTACCCTCAAGGTCCCGTGGCTGCCCAGCATCACAAGCGAGCACCTTACTGCATATTGCTAGCCTGGCAAAAGATCAAAATTAAAAATTCAAAATACGTTTTTGACTGACTGGGTATGACATTAACACCACCATAAAATCAGAGTCCCTCTGTATGTCATTTAACAACATTTTGTTATTTTTTAGAATCTACCAAGTTCTACCAGCCAGGGATGCAACAGTAAACCAGATAGTCTAGGTCCCTGTCCTTATGGATTTTATTCAGGAGACAAGTACGAGGTTATGCAAAAAAAAAAAAAAAAAAAAGTGGTCCAGTTCTGCACAGATTAAGCTAAAAGTGTGCAGTTTGTATCTGTCTCTTCAGTTTCCTAACATAAAGTCTAAATACCACTTAAATTAGTCACTATTCAAACTATTTAATCAGGAATCAATCTGGGACTAAAGCTTATAAAATAGTTTAGCTTTTGAGTACTCAATCTTTCGGGCAACTCATGGAGCAATTGTGGGCCATTTCTCACTTGTGGGTCAGGATGCTGGCGACCTGACAAGCAATGAATAAACCCAGAAGAATTAACGCCTACTTTGATTCAGTTCTTCCCTGCCTTCTCCCTTTTTATTTCAACACACTTATGTCTTGAGGCTATTCTTTCATTCTCATTCCAAATCAGTAAGAGTTGAATACATTTATAGCTGACCTAGTTCCCTAAAAAATTAACATTACTGATGGTACTCCTCTTCAGGACCGGCAGAAAAAAACTCATCCCTAAAGGCCAACTTTACTTCTCAGAACAAATTGATTGGGGAAAAACAGGTCCTGGCTCAGAGACCTCAGAAAGACAGAGAACATGTTCTCTGCACTACCAAAAGCCCCATTCCAGCCTCACCCACTGCCAAACCTAAGCGACAACCGCCTCGGGGCAGTCAGTCAAGACCGCAAGAGGCCGAGGTTCCAGGAACAGAGGTCTGACTGGCCCGGCCTATTTACCTCTCGGTCAAATCTCCCCGGTCTGCGCAGCGCCGGGTCTAGAGTGTCCGGCCGGTTGGTGGATGCCACGACCACCACCTCGCGGTCCCCACCGATGCCGTCTAGCAGCGTCAACACCTGGGCCACCACGCGGCTCTCGGGGGCTCGGTGTGGGCCGCCCCGCCGGGGACACAGGGCGTCCACCTCGTCCAGGAAGAGGAGGGTGGGTCTGCGGCTGGCCAGCTCCCGCGCGCGCTGGAACACCTGCCTCACGTTCTCCTCGGTCTCCCCGGGCCGGGCGCCCTGTAACGCGGGGGCGCTCACCGCCAGCAGCTCCGCACCCGCCTCCCGGACCACGGCCTGCACCAGCTGAGTCTTGCCCACTCCGGGGGGACCCGCCAGGAGCACCCCGCGAGGCACTGCGAGCCTCAGGGCTGCCAAGGTGCGGGGATATCGGAGCGGCAGGAGGAGGAGCTCCCGCAGCGAGTCGGCAGCCTCCGAGAGGCCCCCCAAGGGCACCTGGGGCCGCGGCTCCACCTTCGAAGGAGGCACCCCGCTGAGACCGATGCGGGTGCGAGGCGTGACGAGCCCTGCGGGATCCGGGCTGGGCGCCCCGCTGACGACGTGCAGCGCGGCTACAGGGCCGGGAGCGCCCGGTGGAGCGGTCACCACGTGGCCCCGGGAGACAGGTCGGTTCCTGAGGAGCTCCTGCGCCGCCTCCAGCACCGCAGCTGGATTCGAGGCACCGGGCGCGCCCGCCCCCTCGCGCAACACCGGCCACACAGTGAGATGCCGCAGGGACGGGCAGGACACCAGACGGAGGCTACTTAAGCGGAGATTTCCTCGGAACCCCGAAGCCCCCACGGCCGCCCCCGGGCTCGCGCACTGCGGATCCAGTTGCACAAACCCATCTGCTCCATCCCGCCGCAGCCAGGCGGTGCAGAGGCAGGAGCCGCCGTCTGGCAGAGAGATCCTCACCGCCGAGCCCAAGTGCGCGCCCAAGGCGCGGAGGGCGGCCGGACCCAGGCGACAGCGCTGGGTGCCCCTGTCCTTAGCGTCTAAGGGCAGCACCTTTAAGAGCGGCTCTTCGGGAAAGAGACCTGAGTCCGGAGCCATTGCACACAGAGAAACCCTAGCCGAGGAAAGCGGGATAGGAATTCCAGCCGGCCGGGGAAAGCGGAAACACGCCGCTGCTCCGCCGGAAGCAGGTCACGCGCATGCGTCAGAGATGGCCCTGTTTCCAGTCACTGAGTGGAGGTTGAAAGGGCCAATCGGAACTTAGATGCTGCTCGGGCTGTCCGTTGTTGTGGTGTCGGATTTGACGAAACCCAGAAGCCCATTCCAGAACTTTATGAAAAAGGCCTTAGTTACGAGTGTCCGGGAGGCAACATAAGCTAGCTTCAGTAGGCCATTAAGGATATACATCGGTGGTTTAGAAAGTCCCCCGCATTGCATACTCTCTCTGGCTCTCACAGTCGAGCATCACCACCATACTTTTGGACTATCAGCTTAGAGACTGTATTTTGTGAAAAAATCTAAACTGTTCTGGTGGGCACAATATTTTGGAGTGCTCGGTGCTAATATCTAAGGTGACTTGGAGTAGCTGAGCAAGACAGCTTTGGCACCTTCGATGGATGTGGATTCTAACATGTTCTGTAGGTCCAGGCATGCTCCTCCTGGAGAAATGCCCCAGGATTGGAAGAGAGAAGCACAGGGTAGCATTTTAAATCCCCGGGAGAGAGAAAGAAGGAAACCCAGGCCATCCTACCTATTTGTGGTACACCAATACATTCTATTCAGATTCCTTATTTCTGTAGGGAGCAAGGGCAGGCCAGCCAAACTACCACAATGGCATGTTGATTATTTTGAACTGAAACTACTTGGGGCAAGGACACTCAGGCTCTCCTTTGTACCGTTGGAAGCGGGAAATAAACCTCCCACGTGAAAGGTAGCCCTCTCTGTACTAAGAAGTAAACAGACATCCTTATAACCAGAAATAGGAACTTAAGAACTGGGAAAGCTGTAGAAATAAACCTTCATGCTTTTTTACTAATCTACTACCTCAGCCCAAATTCTACTTAGAATTCATTACTAATTAAAGTTCCCAGGACGCCTAGGTGGCTCAGTCAGTTAAGCATCAGATTCTTGATTTTGGCTCATGGCATGATCTCACAGTTCCTGAGTTCAAACCCCATATCGGACTCCATGCTGACTGCATGGAGCCTGCTTGGGATTCTGTCTCTCCCTCTCTCTCTCTGTCCCTCCTCTGCTCATAAGCTCTCTCTCTTTCTTTCAAAATAAATAAATAAATAAACTTAAAAATAATTTTTTAAGATCCCAAGCATTTTTTAAATCCTGTCAATTCCTCACAAATTTTTTGTCTGTCTAAGAAGTATAAAAACTGCCTGCCTTGGTCATTTCTTTATGTTTCAATACAAAACAATAAAAATTTGGGGTTCCCCCCCTTTTTAATCAGTCTTGTGTATATTTAATTCTTAGTCTAGCTGGAAGACCTTGAAGGGCAGAGAGAGAACTTTCCTTCCATACACTTCTCCGAACGTTCTTTGACAACACAATTTAATTATAACCTCTTTTGTCCATGTGTTTATTGTCTACTCCGTGCATAGCAGTATTAAGGCCTGTATTAGAGATGACGGTGGTCTACATTAAGACTACTGCCTGCTCTTCTCTTCCCACCTTTCTTCTCTCTTCCCCATATGGGATTACTCTTTTTTTTTTTTAACTTAAAAGGGTTTTAAAATTTAATTCCAGTATATTTAACATATGGTGTTATATTAGTTTCAGATGTACAGTATAGTAATTCAAAAATCCTATATATTACTCAGTGCTTATCAAGATAAATGTACTCTTAATCTCCTTCACCTGTTTTACCCATCCCTCACCCATTTCCCTTCTGGTAACCATCTGTTCATTCTCTATAGTTAAGAGTTTGTTTTGGGGGGGGGTTGTCTCTTTTTCCCTTTGTTCATTTGTTTCTTAAAATTCACATATGATTATATGGTACTTATCTTTGACTTATTTTGCTTAGCATTATAGTCTCTAGCTCCATCCATCCATCCTGCAAATGGCAGGATTTCATTCTTTTTATGGCTGAATAATATTCCATTGTACATATATACCACATCTTTTTTATCCATTCATGTATCAATGGACACTTGGGCTGCTTCCATAATTTGGCTATTGTAAATAAGGCTGCAGTATACATAAAGGGTACATATATCCTTTCAAATTAGTATTTTCATATTCTTTGAGTAAATACCCAGTAGTGTCATTACTGAATCAGAGGGTAGTTCTATTTTTAATTTTTTGAGGAAACTCCATACCGTTTTCCACAGTGGCTGCACCAATTGCATTCCCAACAGTGCATCATGGTTCCTTTTTCTCCACATCTTCACCAACACTTGTTTCTTGTGTTTTCTTTAATTTTTAAATATTTATTATTTATTTTTGAGAAAGAGAGAGAGCGAGAGCAAATGAGCAGGGGAGGGGCAGAGAAAGAGAGAGAGGGAGACACAGAATCTGAAACAGGCTCCAGGCTCTGAGCTGTCAGCACAGAGCCTGATACAGGGCTCAAACTCATGAACTGTGAGACCATGACCTAAGCCACCCAGGTGCCCCCTATTAATTTTAGGATTCTTTTAGTTCTGTAAAAAAAAAATCTTTTGGTATTTTGATAGCGACTGCATTAAATGTGTAGATTGCTTTGGGTAGTATGGACATTAACAATATTTGTTCTAGAGGGTTATTCCTCCTCTGTATCAGCTAGAATATATTTCCTATCCTTTTAAATATAAAAAAAGCTCCAGATCTTTCAAAGTCAAGAAAATATGCCTTGTTTTTATCTTACTCACATTCCTCTACATCTCTTTTTCCCATGTCATTGCACCCCAAATTTATGTGATTACAAAATTGAGAGTGCAGATAGAGTGCGTAAGTCACTGGGGGCTGGTGGGTTTCTTTCTGCTTATGCAAATAACCTATCATGGATTTTCTAGCAATGTCTTGTCAATAGAAAGTCCTGTGAGATCTGAGATATTAAGACAAATGCCAGCTTCCCTTATTCTACGCAAACCTCAGGGCAGACACTATGACTGACTTCGAGATTCCACATTCACACACATTCACGTATTTGGTTTCCTGCTGTATGTTTCCAGCCGCCAGCCCCGGTGCTGGAACAACTTATAAGGAATCAGGAAATCGCATTGTAAGGGGAGGTTTTGAACTGGGTAAGTCACCCACTACATACCACTTTCTTCTTTTTCTTAGTCTTATTGCTGTCTGTTCTCTTTGGAGAACAGAGACTCCAAACTCAAACTTTTCAAGAAAAGTTTCGCATGTTCTGAAGTAAAAGGCAATATTTTTACTGACTCCTGAAGGCGTGAATAAAGTGCCCATCAAGTTATTCTATCACAATGCCTGTAACTCACAGATGTTCTTTTATTCTGGTCCTAAGAAGCTTTAAGGATCAAAAAAAAAAAAAAGGAGGGAGGTGGAGAAGACTTGATGAGAAAATGGTAACTGTCATATATATGTGAAGGTCTGTCATATAAAAGAGTTGGTAGATTTACATATATCTGTAGTGCAGAATTGTCCAGGAAGTGAAAGGTTAATGGAACGAACATAAGAATCTTCCTCCTCATAAATTGACTATAGTTGGAAGAGGTAAAAGACTTTTTATACGCTATAGCTAAGGAGCATAACCAAAGCCATAGAGACACAGGGAAGAAAGTAACATTAAATCAACGTTAGAGTTTTCTGCATTTGATGTGAAGGAAACTACATGTTGCTTTGGGTTCTCTGACCTTATAGGATCCATATACCCAGGAAATATTTACTTTACCCTCTTTAAAAGTTCCCATTCTCACCTTAGGTTCAAACAAAAACATCTAGGAGTCCTGTCTCTGGGCCTTCAGCCCTTATCCACACAGTCTCAGCAGAATTATAACTAGCTTTTCCAGGGCCAGTGACATTCACAGTGTTCCTTTCCCTTAGGTCAAACCATATCCAACACTATTATTTCAAGTATCTTAATGTCCACATATATTCTATCAATGATAAATGACAAGTCTTTTAATAATAAATGACATAGTTTTCTCCTTTTGGAAAACTAATAGCAGTCATGTGGTTCTTTTGCTTTTTTTTTTTTCTTGTTTTTAATATGACCCCAAATTTGGTGATTGTACCAAGTGAAGAGTACCAGTTATAGCACCAAAAGGTTGAACCACCAGAGGGAGTCCAAAACTAAATCAGCACAAAGGCTACAGGATTGCGGATATTGAAGAATTCTCATCTGTGACTATTAGTTAGATTTCCCAAGAATCACACCCATGTGTATCAAAGGGTCTGTTGTCTATACAGTTACTTATTTTCACATAATTTCTACATGCCTCATGCCATGCAGAACTCACCTTCCAAGTTATAATTTAATTGTATTAAATATCAAAATGACACTCTCTCCAATCTAAATTTATTGGGGGATCAAAATCCAAACAAAATGAATTTATCTTGCAATAGCCTAGAAATAATTCTAACTCTAAGTTGTTTCAAATAGCTTTCCTAAGCAAAATCTTTTGTGAGATTTCCCTGCAGAGGTGCATTTAGCAAATAGTTCCTCTTCATTTTAGTTGCTACATTCAAGGTTAAAATATGTTTAATATTAAATCAACTAATTAATTAATTATTAAATTAATACATCTAAAATTCAAAAGAAGTAGTTGGAACCTGTTCATTATTTATTTATTTTTAATGTCTATTTATTTTTGACAGAGAGAGACAGACAGAACATGAGCCAGGGAGGAAGCAGAGAAAGAGGGAGACACAGAATCCAAAGCAGGCTCCAGGCTCTGAGCTGTCAGCACAGAGCCTGACGTGGGGCTCGAACTCACTACCTGTGAAATCATGACCAGAACCTAAGTCAGACACCTAAGTGACTGAGCCACCCAGACACCCCAGAACCTATTTATTTTTTAGAATAATGATTGTACATTATTTATGTGCCTTCAGCATCAATAATATTACATATTAAATAATATATTTCAGGATGTGAAACATACCGTAAGTGTAAAAAATTTAAAGAAAATGGTTAAGTTAATCATATGCTAATCTTTCTTATGCTTCCATTTTCAAATTATGAACATGTTACATTCAACTCTAATATACTTGAACGGTAGTAATGATTTTGAGCTGTAATAGATAAGTATAGAGAATCCTTTCACCATACTTGAAAAGGCATGATTTGCAAATGCTCTCATCTCACATGTTCACATAGGTATACAAATGACTTATTTCCAGAGATACTTAATATGCCAAACAGAGTTCCTTATTTCAAAGCATATAATGAAAATCTCCTAAAATAGGACATCATTAAAATTTTTCTTAAAAAAATAAAATTGTTCTTTAAAATTGGACATCTTTAGTCTTTTTCATATATCAAGGCTAGAATTATTCTTTGCAAGGTACAGAGTCACGAGCTGATTAGAGCCATTAGAAATCTTGGCTGGACTACAAATGACCTGTAGACTATGGTTCACAGAACATCATTTGTAAAGCCTCTTCTTGCAAATTTTTCAGAAACTACTTGTTTCATCATTTTTTGTAAGTTAAGTCTTTAAGATAATTATTCTCTTTGATATTGGTTCAAACTGTTCAACTAATGAAAGTAACAATATTCACGTATTTATTAAACAAATATCTATTGAACACCTATTTTGTGCTACTTACTGTCCAAGAGTCTTAATGTATGATGGTTAAAAAGAAAAAAGAAAAAAAAAAGAAAAAAGGTAATTCTTCCCTTCATGAAATTCATGGTTTAGTGGGGAAGTCAGACATCAAAGGACTCAATAAGTGAATAAACCAGACAATTAAAAGTGATGAAAGTTGCTATTAAGAAATAAAACAGAAAAGGGCCACTTCACATGGGGAAGCAGGGAAGGCCCCTCTGAGAAGTGACATTTTAGCTGAAACTTGTAGGAAGACAAGGAGCCAGGCAGGAGAACTGGGGACGAGATGCGGGGTGTGCTATTAGAGGAAGGGCTGTGCCAATGCCCCCAGGAAGGAGCATGATTTCTACACTGGAGAAATTAAAAGGAGGTTAGCTTTGTGTGTGTGTGCACATGCGTGTATATGTTTACGTGTACACACGCGCACTAGTTTTGCTGTTTGATTTTTTTTACCATATATTTGGTACTTACATTCCATTTTTCTAAATAGATGAACACTAATTACTCTTACACTTTTCTTCTAGCTAGATACTTTATTACTACTCTGAGTATACAATAAATTATATAAGGATAGAAAGTAACTTAAAAAATATCTGTGGTACACTTTTACAAATATCTGGTAGTGTGCTGGAATATATTTGTGCTCAACAAATATTTGTTGAATTGAATCTGATTGAAATTAGAGAACAGAGTCTGGTGACTTGTTGTGTAGGTGAGATTTTGTTCTATCCAAACAAGTCGGACACCAGTCAGGGCAGACTCAGGTAGACCTCAAGGGTGATCTTCAAGAAGGATGTCCCTGCTCCTGACCGAGGCTACCCCTCCTGCCACTTCTACTACTCATCCCTCCCTCTTTTGGTATTTTAAAAATTTCAGTTAAACCAATTGTTATAAGAGTCTGTTAAAATTTAGGATCATTCCTATAGTCCTTGCTAATGTTCAAATACTTGTATCTTAAAGTTGACTGTAATGTGCCAACTGGAAACTCATGTGCTGCTGACTTATCTAAACGTTTATCTTCCATTTTCTCTTCTACTACCAATAGAAATTCATATCACTTTTTTCCAATTATTACAACAGCTTCCTCACTAAACTCCATCCCTCTAACCCCTCCTCACATTGCCACTGTATTAATCTACTCAGGAAACTATTATACTTTGACTGGCTTAGGGGTTATATCTATCTTCATAAACCCTAGGTCTTTCAAACACTCAAACTTGTCTAAGAGTGGACTCAATTTTATGTAAGATCTAATCTTAGAGACTGAGCCAGAAAGAAGTCCTGTATACAGGAGTAGAGAAAACACTATCTGAAAATGTTTTCTTCACACTGACTTCAAAGTTGATAACCTTTAATAAACCTTAGTAAACTTTATTTTAAAATTCTATTTTGGATCACTTTTTAAAAAATTTTTTAATGTTTATTTATTATTGAGACAGAGAGAAACAGCATGAGTAGGGGAGGGACAGAAAGAGAGGAAGACACAGAATCCAAAGCAGACTACTCCAGGCTCTGAGCTGTCAGCACAGAGCCCGACGTGGGCTTGAACACACAAACCATGAGCTCATGACCTGAGTTGAAGTCAGATGCTTAATTGACTGAGCCACCCAGGTGCCCCTCTTTCAGATCTTTATTTTTTTATTTTTATTTTTAAAAAATTTTTTAATGTTTATTTACTTTTTGAGAGAGAGAGAGTGTGAGCAGGGGAGGGTCAGAGAGAGGGAGACATAGAATCTGAAGCAGGCTCCAGGCTCTGAGCTGTCAGCACAGAGCCTGACACAGGGCTCAAACCCACTAACTGTGAGATCATGACCTGAGCCAAAGTCAGTCACTTAACCAACTGAGCCACCCAGGCACTCTTATTTTGGATCACTTTAAAGTTGATAACTTTCCTTGACCCATTCTCTCCTCCAAGGTAAGTGTTTCTGCTGTGGGTTTCCTCAATAGCCTGAGCATACCTCTTAGAGTGATTATCACATTGTATCATAGCTTTAGTCTCCTTGCCTAAACTCCGTAAGGACAGAAAATAGGTCTAGGTCTTCTCTGGATGTTCCGTGCCTACCACAGAGTCTAATGCATTTACCTGTGAAATAAAAATCTGCTGAGTGAATGAATGAGCAGTAGCAAGGTTGGATTGGTAATATAGGACTCAGTTGTGGAAGCCTTGAATACCATTTCATCTGTTCATTTTGCGTGCCAGGCAATGTCTTAAGAAATGAGCAGGAATGATATTCCGAAAGCACTACAAGGGGACAGAGGACAGAGTTAATGGTATTCCCTCCTGCAAATACATTCTTCACTCCAGTCTATTCATTTATAAATCCTGAATACAAGGCTAATTTTCTCTTCTACATTGTGGTTCAAATTGCTCTTGCTGAGGTCCTACAGCACTATCCATACATTTACTCATTTAGTTGCATTCTGTTTGTATTGTTAGGCAATTATTTAATGCACCTTTGTATTCTCTCTCTAGTGCGATGTTCAAGTGAGGTGGTATTTTTACCATTCTTTTAAAATATTTTATAATTTTTGCTCTGCACCCCAACATTGAGCAAGACGCTTGTTGATTAATTATTAAATATGTCTGTTCTTTCCATCACCTAGAGATTTGGTTTGAATTTAGCAGAATGAGCTTGAAGAATCTCAGAAAATCTTGTTTGAGGATTGCACGTGGCTATTAGATCTGAGAACTCTAGTCTATCATAATGAATCCTAGAGTTTTCATACTCTCAGACTTGTCTAGGGATTAACCTAAGATCTGATCTTTCCAGGGACTGAGCTGGAAACAAAGCCACTCTATAGAAAGAGGGAAGATACTATCTGAAAATGGTTTGTTCGTCTATGGCCATACCACCCTGAATGTGCCCGATCTCGTCTGAAAATGGTTTGTTCATGGTGATTCACAGATATCTACTTCATCAAAGTTTCCTCTAGTGCTTTGCCATACCCCATCCAAAAATGGAATAAAGTCTTTTATTTCTAGTTTCCAAGCCACCAAGATCAGGCGGAAGAGAAGGAATCATCTTTGCTGCACCATGATATCTCACTGATTGGCAAGATCTTGCTGGAAGTGTACAAGCCCTGAGAGAGGAGCGGTGAGAGACAGAGAATAAAAAAATATCTCATAACCCTTAGGCCTCAAATGGGAGGTCTGACTCCATAAGAAATTGATCCACTAGATTCCAAAGTAGCAAAACTAAAGATAAAAGGATGAAGATACACATTCTGAATCCTCTCAAGCAGACAGGGAACTTTCTTTAGAATGATTACATTGTTCATATTATCCCTGGTACTGAATACTTCATTTTCCTTAAAATGAAAGTCGCTGTTTCCCTCCTACGTCCAAAAATGTGTGGGAGTTGCCATGAATGCCGAGGCATTTTTCAAAGTTTTCTTTGGGCGACTCCTTTCCCTTGTTGTTCTGGTACTCCCAGACTGTTGGGAGCCATTTCTGAACTCACTAAATTGAGAAAACTCCTTGTGAGGTTAAGGCAGGTTTTGCACAGCCTCCCACCATCAGATGGTGACCGTTGTCTACCACCCACTCAATTATTTTTTGAGCACCAACCCCCCAAGGTACCTTACTGATTGGTATTGGGTGTGACTTGTCCCCTTATTCTAAAATATGCTGATTGCACCTTGTGAAGGAACTTATTATAGGAATTTCTTCTTTTGTGATTATGGGAGCAAATACTACATTTCCTGAGAAACCTGTTTTTCTTCCCCTCAAGAAAACAGGCTATTGACCCCTGCTCACAAAGAACTAACTTTTGCCTTTGCTATGCTAAAAACATTGCCTTTTATTGAAATGCTAAAGATACCTTCCTTCCCCATATGATAAGCATCTAAGTCACCTACATCAATCACTATTGATAGAGATTATGCATGAGTCTTCTACCAATCTATGTTCTGGGAAATGTTTACATGCCAAAGAAATTTGTCATCAGAAATCCTTGTCTAAGGCAAATGCCACTTCTGTGCTGGCTCTATACATTTTTACCATAAATAAAGCTGACTCTCAGGTCAGTGCAGAGATGCCTGCCTGGTGATCAGAAAGAAACTCAAGGCTCTCTCATCTCTCTTGTGCCGACACTGTCCATCCTTCAGGGAACCCTGGACCTGCTGGAGCTGGACTCCAGCACCAGACCTT
Source organism: Suricata suricatta (assembly GCF_006229205.1). Lineage (NCBI taxonomy): Eukaryota > Metazoa > Chordata > Mammalia > Carnivora > Herpestidae > Suricata > Suricata suricatta. The sequence continues at coordinate 84,860,100 of NC_043708.1, read as the reverse complement.
CAAGCTTTTCTTAATTAACAGGTTTCATTACCACAAAACAGTGTCTGACCTGCTTTGCTGCCATTGGCATGAATTCTAGGCAAACATACTACCTCGAGACAAAATTCATCAATTCTTTTTCTGGCTCTTCATCAGCATGTAGCTTGCACTCCTTTTAGCACATGGCTGCATTCTTCATAAATGAGGTGGTTGTTTTCCTATCTGCCTTCCCTCTATTCTCTTCTGATTAAGAGTTGCCACTGTGTGTTAAATCTTTTTAAATCTTTCATTGTACCTTCCCCCCACAGGGGCTACTACTGACTGACTGCTGTATGACCTTGGGCAATCTGTTTAACCTTTCGGAGCCTGACTCTTGTCATCTATAAAATGGATTATTGTGAAGATTAAATGACATGGTATTATAATGACTGTAATTACTGTTGTCTACCTTTTAAGAACGTCATGAGATAATTTATGGAAATTTATTTTGGAAAATAGAAAGCTCTATTTGGTATATAAGGCTCTACTACACTGTATACTGTTTTTAATTTTTTTTTAATTTATTTTTTAGAGAAAGAAAGAGTGTGAGAGAGGGAGGGGGAGAGAGAGAAAGAGAGGGAGACACAGAATCCAAAGCAGGCTCCAGGCTCTGAGCTGTCAGCAGAGCCCAATGAGGGGCTTGAACTCACAAATGGTGAGATCATGACCTGAGCCAAGTAGGTTACTTAACCAACTGAGCCACCCAGGTGCCCCAAATACCGGGCACAGTTCTAAGTGCTCATTTAATCCTCCCAATAACCATGTCAGGTTGGAATTATTATTTTAATTTACAGATGAAGAAATTAAAGCACATAAGATTAAGTAAACTTTCCCAAAGTCACACAGCCAGTAAGTGGCAGAGCTTGGATTCAAAACTAGGTGATCTGGCTCACTCTAAAGTTCCCACTCTGAACTGCCACACTATGCAATGTTATAATCAAATTTGGGCTTTTACAAACTAGGTCCACTTATTGCTTAATAGTTATGTGACCTTAAGTAAAGCTTAAAATTCTAAACCTACTTTTCATCATTTGTGAAATAAATAAAGGTACTTCTTATTCATTTACCCAGCAGTATTTATTGAGCTCCTACTGTTTGCTTCATGCTGAGAAAACTGCAATATCATGATGACTACAATCACATAAAACAGCTGGCATATTTCCAGGCACTTAGTAAGCAGTCAATGTTAATTATTATTTCAGTGAATTATAAGAAGCCTGTAACTTCTCTGATACATATTTCCTATTACTTGCCTAGAGATTATGCTGTCATCACCATATAGCCATTTTCTACTGGTGCCCTAATTCTATTTGAAACATTTTTGTGGCACTGTTCTATAGGATACTGCCTGCTATCACAGCAAAAACAAAGCAAAACAAAACACAGCACAAGAATCTCTCAGGGATAAATAGAGAAAGTGCTTTAAATAGTTACTTTCTGATACATAGCTAAGGCCAGACCAGGCATGCACAATATGCTTACTAGCAAGGAATATGAAATACATTTGGTGAGTGTGAAGATATGAAGATGATCAAATCTAATGCTTTTAGGAAATGTATGATGAGGTCATCTTGGGAAATGAAATAGCCCCACATGACATCTCTGCTGACATGTAGAGTCTTAGGACTGCAGACAGAAATGATGGCCTGCTGTGCTTTGGTGCTCACAGGGTCCATCCCAGGCTTGTCTTACCCACATCCTGAGGGACTCAGCAGTCTTTGCTAGGTTGCACAAGAGATTTTACCTCCCTAGATTGCTGATAATCAAATGATACATGATATATCACCATAAGTGCTACAAAGACACATGCATGCAAATAGTAAAGAATTTTATACAAGAATGTTGTAGTCATGTACAGAGAATACTTAATGTAGGAAGCAGATGTGCAAAGCACTAGTCTTATCAACTGGCAATAATTCATGCTGTAAACTTTTATTTTTATTCATTATCTGAGGAAAAGGAGAATTTAGCAATAACTCTGTATAATATTAACTGAATACTAGCTAGCTCACACCCATAAACATATCTATTCAAGAAATGAGGTCAAAATCTCAGCTCTTTTCCTCTGATGATTACATGATATTAACATTCAGGCTGCTACTTGTTCAAAGGTTAGGCACAAACTTGGCAGAATCAGCTTTATTACTGGCATTGGTTTAAACGGGGATGAGCATTGTTTTGGTTTAAGTTTTTATTTTTAAGTATTCTCTACACCCAACATGAGGCTCGAACTCACAACCGTGAGATCAAGAGTTGCATGCTCTACTGACTGAGTTAGCGAGGCGTGCCCCAACATTGTTTTGAAATGTATGCAAAGTATCTTTCTGAGATATCAGAATGAAGTGGTGGAAACCAGGGTTTGAGAGAAACCTTGAGAGTAAGTAGTTAGGCCTGCAGAGATTAAGTGACTTGTCCATGTAGTTAGCTATCCAAGTGGTTAATGTTTGAGCAGGGCCTAGAAGTCAGGGCTCCAGCTCAGCATGAATTTCCTTAGAACTGCTCCGCTGACTAGAACCACCTCAGTCAGGCCGTGTCGCACATACAATGATGTGAAAGTCTTCTCATAGTCAAAAAATGCTTCATTAGTTGCCCTAATGAAGACACTACACTTCACTAAAGAATCATAATTTCATTGTATATTTAAATAAGTAGATTTTGTATATCATGTTAGCCTAATATGAAAGCAACTGAGTGGCTGGTGTGGCTTAGAACTTGAAGGACAGACAAACCTACTTCTTGTTTGTGAGAAAATTGTAGCAGAAACAATCATAGTTTTAAAAATGTGAGTGCTTTACTAAAATACTCAAGTGCAATTTTAGGGGAAGAAGCCTCAAGTTCTAGGGGCACCTGGGTGGCTCAGTTGACTGAACATCTGACTCTTGATTTCAGTTCTGGTCACGATCTCATGGTCCTTCGACTGAGTTCTGTGTCAGGCTTTCTGCTTGAGGAGCAGAGTCTGCTTGTGATTCTCTCCTTTCCTCTCTGACCCCCCCCCCTCCCCCCGCTGGTGCT
>NC_043708.1:84849541-84856970 GCF_006229205.1 Suricata suricatta | reverse complement strand
TTTCCAGATAACTGAAGGTTATTTTTAAATCATCAAAAAAGTCTTTTTATATACAAATTTGTCCATTCTAAAATGGCTGCCCTTCTAAGACATATCATAGGCTTTTACCTTGAACAGAATATCCTGAACACAGTTTAACCTTTTTACAAAAGTTGATCATTATACTGAAATTCACAACAGCGGTGATGGCTGAACTTGATGACCTCTCAAGTTTCTTCCAACCCAACTTAGTAACTATAAGACAATATTAATGAAACTATGGCCCCAAGTCACCAAAGACTTCTTGTTTTTAACCTAAGGTGTTTACTTCAGGGTGAGGGTACAATAATCACAGCTCTACTTCTAGATCAGAGATAAGAACAGGTGTTCACACAAAAGCATCCAGGACAGCACATACAAATCACTTGGGGGTGGGGGGATTGGGTGTTAAAAGGGAGATTGCTTCAGGCTTGAGATTCTACATTTCTAACAACTTCTCTTGTGACCCCAGCGCTGCTGGTCCATACCTATACAGATCACTGGGAAGCGAGGACCCAGGGAACCCCACAAAGCAAACTTCGTAGTCTGGCTATTGACAGGGCTCTATGAGACTAGGGAGTTCCTGGGACAGGGCAGAGCTTTTCTCTCATGCTTCACAGAGCTTTGAATAAATATGGATTATTCACAAAGTACAGTCAAAGCTTTATAGTGGAAGGAGGAGCTAAAATTAACATTTTGATCAGGCAATTAATTCCACAAACATTTATGAAGCGGCAATCACTGTGCTAGGTATAAGGGTTATAGAACTTGCCCTCCAGAGGTCTCAGTCTGGTGAGAGAAACAGATCTGTAAACAAGCCGTTACAGCCATGTGATTAAATGTTGTAAAGGAAGCAGTAAGATGTGCGCTGGTGCACAGGGAGAAACTGCTTGCTTCACTCTGCCTGTCCAGCCTGCAAAAGCCTTGGGACCTAACAACTAGGAAGACCATGAAATACTACCGTTTGGTCTAACCAGAGTCAGTGAGGAGTCGGTCCTTTTTAACATTATTTTAACTGGCTGTGTATGAAAATGTGGGATCACTGGATATTCCCAGCTGTAAATTGGCTGCTCATCAGAAATCTGGTTGCTACAGAGCTGGCCCAGAAAGGCACAAGTGTCTCACATTGCAGATGCATTCTGTTGGGAATGCTGGTTGATGTGCATGAAATCTGTCCCCGGAGGTGCTTTAACTGTCATGTGAACAATAAAACTTTCTAGAAAAGGCTGTGTGTTGGCTCTCATATTCTGTCATTTCTAAATCAAGCCATCATAATCCATGCCTCTGAGATCATTCTCTTTCCATCTTACAGCTGAACACGTGGGGCTCAGGCTTTGCAAGCCTGTCGCAGTACGGGTTTTCCCCGCTTTCCAGAAGTACAACGCTCCTATGAAACATTTCATAAGGTGAAATGGTGGAAAGCAAAGAAGCAATTACCTTTTCCTAAAAGGGGAAATCCTTTCTGGATTTCTCTCTGTTAACAAAAACAGGTACTAATGTAGTAGGTCTTTTGTGAAAGCAGAGCTGTGTGACCTGAACTTTCGGATAGCAGAGGAAGCCTGTATAGAGTTGGGCTTTTAAATTCTGAACAGCATGGTCAAAACAGAAATGTAGAGTTCCTAAGCAAAAGTTTAAAATTGGCTCCTACTTTGACTCTAAGTTTGCAAATTCTGAATTTTCTACCATGGCAGATCTTTCTTTAGTGAGGACAACATGACTGTGGGGGAAGTTTTGTCACTTAAATGTCCTGGGGGGTGGAGATGAGAGCATTCTGCGGGAACGCTGCTCAAACCAAGGAGGGTGACTGCAGAGGGTTACAGAAAACTGGCCAGTGTAAGCTCTCTTCTTCCCAGGGCCCAAGTGGAAAAGTACCTTCTGCCAGGAAACCTCTTTATCAGCAACAAATGAGACAGATAGGAGTGAAATAGCAAGTAGAGACCTGAAACAGACGGGCAAAGTGCACCACAGACAGAAGTGCCTTCCCACGCTAATCTCCCAGTCCTGCCAGATCACCCCGGGGGTACGCACAGGAGGAGCCAGGTGGCTGTGGGAGGTTTTCTCCCAGAACAGTGTCTACAGTTTTCTTGGGGCAGAGCTGCAAGGGCAAACATCTGTGACAATAAGGGACTTCTTTCTGGGTATACACAGAAGGCTTTGCTTCTTTAAAAATAATTGGCATTTATGTTTTCTTTTTCTGATTATAAAAAGTAATAATGGCTTTTAGAGAAAACTGCACAAGTTGCAGAAAAGTAAAAAGAAGAATATAGAGAATACCCATTATATCTCTATACAAAGAAAATTGCCATTTAGTGAGTTTCCTTCCAGGTTTTATATGCATAGATACTCAACATGGTTAAGAGATTACTGTACGTATAATTTCATATTCCTTGCTTTTTCTCTTAATGACATAAGAATTATCTTAGGTTATTAAAACTCTATACATATTCTTGTTAAAGGCTGCATCTTTCATCCTACAATGAAATTTATGTATTCTAAATCCCAAATGTATTCATCATTTAAGAATATTCATTAAGGGGCTCCTGGGTGGCTCAGTCAGTTAGGTATTCAGACTCTTGATCTCAGCTCAGGTCTTGATCTCAAAGTCATGAGTTTAGACCCCGCATTGCACACCCAGTGTGGAGCCTATTTAAAAAAAAAAAAAAAAGAACGTTTAAGAACAATGCATTTATTCACTTAAGAGCCAAATGCCAAGTGTGTTGCAATTTCCTTAACCATTGTCTAGTTGTTGGTCATTCAATCTGTTTCTTATTTCATAGTGTTTTGTCTTGTTTTTGTTTGGAGATTTTTTTGGTGTTTTGTGTGTGTTTTGTGTGTGGGGGGAGGGATTATTTTGTTTTGTTTTGTTTTTCGAGTATATAAGCCAGAAATGAAAATAGGGAGTCACATTGAGGAGGAAAGTTGAAAAAAGGAGGAGGGAGAGGAGTTGGGCTGAAGGAATGAGATAAGAGAGAGGGTCCAGTGACAACCACCTCCCCTTCAACCCCCCCACCCCCAACTATGGCATCCAAAGCATATTTCCTGCAAAACCAGGAATTGTTCACAGGCAAAGGCATCTTTGTTGCACTCTCACTCAGTAACATAATGATGGTGATTCATTAACCTCTGCATTATTTCTAGAATTGGCCAATATGTGTTCCTCCCTCTTTGGTGCTGACTGGCTGCGGCCACCCCTGGCCAGCACTACCAGGGCTCCTGGCTATTGGGTTAGGGAAGGCAAGTGTTAACTTAGGGGGAGAATGCCAACTGAGAGGGAGAGCTGAGACACAGATTTTTCAGCAGGGTGAGTAGGGCTACTTTAGCCCCTACTAGAAGGCTTAAGGTTGGACTCAAGTGGGGATGAATAAGCAGCTTATTTCCAGAATCATCCCAATGGGATAGAGCCTTCTGGAGCATCTTCCCCTTCCTGATGTTTTCCCTTCTTTGACTGCAGAGCAGGAGGCAACAGCTACACCTCTGCTGAAATACCTTCCCTTGCCTCCAGAGATTATCTCCGCCATTTCTGCACTTGTTTAGAGGACGCTTACTATACTCTAGCCTTTATCATCAGCATTCAACTACAGCTGAACTACAGATGTTCAATTTATCAGACTCATTACCATATGATCTTTACAGGTACAGTGTTATCCTAACATGGGCAATTATCTAATAAATAGCTCCTGGAAGAGATACTCATATCCTGATGCATAAACGGGAGCATGTGATACAACATGAACCTTACAGGAGAGTATGTAATATTGGAAGTAGTTGGGCTACATATATACCTTGTGTTATGGAATAGATGTTACCTGAGAATTATGAGAAAACTGGGAGGTATAGAGGTTAAGGGCACAGACTTTTTTCTTTAATGTTTATTTTTGAGAGAGAGAGAAACAAAACAAGCAGGAGAGGGACAGAGAGAGGGAGACACAGAATCTGAAGCAGGCTTCAGGCTCTGAGCTGTCAGCATACAGCCCAATGCAGGGCTCGAACTCAAGAACCACCAGATCATGACCTGAGCTGAAGTCAGGCACTTAACTGACTGAGCCACCCAGGCAAAGGGCATATATAGGCTTTAGAGTTTTAGAGGCCTAGGTTTGAATTTGGCTCTGTCAGGAACTGGGCAGCTGTTTGGCTGACTTTGGGCAATTTATTTAATCTCTCTAAGGCTCAGCTTCTTTATCTATGTGAGATTATAGGAAGAATACCTCCTTGTAGATGAGTGAATGAGATAACAGAGGTAAAACTTTTATCAGGCACCCGGTAAGCACTCAGTCAATAGTAGTTATGATTGTTAAGTAGAGTGAAGGAGATTTTAAAATTAGTCAACAAATATAATTGACCACAATTACAGGCAGGGCAGTATGATAGACACCCACACACACTTATGTTTCATGTTTCATTTTTTTATGTAAATGAGTTTTTCTATGTGGGTTCATTTATATTAAAATAACTTGACCTTTTCCAAACAGTAGATCTGTTGCATTATCTACTAACTTCTAAGCAAGTCTCAAATGCTCCTCTAAAAGACAGCAATATTGGTGATAATATCTCTCACAAGCCTGCTGTTTAATTCTTTAGGAGTGAACTGCATTTGCTGCTTATTTGTCTACTTTAAAAAATTTCTTTTAATATTTATTCATTTTTGAGAGACAGAAACAGAGTGTGAGTGTGGAAGGGGTAGAGAGAGAGAGGGAGATACAGAATCCAAAGACGGTGCAGCTCTGAGCTGCCAGCAAAGAGCCCGATGCAGGGCCTGAACTCATGGAACATGAGATCATGACCTGAGCCAAAGACAGATGCTCAACTGACTGAGCCACCCAGGTTCCCCTTGTCTACTCTAAAAATGAAATTTTCACTCAAATGTAGCTCTGAACTTACCTTTCATGAGTTTTTAAAAAGATAAAATGGTGTTTTTAACCCCAGTCTTAGACAATGTATTTATTTACTTACTTACTTATTTATTTATATAATTTATTGTCAAGTTGGTTTCTATATATCACCTAGTGCTTATCCCAACAAGTGCCCTCCTCAACATCCATCACCCATTTGCCCCTCTCCCCCACCCCCATCAACCCTGTTTGGTCTCACTATTTAAGAGTCTCTTATGGTTTGCCCCCCTCCCTCTCCTTAACTATTTTTTCCCCTTCCCCTCCCCATGTGTTGGGAGTCATTTCTGAACTCATTAAGTTGAGAAAACTCCTTGTGAGGTTAAGGCAGGTTTTGCAAGGCCTCCTGCTGTCAGATGGTGACTGATGTCTACCACTCACTCAATTATTTCTTGGGCACCAATCCCCCAAGATACCTTGCTGATTGGTACCAGGAGTGACTTGTCCCCTTATTCTAAAATATGCTGATTGCACCTTGTGAAGGAACTTATTATAGGAATTTCTTCTTTTGTGATTATGGGAGCAAATATTACATTTCCTGAGAAATCTGTTTGTACTTTCCCTTAAGCAAATAGACAATTGACCCCCTGCTCACAAAGAACTAACTTTTGCCTTTGCTATGCTAAAAACATTGCCTTTTATTTAAATGTTAAAGATACCTTCCTTCCCCATATGATAAGCATCTAAGTCACCTACATCAATCACTATTGATAAAGGTTATGCATGAGTCTTCTACCAACCTATGTTCTGGGAAATGTTTACATGCCAAAGAAATTTGTCATCAGAAATCCTTGTCTAAGGCAAATGCCACTTCTGTGCTGGCCCTATACATTTTTACCATAAATAAAGCTGACTCTCAGGTCAGTGCAGAGATGCCTGCCTGGTGATCAGAAAGAAACTCGTGTCTCTCTCATTCTCTCTCCTTTTCACTGACATCGTTCATCCTTCAGGGAACCCTGGACCTGCTGGAGCTGGACTCTGGCACCCTTGGTCTTCTGTTGAGTTTCTCCTGATCCACATATGAGTGAAAACATATGGTATCTGTCTTTCTCTGCCTGACTTATTTCACTTAGCCTTTCACGAGTTCCATCCATGCCAGATTTCATTCTTTCTCTTTGCCATGTAGTATCTCATTGTATATGGGCTCAAACCCATGAATTGTGAGATCATGACCTGAACCAAAGCTGGACACTTAACCAACTGAGCCACCCAGGCGCTCCATGCTGAGATTATTGTATATATAAACAGCATTTTCTTGATCCATTCATCAGTTGATTTGGCTCTTGTTGAAAGTGCTCCTATGAACATTGTGGTACATGTGCCCCTATGCATCAGCACTCCTGTATCCCTCGGGTAAATTCCTAGAAGTGCTATTGCTGGGTCATAGGGGAGTTCTATTGTTTTTGTTTTTGTTTTTGTTTTTGTTTTTTGAGGAACCTCCACACAGTTTTCCAGAGCAGCTGCACCAGTTTGCATACCCACCAACAGTGTAAGAAGGTGTTAGGCAATGTAGTTAAAGAAGTATTCCCTCTTTGTATTTGTAAACAACTATGAATTTGTCTCATTTGAAAGAAGAATGTTAATTCCTGTAAGTGGGCATCAGTTCCTCCCTAAATAAAGGTATTTCATTTTTTATCTGTTATAAGACAGGTGTTCCAAAGAAGATGTACAAATGGTGAATAAGCACACGAAAAGATTATCAACATCACTAGTCCACTAATTAAGCCCACAATGATATACTACATCACACCCTCTAGGAGGGATATAATCAAAAAAGTTGGACATGGAAGTGTTGGTGAGGAGAAACTGGAGCCCTCCACATATTGCTGCTGGGAATGCAAAACTGGTTGCAGCCTCCTCAGAAACCGGTTAGCCAGTTCCTCAGAGTGTTACACATGCTGTTAGCATACTATGCAGCAATATCCACGAGAAATGAAAACCTACATCCACACAAAACATTTGTGTGTAAATAACAGCATTATTTGTAGTAGCAAAAAAAAAAAAACAATACAAATGTCCATCAACTGACGAATAGATAAACACAATGTGGTATATCTATCTAATGGAATAGTATCTGGCCTTAGAAAGGAATGAAGTACTGATACATGTTACAATCTTGATGAACCTTAAAAACATTCTAAGTGAAAGAAGCCAGACACAAGACACCACATATTGTATGGTTCCACTTATATCGATCGAATGCTCAAAGAAGCAAATCAATCAATAAAAAGTAGCTTAGTGCTTGCCAGAGACTGGGACAGGGAAGAAGGGGGAATGTCTCTGCTAACGGGGACAGGATTTCTCATTGGAATGATAAAAATGTACTTGAATTAGTGGTGACAGATGCACAACTCTGTGAGTATGTGAAAAGCCATTGACCTTGAACTCCTTAAAAGAGTGAACTTTATGCTCTGTGAATTACCTCTCAACAAAGCTGTTGTTTATTTTTTATTTTAAAAAAAGACTGGGGTGAGACTGCAACAGATGTGGCTGTTTTTCCATTAATAAAAATTGCCTGCCATCTA
>NC_043708.1:84780389-84849041 GCF_006229205.1 Suricata suricatta | reverse complement strand
AATAAAGGTCACAGAATTGACAGTTACAGTGTGTTAACTTGTTTCTACATTGGAACATCACCCACTGGTTCAGGAGAATGTAAAAACACACTACCTCAAAATTTTTTGGTCAACTTTTTGGATGCATACGATCTTTTTTCTTCTTTTTCTTTGAGAAATTAAAATAATATTAAAAATACCCCATTCCCATCACTTAGTACAATAATAGTAACACTGAAATGAAGTTTGATTGCTAAAGATTCATCAGACTCAAAATTACAATGCTTATAAATCTATGGTTTATTGCAGGAAAAGGACACAATAGAGCAATAGCATTAAAGTAAGGATATATACATCACGGCCAAAGGTTACCTCACAGCAAAGGGTTCAGGGCCCAAACCCTGTAATCCCTGTGTAAGGGGCTGTCTTGACATACTTTCTCTCAGATCAGGAACAACCAATGTGGCCAGGGCCCATCTCAAAACCAAGAAGTCCAAGATAGAATCTCAGTCTGGGTTTTTCATCCCCTGTTGGTCATATGCACACATGCTTGCTATGTAACTACTTCCAATGAGAGAACCCTGTGGGTGTCTCAGACCAGGTGCAAATCATCAGTGTCGTCGTTATCAATAAATAATGCCAACGGCTTACCCTGAAATACATCTCACCCAAGGTTACAAAGCAGCACGGATAATCTGTAGACTTTACGCCTTGATCAGATGTCGGTGTCATGTGGGTACATTTCTTATTTTAGTAAGACAGCTCAGGCCAATTTCAGGCCTGCAGGAATTAATCCTCACTGTATAGTCTACCCACCGGATCCATGCTCAAGACTTTTTAAGAACAAAAACTGCTCTCACAGTTTGAGAGCAATCACTGGCCTTACAATACCCCATAATCAAACAAACAATGAAAACGTACGTAACCCATGAGGGGCTAGTATGGATTTAACCAGTTGAACCGTCCCCAAACAGCAGCATAAACTCTCTCATATTTTTAAACTAACTTTACAATTTGTCTACCTGTTCTGCAGTCATTTGTATCTTATGGTATGTATCAGTTGAAAGATTAAGGAATTTTAATTGGTCTATTGTTTAGGTCAAAATTTTCTTCAGGCCAGTTCTCTTCCACAGGGACAATGTCCTGAGGGACATTTAAATTCATTTAAATTCAACCTCTCAACACATTTGATAGTCAATATCAGTATTGTAAGTTTTATTCACTCCTATAATATTAATTTACCTAATTATCTAATGGAAATATACTTTTAATCTCCTATATGTTAAACTGTGAGACACAAAGCTCTAATTTTGTGGACCAACTCTTCAAAATCATTTCCTACCCCCTCATTTTTTAGAGCAGATGTTTTAATTGTTCCAATTTTCTATTGTTCCATTCCTTAGAGGGTGAAAAGTAAAATGAGAAGCCTATTGAATATGATGTTTCTCTGCCTACTGTTTCACTATATATGCAGTGAAGTGAGTGCAGTGATTTGATTTGATGAAATGTAGCTAGGAGAGCAAACTGGTACTTCTCCAGAACTGAACATTCTGCTTTTCCTGTTGGTAAATAAGGCCATTTTTATCATGAGTTTTAGCACCAGCAGGGACCAAATAAATCCTTCTCAGAAAGCTCCATAGTCAACCCTAAGGGGAAAATGGGTACTTGCTTCTGAATGTAAGTGCCTCCATGAGAAATCACAGTAGCGTGCTCAATTTCCATTGTAGGATGGACCTTCTTTGGGAGTTCTCCTTGTTGGAGCACTTTTCTGACATTACCCATGACATGCAGGGTATTTCAGGTCTTAACATAATCTCATATCCTTCAGTTATTGGAGCTATTTCCTAAATGGTCAAAAACGGGCCTGTAACTGTCTTTTAGAAGGAGTACAGTGGAGAGTAACATTTAGTACTTTTCTGGTTCAAAAGCCCAGAGAACACCACTGAGCAGTGGCTTTGGGCCTTTGCCAGAGACTCCAGTTCACATGAGTGCAGGCAGAACACTTCTAATTTTATCTGAACATTAGGATCATATAGTCCTAGTGGGATAATTTGAGCCACAGTTTTCTACAGTTCTAAGAAGTCTTATTCCTATTCAGAGCCTCAATCAAATACAACCTTTTCCTGGGTAATTTTATTGATTTAAGCTAATAGTATCTATTCCTAAGTGAAAGGGATGATTTTTCCAAAAGCCAGATAGGCCCACCAAATGTTGGACTTCTAATTTAATCTAAGAGGTGGGGAGCAATGACAATTTCTTCCTAGTTGTCTGTGGTACACTACAGGTTGCTCTAGGTCATGCAACCCCCCCAAATTTTATACTCTGTGTGGGGTCCTGGATGTTTTTGGAATTAAATCAATTATCCCCAATCAGTCATGTGATTTATGACCTTAGTAAAGTCATTGCTAGCTTACTCCTCAGTTTCTGAGATAATAATAGTATCACCAAAATAGTGTTTTGAAACACTGTCAGAGTGCCTGGGTGGTTCAGTTGGTTAAGTGACCAACTCTTGATTTTGGCTCAGGTCATGATCTCATGGTTCATGTCAACGGCATGGAGTCCTCTTGGGATTCTGCATGGAGTCCTCTTGGGATTCTCTCTCTCCCTTTCCCTCTCCCCCTCTCCAATCCCTCTCAAAAGAAACAAAACAAAACAAAATAAAACATTGTCTGGTTGTATTAACCTAGGTCCCACCTGACCAGGCTGATAGTCTGGGAGAGTTCAATATTCTTGAGGTGTACTGCAAATGTATATTATAGACCATAATATGTGAATGCAAGTTGTTGTTGCCTCTCCGTGGAGACTGATAATAAGAACAACACATTTTCTGTGGGGTTCTGTGGGGCGAATTGGGTCACTTCTTATTATCTATCTCTCTAGAAACTAGGGTTCTGGTTCCTGCACTCTGCTATCGAGATCAGATAGCACTCCTCCATCAGCTGTGTTGTCTTCTGAAAATGTGTGGGCAGCTCTCATTCACTACCCTTCTTTTCCCTTTTCTTCACTTTGTGGGTTTTGATCTTCTTATTCTGCAACTATAATTTTAGAACAGTTTCAGGGGAAAGTGAAGATAAATGTTTATATTTATTCCATTCCAGTCTATAAGTCTTTAGACCATTAATTCTACATTGCATAATAAAGGAGAAAATGGAGGAAGTACCCTAAAAATCTTTAATCATATCTTATAGGAAGTTGGGGGAATTCAGAGCTTTGTCTTTTCAAACTCCTAGGATGTAAAAATCCCAAGGCTTGGGGTACAGTGAGGGAAGTGAAGTACTCACCTTGGCCACAGAATGTAGAGGGCCCAAAAACTTACAGATCCACATAAATAATACTTTAATGTAGTATTATTAATTAAAATTAATTAATAAAATAATGAAAAATCCACAATGAACAAAGCAGCAAATTTTAAAATGAAGACAGTATCAGTATTACTGATGTTTCTTCTGCCTCTGCTCCAGTGTGGCTCGCCATGAGACCAGTTTCACACCAGGAATTAAGGTAAAGTGAAAGTAAACCAGGCCTTACACTGTCTTGAGCCCAGCTTCAAGTCATCTGTAGCCCAGAAAGCTCTTCAAATTTTCTGCAGCACAGAGAATCTCTAGCTTCATAATAGATTAAGATGATACTTGATTGCTGGTACTCTGAGGGACATAAAAAAAAGCAATCAAAATTCTTCTTTGAAGAAATATAATATCTGTCTAGGCTTCATATTATTTCTAAAAATAAAATTTCATAGACAAAGTCCCTAAAACAGCCAAAAATAGATATTCAGGAGGAGAAAAGGCCCCTTCAGCAAACAACATTTCAAACAAAATATGTCCACAAGCACTCCAGATATCAGAATATCAAACACAGACTATAAAGTATCCTCTCACACAGAAACCCCATGCCCATTAGCAGCCACTCCCCATTTCTCTTCCAAGGCCCAGGCCATTACTAATTCACTTTCTGTCTCTATAGATTTATCTATTCTAGGTATTTCACATAAATGGAATCATACAATATGTGATCTCTATGATGTACTTCTTTCACTTACAAAATGTTTTACAAGATCACACATTTTGTAGTGTGTATCAGTACTTCATTCCTCTTTGTGGCTAAGTAATTCCACAGTATGGATATTCCATATTTTATTTGTCCATTTCTACTTTTTGGCAATTATAAATAATGCTGCTATGAACATTTGTGTACAAGTTTTTGTGTGAATATATTTTTTCATTTCTCTTGGGTATAGGATTGACATTTCTGGGTTACATGATAACTTCATATATGACTTGGAGAAAAAATACATTTAAAAAACTAATAAATGGCAGTCTGGGCCACTGCAGTGGCACAGTGATGTGAGCGTTCCCAGAGGCAAGCCAGCACCCAGCCACTGCTTGGTGAGACCCTTCCCCAGAGGGCCTGAGCAGGCCTGAGTCACAGGGCCCTAAGCAGTGAGGAGACCTAGCCCCATCTGAGATAAAACTTGGGAGAGAGGTGCCACATGGCAGGCTGGCGGCTTGGTCACAGATAGTGACTACATCTAGTAGGGAGTGGAGGGAAGCCAGCAATAAAGGAGGGGTGCCTGTTGGCCAGTCAGTGAGAGCAAGTACTTCTGATGCTAGAGAGTGGGAAGCTGGATGAAGCCATTTTTAACTCTCCCACGCCTACACATCCGAGCAAGTCCACCACATAAATCCTCCCCAATATGCTAAGCAGTGCCACCTAGTGGAGAATTGAGCTGTTACACCAAGCCCCATCCAACTGTGCCATCCAAGCCCTAGAGGTAGACCACAAGTCTCTTCCACTGCTTAGTATACAGACTATAAAGTCCTTTACAGTTTGACTTCTAGGGGAAACTGGATGTAATTTCATTTGGTTTCATTCTGCTCACTGGTCAATCTATTCATTTTTCTTTCTCTTTTTCTTTTCTTATTCTTAGGCACAGAAAGAGAAAAAAATTATATTTATTTCCCATTATATAAAACTTTAGAAAAATTTTTTACTATATTTTATATTTTCATAAATTTTTTATTCTATTTTCCTTGATTCATTTCATTTTATTCTATTTTATTGTAAACATTTTTTAAATTTTTAAACATTTTCTTACTTTCTTCTTTTGTTCTTTTTTTTCTTTCCTTTCCCTTTTTTCTCTATTCTATCATGCTTCTATCAACAGTCAGACCAAAACACACCTAAGATCAAGCTTCCTTTATTTAATGTATTTGTGTTGTTTTAATATTTTAATTTTAGTTTTTAAATTTATTACTTATTTTTCTTCCTCCAAAATGATGAAAAGAAGGAATTCACCCCCCAAAAAAGAACAGTAAGAAATGACAACCAGGGACTTAATCAATACAGATATGAGCAAGATGTCTGAACTAGAATTTAGAATCACGACAATAAGAATACTAGCTGGAGTTGAAAAAAGCATATACTCCCTTTCTGTGGAGATACGTAAAATCTAGTCAGGGTGAAATTAACAATGGTGTAACTGAGATGGTTTTGAATGGATGCCACAGCAGCAAGGACGGATGAAGCAGAGCAATGAATCAGCGATATAGAAGACAAAATTATGGAGAATAATGAAACAGAAAAGCAGGGGGGAGAGTAAGGCAAAAGAGCACAATATAAGGATTAGAGAACTCAGTGACTCTTTAAAAAGGAATAACATCAGAATCACAGGAGTCCCAGAAGAGGAAGATAAAGAAAAAGGGGTAGAATCTGTGTGAGTAAATCATAGCAGAAAACTTTTCTAACCTTGGGAAAGACACAGACATCAAAATCCAGGAAGAACAGAGGACTCCTATTAGACTCAACAAAAACCGACCATCATCAAGGCATATCATTGTCAAATTCACAAAACACACAGACAAGGAAAGAATTGTGGAAGCAGCAAGGGAGAAAAAGTCCTTAACTTATCATGGAAGACAGATTAAGTTCATAGAAGACTTATCCACAGAAACTTGGCAGGCCAGAAAGGAGTGGCAGGATATATTCATGTGCTGAATCTGAAAAATATGCAGCCAAGAATTCTTTGCCAAGCAGAGCTATCATTCAAAATAGAAGGAGAGATATAGAATGTCCCAGGCAAACAAAAATTAAAAGAGTTTGTGACCACTAAATCAAACCTGCAAGAAACTTTAAGGGGGACTCTCTGAAGGGAGAAAAGATGAAACAAAACAAAAAAGACAAAAAGCAACAAAGAGTAGAAAGGACCAGAGAACACCACCAGAAACTCCAACTCTACAGGCAAACTAATGGCAATAAACTCATATCTTTCAGTACTTGCTCTAAGCGTCAATGGATTAAATGGTCTGATCAAAAGACATAGGGTAACAGAATGGATAAGAAAATAAGATCCATCTATATTCTGTTTACAAAAGACCTATTTTAGAATGGCAAATAAAATCCCAAACCAGCAGAAGATGGGAAATAATTCTTAGAGCAGAAAACAATGCTATTGAAACAACAACAACAACAACAAAACCAGTAGAACAGATCAATGAAACAAGGAGCTAGTTCTTTAATAAACCCCTCATCAGTATGGTCGAAAAGAAAAAGGAAAGAACCCAAATTTAAAAAATCAATAATGAAAGAGGAAAGATAACAACCAACATGGCAGAAATACAAACAATAATAAGAGACTATTATGAGCAATTATATGCCAATATATTGGGCAATCTTGAAGAAAATATAAACTATCAAAACTGAAACAGGAGGATATAGAAAATCTGAACACACTCATAACCAGTAAAAAAGTTGAATTAGTAATCAAAAATCTCCCCAGAAATAAGCGTCCAGGGCTAGATGGCTTTCCAAGGGAATTCTATCAAATATTTAAAGAAGAGCTAACAGCTATTATTTTGAAGTTGTTCAAAAAATAGAAATGGAAGGAAAACTTCCAAACCCGTTCTATGAGGCTAACAGTACCTTGATTCCAAAATCAGACAAAGACCTCAGTAAACATTGATGCAAACATTCTCAACAAGATACTAGCCAACCAAATACAATAAGAAATTAAAAAAATTATTCACCACGACTGAGTGGGATTTATACCTGGGATGCAGGGCTGGTTCAATATCTACGAATCAATCAATGGGATATACCGCATTAATAAAAGAAGAAACAAGAACCACATGATTCTCTCTATAGATGCAGAAAAAGCATTTGACAAAATACAGCATTCTTTCTTGATAAAAACTCTCAAGAAAGTAGGGATAGAAGTATCATACCTCAAGATCATAAAAGCCATATATGAAAGACCCACCACTAATATCATCCTCAATGGGGAAAAACTGAGAGCCTTACTCCTAAGAAACACAACAGTGATGTCCACTCTTAACCACTATTACACAACATAGTATTAGAAGTCCTAGCCTCAGCAATCAGACAACACAAAGAAATAAAAGGCATCCAAATTGGCCAGGAGGAAGTCAAACTTTCACTCTTCGCAGATGACACAATACTCTATATGAAAAACCCAAAAGATTCTACCAAAAAACTGCTAGAACTGATCCATGAATTCAGCAAAGTCGCAGGATATAAAATCAATGCACAGAAATCGGTTGCACTCCTATACACCAATAATGAAGCAACAGAAAGAGAAATCAAGCAATCGATCCTATTTACAATTGCACCAAAAACCATAAAATACCTAGGAATAAATCTAACCAAAAGATTAAAAATCTATATACCGAAAACTATACAAAGCTTATGAAAGAAATTGAAGAAGACACACTAAAAAATGGAAAAATATTCCATGCTCATGGATTGGAAGAATAAATATTGCTAAATGTCAATGCCACCCAAAGCAATCTACATATTCAATGCAATCCCCATCAAAATAACACCAGCATTCTTCACAGAGCTAGAACAAACCATTCTAAAATTTGTGTGGAACCAGAAAATACCCTGGATAGCCAAAGTAATCTTGAAAAAGAAAACCAAAGCTGGAGGCATCACAATTCTATGAGTTCCTTTATTTTAGATTCCTCATATAAGTGAGATCATACAGTATTTGTCTTTTCTAACTTATTTCACTAGGAAAAACATTCTTATTAAAAAGGTTATATTAGTCAGGGTTCTCCATAGAAACAACCAATGGTGTGTGTGTGCACACACACACACACACACACACGAGACAGAGACAGACAGACAGAGAGAGAGAGAGAGAGAGAGAGAGAGAGAGAGAGAGAGAGAAGAGAAAAGAGAAGAGAAGAGAAGTGAAGTGAAGGGAAGGGAAGGGAAGGGAAGGGAAGAGAAGGCAAGGGAGAGAATGAGATTGATTTTCAGGATTTGGCTCACACAGTTAGGCAAGTCTGAAATCTTTAGGGCATGCTGGTAGGCTGAAAACTTAGGTTGAGTATCTATGTTGCAGTCTTGAGGAGAATTCCTTCTCCTTCAGAAAACCTCAGTCTTTGTTTTCAAGATCTTCAACTGATTGGATGAGGCCTACCCACATTATGGAAGGTAAACTGTTTTACTCAAAGTCTACTGTTTTAAACCTTGATCACATCCAAAAAATTCCCTCATAGCAACATCTAGATTAGTGTTTGATCAAATAACTGGGCCCCATAGCCTAGTCAAGTTGACACAAAGAATTAACTATCACAAAGAAGGAGTATTCTCTAATTCTTCTTCAGCTGAGGAAGGAAAACAAATCCAAATTTTCAGGGGCATGATCAGGTACACTGAGAAAGGTCACCTAAGTTTATTCAAAATTAACAGACACCAGCCTAATACTGTTAAAGTCTCAATTAATGAAGTAAGAGGTTTTGGTACTTAATGAAGCTGCTAAAGGTCCCAGAACTGTGGCCAGGG
Organism: Suricata suricatta; assembly: GCF_006229205.1. Classification (NCBI taxonomy): domain Eukaryota; kingdom Metazoa; phylum Chordata; class Mammalia; order Carnivora; family Herpestidae; genus Suricata; species Suricata suricatta. The sequence continues at coordinate 84,840,254 of NC_043708.1, read as the reverse complement.
CAAAATAAACAGAATAAAAATATATTCTCCTCTCTACTTAAATTAATCCCTAGAACTATACACTGGTATGAAATGGGTCAGTTTACTGATCTGGGCACTAGTTTTGCTTTGGCTTCAATCAATCAATCCCCTTGGAATTTACTTTATAAAGGGTTCCTCCCCAGGTCCTACCTAAGGTTCCCCAGTGCAGGGCTGGCTACTTGCATGAGCTCAGGGAAAACGGCTTCATTGTTGTTAACACATAAAGTTAAGTCTATTTTCTACTAGCAGATTTTCGCCCTGAGGCCATTTATGTATTCATCTATCTAATTATACAGATTTTTAAGTTTAACTACAGAGGCTGATTTAGTCTTTCTGTAAATTAAAGGTTACATTCTCCTATTGTAATGAAATGCAAGCCTCTTCAATGTATTATTATGCCAGCAAATTTTAAGTCTGCAGCAAGCATTCTAGACAGTGAAGGAAAGACATGGTGTTAACTATTTCTCTAAATTGAGTCCATTAAAAGAATCAGAGAGAGTTGTTTACTTTCTTTTATTTTTTTATTCAAAAATGGCTTTCAATCGCCATCAGCTGGATAGGCCTTCCTACCCCCCATCGCTGATAATTTCCAATGCTGGCTAAAAAATTGAAAAGGAGACAATGGCTAACTGTCTGGGATGATGAGTAACAAAGTCTGAATTCAGCCACCGTTTCCCGCTAGGATTCTTTTATCAGACTTTCTTCCGTGATTCAAAATTCCATCTTTTTATTCTTTGAACCCAGGAGACAGAGAAATGCTCCAGGTGCCTTATTTATTAACTAATTCTTGTTAATGCTCCTTCTACTCGAAAAGATAGTTGAAAGCCTCAATGTGGGTCTACAGTCAAGAAAATTCTATGGAAGATACAGAGAACAATTTGGTGTTTTCAAGAAATGGGGGAGGGAGTGAAGGTACAAACTTCTAGTTATAAAATAATAAATAAGCCATGGGGATATTATGTGTAACATGGCAACTCAAGTTATAATACTGTATTGCATAAGTGAAAGTTCCTAAGAGAATAGATCCTAAATGTTCTCATCACAAGAAAAAAATTCTGTAACTATATATGACAATAGATGTTAACCAGACTTATTGGGATGATCTTTCACAATATATACAAAATGTGGAATTATATAATTACTATATACTAATATAATGTATGTCAATTATATCTCAGTAAAAAAATAAATTTTAAAAAAGAATATTTTATGGACCATAATAACTTACATGTATAAGCTACTTTGTAACTTACAAGCCCCTTGACAACCATCTTATTTGTTCCTCTTAATGGTAGACAGGATTATTAGCTCAGATTTAAAGACAAGATTGAAGTTCAAGGAGATTAACTGACCTGTTCAAAGTCACAAGGTCAAAAGGTGATAAAGACAAGAACTCAGGTCTTCCAACACGCAGTTCAGTGCATTACCACTACACCATACTGTCCTAGCAAAATGAGGTCTTAACTGCTAAATTTACCTGCAGGAGTGGCGATCACATGAGGTCTATATTATAGAGGGCAGATATCACACAGCTGAGGAAAATAGTCACTGGTAAAGCCTGAAAAATGAACCAGCAATAGAGTTCTATAATTTTCTCAGTGGGTTATTTCTTTAAAAAAATCAAAGAGGTGACATTATGAATAGTATAATGAATATTAAAACGACTCCAGCACCTCTTCCCTTTTTGCCTGGGACCTCATTCTTTTTCTTAATCAGTTCTGAGATTGAACTTGCAGTTCTGAGTTCAATTAGCCAGGCTGGATGGGTATGTTAATACATTGTTATCAAGAGGTAGTGCATGGATGATAGGTGGGTAGCAGGGGTATCATTTGGGAGCTTGTTAGAAATGCAGATTCTTAAGCTTGATTCTCACCCCAAAATTACTGAATTAGAATCTAAAGTTTAACAAAATTCCCCCAAGTACATCATGTGCAAACTTAAGTTTGTGAAACACCGTTAGTATATACGTGCAGATATGTGTCAGTATCATTCTGAAAAGAGGTATTATATTAAAATGTACATTAACAAACTAATAGAAAGCCTGCTTCAGTAAATAAGTGTGAAGTGACAGATAATCAGTGGGTCAAAGATGTGTGAAAATCAAGATATTTGACTTAGGTCCATGCACAATAAACAAGTCCAACTGACTGTAACATACGAAAATCATGCTGGTTATATTAAAATATATTACTTTCATTCCAAATAATTTTCTCAGCATAAACAAAGAATATAGGGAAACTTCCCATTTTCTTTTTTTGTTTCATTTACTTATTTTCTTTTAATTTATATCCAAGTTAGTTACCACATAGTGCAACAATGATTTCAGGAGTAGATTCCTTAATGCCCCTTACCTATTTAGCCCCTCCCACAAACCCTCCAGTAACCCTCTTTTTGTTCTCTATATTTAAGAGTCTCTTAGGTTTTTGTCCCCCTCCTTGTTTTTATGTTATTTTTGCTTCCCTTCCCCTATGTTCATTTTTGTATCTTAAATTCCTCATATGAGTGAAGTCATATGATATTTATCTTCCTCTGACTAATTTTGCTTAGTAAAAAATCCTCTAGTCCCATCCACATAGTTGTAATGGTAAAACTTCATTTTTTTTATTGCTGAATAATACTCCAGTGTGTGTGTGTGTGTGTGTGCACGCGTGCGTGCACGCGCACAACATCTTCTTTATCCATTCATCTGTTGATGGACATTTGGGCTCTTTCCATACTCAACAGTGCTGCTATAAACATTGGGGTGCACGTGTCCCTTCAAAACAACACACCTGTATCCCTTGAACAAATACCTAGTAATGCAACTGCTGGATCATAGGGTAGTTCTATTTTTAATTTCTTGAGGAACCTCTATACTGTCTTCCAGAGTGGCTGTACCAGTTTGCATTCCCACCAGCAGTGCAAAAGAGATCATCTTTCTCCTCATCCTTGCCAACATCTGTTGTTGCCTGAGTTGTTAATGTTAGCCATTCTGACAGGTATGAGGTGCTATCTCATTGTGGTTTTGATTTGTATTTCCCTGATGATAAGTGATGTTGAGCATTTTTTTCATGTGTTGGTTGGCCATCTGGATGCCTTCATTGGGGAAGTGTCTATTCCTGTCCTTTGCCCATTTCTTCACTGGATTATTTGTTTTTTGGGTGTTGAGTTTGGTAAGTTTTTTATAGATCTTGGATACTAACCCTTTATCTGATATGTCATTTGCAAACATCTTTTCCCATTCTGTCAGTTGCCTTTTAGTTTTGCTGATTCTTTCCTTCATTGTGCAGAAGTTTTTATTTTGATGATGTCCCAAGAGTTCATTTTTGCTTTTATTTCGCTTACCTCTGGAGACTTATTGAATAAAAAAATTGCTGTGGCCAAAGTCAGAGGTTTTTGCCCGCTTTCTCTTCAAGTATTTTGATGGCTTCCTGTCTTATGCTTAGATCTTTCATCAATTTTGAGTTTATTTTTGTGTATGGTATAAGTGGGCCAGGTCATTCTTCCACATGTTGCTGTCCAGTCTTCTTAGTCCCCTTTGCTAACGAGACTGTCTTTTTTCCATTGGATATTGTTTCCTGCTTTGTCAAAAATTAGTTGGTCATACGTTTGTGAATCCATTTCTGGGTTCTCTAGTCTGTTCCATTGATCTGAGTGCCTGTTTTTGTGCCAGTACCATACTGTCTTGATAATTACAGCTTTGTAATACATCTTGAAGTCCACAATTGTGATTCCTCTAGCTTTGGTTTCTTTTCAAGATTGCTTTGGCTATTTCTGGTTCCATACAAATTTTAGGATTGTTTATACTAGTTCTGTGAAGAATTCTGGTGTTCTTTGATAGGGATTGCATTGAATATGTAGATTGCTTTAGGTAGTATTGACATTTTAACAATATTTGTTCTTTCTGACCAGGAGCATGGAATATTTTTCCATTTTCTTGTGTCTTCTTCAATTTCTTTCATAAGCTTTGTATAGTTTTCAGTGTATAGATTTTTCAACTGTGGTTAGATTTATTCCTAGGTATTTTATGGGTTTTGGTGCAATTGTAAATGGGATCAATTCCTTGATTTCTCTTTCTGTTGCTTCATTATTGGTGTATAGGAGTGCAACCGATTTCTGTGCATTGATTTTATATCCTGTGACTTTGCTGAATTCATGGATCAGTTCTAGCAGTTTTTCAGTGTAATCTTTTTGAGTTTTCCATATAGAGTATCATGTCATCTGCAAAGAGTGAAAGTTTACCTCTTCCTGGCCAATTTGGATTGGATGCCTTTTATTTCTTTGTGTTGTCTGTTTGTTGAGGCTAAGATTTCCGATCCTATGTTGAATAACAATGGTGAGAGTGGACATCCCAGTCTTGTTCCTGACCTTAGGGAGAAAGCTCTCAGTTTTTCCCCATTGAGGATGATATTAGTAGTGTCTTTCATATATGGCTTCACCCTTCTATCCCTAGGGTTTTTATCAAGAAAGGATGCTATATTTTGTCAAATGCTTTCTCTGCATCTATGGAGATAATCATATGGTTCTTGTCCTTTCTTTTATTGATGTGATGTATCACATTGATTGTTTGGAGGATATTGAACCAGCCCTGCATCCCACGTATAAATTCCACTTGGTCATGGTGAATAATTTTTGTAGTGTTGTTGGATCCGGTTGGCTAGTATCTTGTTCAGGATTTTTTCATCCGTGTTCATCAGGAAAATTAGTCTGTAGTTCTCCTTTTTAGTGGGGGTTTTGTCTGGTTTTGGAATCAAGGTAATGCTGGCTTCATAGAAAGAGTTTGGAAGTTTTCCTTCCATTTTTATTTTTTGGAACAGCTTTAAGAGAATAGTTGTTAACTCTTCTTTAAAAGTTTGGTAGAATTCCCATGGAAAGCCATCTGACTCTGGACTCTTTCTTTTTGGAAGATTTTTTATTACTAATTCAATTTCTTTACTGGTTATGGGTGTGTTCAGATTTTCTATTTCTTCCTGTTTCAGTTTTGGTAGCTTATACATGTTTCTAGGAATTTGTCCATTTCTTCCAGATTGCCCATTTTATTGGCATGTAATTGCTCATAATATTCTCTTATTATTGTTTGTATTTCTGCAATGTTGGTTGTGATCTCTCCTCTTTCATTCTTGATTTTCTTTATTTGGGTTCTTTCCTTTTTCTTTTTGATCAAATTGGCTAGGGATTTATCAATTTTGTTAATTCTTTCAAAGAACCAGCTTCTGGTTTCATTGGTCTGTTCTACTGTTTTTTGGTTTTTTTGTTTTTTTGGTTTTGATAGCATTACTTTCTGCTCTAATTTTTATTATTTCCCATCTTCTGCTGTTTAGGGTTTTTTTTGCTCTTCTTTTTCCAGCTCTTTGAGGTGTAAGGATAGGTTGTGTGTCTGAGACCTTTCTTCCTTCTTCAAGAAGGCCTGGATTGCTATTTACTTCCCTGTTATGATCGTCTTTGCTGCTCCCAAAGGTTTTAGGCTCTGGTGTTATCATTTTCATTGGCTTCCATGTACTTTTAAATTTCCTCTTTAACTCCTTGGCTAACCTATTCATTCTTTAGTAGGGCATTCCTTAATGTCCAAGTATTTGTTGGCTTTCCAAATCTTTCTTGTGGTTGATTTTTAATTTCATAGCATTGTGGTCTGAAAATATGCACAGTATGATGCCAATCTTTTTGTACTTGTTGAGGGCTGATTTGTGTCCCAGTATGTGATCTACACTGGAGAATGTTCCATGTGCACTTGTAAAGAATGTGTTTCCACTACTTTAGGATACTGGTCCAGTATGTCATTCAACACCACTGTTTCCTTGTTGATTTTTTGCTTACATGATTTGTGCGTCGCTGTAAGTAGGGTGTAGAAATCCCCTATTATTGTGGTATTATTAACAATGAGTTTATTTATGTTTGTGACTAATTGGTGCTTTCATGTTTGGAGCATAAATGTTTATAATTGTTAGATCTTCTTGGAGGATAGACCTCTTAATTATGATATAATGCCCTTCTTCATCTCTTGTAACTGTCTTTATTTCAGTCTAGATTGTCTGATATAAGTATGTCTACTCTGGCTTTCTTTTGGCAATCATTAGCATGACAGATGGTTCTCCATCCCCTTACTTTCAATCTGAAGGTGTCTTTAGGTTTAAAGTGGGTCTCTTGTAAACAGCATATAGATGGATCTTGTTTTCTTATCCATTCTGTTACCCTATGTCTTTTGCTTGGAGAATTTGGTCTATTGACATTTAGAGTGAGTACTGAAAGATATGAGTTTATTGCCATTATGTTGCCTGTAGAGTTGGAGTTTCTGGTGGTGTTCTCTGGTCCTTTCTAGTCTTTGTTGCTTTGTTTTCTTTTGTCCCCTCAGAAAGTCTCCCTTAAAATTTCCTGCAGGTTTGGTTTTGTGGTCAAAAACTCCTTTAATTTTTGTTTGTCTGGGAAACTTTTTATCTCTCCATCTATTTTGAATGACAGACTTGCTTGATAAAGAGTTCTTGGCTGCGTATTTTACAGATTCAGCACATGAATATATCCTGCCACTCCTTTCTGGCCTGCCAAGTTTCTGTGGATAGGTCTGCTGCAAACTTGATCTGTCTTCCTTGTAGGTTAAGGACTTTTTTCCCCTTGCTGCTTTCATGATTCTTTTCCTTGCCTGAGTATTTTGTGAATTTGACAATATACCTTGTTGATGGTCGGTTTTTGTTGAATCTAATGGGAGTCCTCTGTGCTTCCTGGATTTTGATGTCTGTGTCTTTCCCCAGGTTAGGAAAGTTTTCCACTATGATTTGCTCATATAACTCTTCTACCCCTTTTTCTTTCTCTTCATCTTCTGGGACCCCTAAGATTCTGATGTCAGTCCTTTATAATGAGTCACTGTGTCCTCTAATTCTTATATCGTGCTCTTTTGTCTGAGTCTTACTCTTTTTATCTGCTTCATTATTCTCCGTAGGTTTGTCCTCTATATTGCTTACTCACTGCTGTTTCATCCATTCTTGCCACTGTGGCATTCACTCAAAATTGCAGCTCAGTTATAGTATTTTTTTATTTCATCCTGTCTAGATTTTACTTCCTTTATCTCCGCAAAACGGGATTTTAACCTATTTTCAGCCCCAGCTAATGTTCTGGGGTTGTAAGTTCTGGTTCAAACGTCTTGCTTGTATCTGTGTTAAGTCCCTGGCTGTCATTTCTTTTGGTTTTGGGGGAAGGTGAATTCCTTCACTTTGTCACTTTGAAGCAAGAAAAGGAATTAATAAAGTAAAAAAAAAAAAAAAAAGAAAAGTAACACACAAAAAATCATATAAAGGATGCTAGATCCTAGGTGTGTTTTGGCCTGATTGTTGAAAGGAGTTTGATAGATTAGAGAAAAAAGGTAAAGATAGACAAAGAACAAAAAGAAAAAATAGGAAAATGTTTGAGTCTTTGAAAAAATGAATACAATAAAATAGAATAAAACAAAGTAATGGAAGTAAAATAAAACTTAAACATTTATAAAAATGTAAAAAATATAGTAGATAAAATTAAGGGAAAATCTTTTTAATAAAAATAGAAAATAAAAATAAATTTTTTCTCTTTCAGCCAAGTTCTGTGGTTCAGATTGTGTAGATTGTTGTGTTAATCCTCACATCTGTTTCTACGTGTACAAAATGGTTTGGTGTTGATCTGGCTGCATTTCAGGGATGAGAGCTACAAAAACACTTCCATGCTGTTCCACCATCTTGGTCCCTCTTTCTTCACCTGAAACTTTCCATTTTCATATCCCCTTTATAATCACAGCACAAGGAAATTTTACCTTCTGTAATAAAGCCCACAATCACCCAACCGCCTACTTCTCTGCCCTGGCTATAATATATGAAAATTACCTGAGGAGCTTTTAAACCCTGTGGGAGCCCCCCCTTCCAGGTGTTCTGGTTTATTATCTAGGATAAGGGCCTGGGCCCCTACGTTCTAAATATATAGCCAGGGTTTTGAACCATTGAACACCAAATCCATTCATTCTATAGATGAGGAAATTGGGCTTAATTAAAATTGTACCAATATAGCATATATAAATTAAAATTGTTTCGTTCGTAAGTAAGTAATGATTTCTAAAGCCTGCAACTTGTTGACCAAGTGAAGCTTAACTGTTCAGACAACTGTTTACCATCTTTCTCTTTTGTTTCTTCATTTTTTTCCTTCAGGAAGTAAAGGTCTTCTCTATTGCTGCATTAACTCTGTGAACACAGGTTAACCCTTCTAATCTTTCTTTGAAAAAATCATCAGCAAAACATTTACCCACAGAGCTGACACAGACAAATTTCAAAAGAATAAAATTTGAAATCAGTTGACTCCCACTTTTCAACCGGCTCTCACAGAACTTCAGCATGCATTCACATATGTGAGAAGAGCTCTTTTGAGTAGCTTACACAATTAAAAACCAAACAAGGATTAAAATCTGAGAGGTAAATGGGTGCTATGGTAATTTTCAAAAAAGGCTGTGCCTTCTTTGACATACCTCCCACCAAAAGTGGGGTCCCCATGACACTGAGAGGCTGTGATGGCTTTAATAGAGCAGGCTCAGCACACCTTTTCTATAAAGGGCCAGAGAGTTAATATTTTAGGCTCTGCAGGCCTTAAGGTCTCTGTTGCAACTACTCAACTCTGCATTGTAGCATGAAAGCAGCCATAGACAAAATGTAAACAAATGGACATGGCTATGTTCCCAATAACACTTTATTACAGTGACAGGTGGCAGGCTAGATTTGGCATGAGGTCATAGTTCACTGATCTCTGCAATAGTATATGGAAGAAAGGCTATGTGACTTCTAAAACTAGGTCATAACAGGCCCTGCAGCTTCCACCTGTGTCTCCTGGAACACTCTCAGAAAGCTCCCTCTTGGAACTTAGCCACCACCTTGTGAGAAGCCAAAGCCAGAGAGAGAGGCCCTATGTAAGTGATCTGGTCAAAAGCCCTGGCTTTGCTCAGCCTTCATGTCATCCCAGCCTAGGTGCTGGCATGTGAGTGAAGAAGCTTTGTGATGATTCCAAGCTCCAGCTGTTCAAGTCACCACTCAGCACTAAGTCTTCCTGGCTGAGGCCCTGGACAGAGTGCAACAGAGACAAAACATCCCCACCATGCCCCATTGGAATTCTGTGAGAATAGTAAAACTGTTGTTCTCACATTGCTACATTTGGAGGTGGTTTGTCATGCAGCAATAGATAACTAGAACAAAGGATGACTAACAAAACCGCTTGATATCACATGTGGAAGGCTAAAAATCTCAGAAGAGAAAGCTGGAGTAACAAACTCATTTGAAAATATTTACACTTAAAAAAAATATATGCTTGTAAGTCATAAATCTAAAGAAACTTGTAATGTTTACATTCTGGAATAATGCATGAAACATAGTTGCCCATCAATTTGGGATTGTCCAATGACAATGGTTTTATGGTTGGGTGAAAAAACACAAATCTGGGAATAGTTACTGACTAATTAGTAAATATTTATTTAGTTGAAAATAGTCAACAATTAGGATCAGCTAATTTAGTCCAACTGGCCAAACCAGTGTTTGTGTATGTGTACAATGTTGAGTGCTGCATTATGCTATGGTTCCAGCCACCTTGTACATAACACTAAAACAAAATCTGTGAAGCTAGTGAATACTAAAAAAGTTTTCCAACTTTAAGTAATATGATCTATGCTATAGTTGCAGGTAAATTACTTAAAAATCTTACCTACTAGATATTCACTACTGTTGAACTTCAGGAATATATGGATTAACAATTTGCTATTTGGTTATAGGTGTTTAAACTCCCCCTGCCTCCCAACCAGCAAACCCCTGCGTATGGCACTGTGTCAGAATTATCCTAAAAGGCACAGAGTTTAGGCTGAAGCAAATGTGCATGCATTACTGTGAGGCAGAAATAAAATCAAGTCTGGCATAGAAGAGACAAAACCAGGCATGAAGTAGGTGTATAATTTTAAGCCACCAACACAGAATGAGCATTTATAAAAGAAACTAAAAATTCATTAGGGATACCTCCAGAGTTTCCAGAATACAGCTGCAGGGACTTTTTCTAGGGAAGTAAAATAGTTGTAAAACCAATTTTGACATGTGTATGGAGGAGTTCCCCCACACACACTCCCCCCACACCCCCATACAGTGCTCAGGACACAAGAGAGGTGTTCTACAGAGTTCAACTCAACCCTGAACTGTCTACCCAGAGATAGCATCAGACTCCAAAGGGACAGGGCTCAATCCCAAAAGACTATTCTCCATTTGAGAAGCCAATCACCAGCTCAAGTTAACACCTATGCTTCTAATCAACAAGCTATAGAGTGGAGGTTCCAAAGATCCACTCCTTGGATTTCAGATGCCAGTTGCAAGTCCAGGTTGTTAGCTGTGCTTCTTATTAGCAACTGGCTATAAATCAGAGGTTCTGACCTCTACCTTTTCAGATTCAACTGATTAGCAAGAGTAACTCACAGAACTCAGGAAACCACTTACTTACATTTACCAGTTTATTGTAAAAGGATATGATAAAGGATACAGGTGGGCATCCAGATGAAAGAGATGCATAGGGCAAGGTATATGGCAAGGGACACGGAGCTTCCAGGTCCAGCCTAGGTATGCGACTCTCCCAGCACCTCCAACTCTCCCAGTTCACCAATCTGGAAGCTGTCCAAACTGTCCACTTGTAAATTTTGATGGAGACTTCATTACATAGGCATGATTGATTAAGTCATCAGCCATTGTAAATCTATTCAATCTCCAGCCCTTTTCCCCTCCCAAGAGATACAAGGGTGGGACTAAAAGTCCCAACCCTCCAATCCAGCCAATCAGCCTAATTCTTAGGAGACCCAGGGGCATTCCAAAATTCACTTCATTAACATAACAAAAGGCACCTTTATCTCATTTGCCACTTAAGAAACTCCAAAGGTTTTATAAGTTCTGCACTAGGAACAGGACAAAGGCCAAATATATATTTCTTATAATTCATAATATCACAGGAAGGAAGCTATTAAAAGATGATATTGCTTAACAAATAAAGAAATTATGGATTCATTCTTGTACTCACTTGCTGTAGCTGACAGGTCTCATACCCTTATTAGCCTCCCATAGTTAAGTTTTTACAACTAGTTTTTATCTAGCAATAGTCTGTACTTTGCCAGCTTTAACAAATAAAAAATAGACAAACTACCCATAGGTGGGACATCAACCGCAAGTTGAAGAATCAAACTATTAGGTTAGGACAAGATTTCTTACAACTTTGGTATTATTGACATTCAGGTGGCACTATTTATAATTTTTTGTTGTGAGGTGGCCCTATGCATTGTTAGGATGTTTACTGGCACCCCTGGCCTCTATCCACTAGATCTCAGTAGTACCCCCCAACTCAAGTCATGCCAATCAAAAATGTCTCTGGATGTTGCGAGACATCCTCAGGGGACAAAGCTGCCCCAGCTGAAAACCCCTGGATTAGAAACAGAATTATCCATGTGGTGTTCCTGTTATCTCTGCTTCCTTTCTTAGCAGACATACTAGGGGATTATCACTGGGGAGGTCATGGTTATTCTTTTTGGTAATAGACTTAAAGTGTTTCCTATCTTACTGAGGTCCACAGTTCCTCAGGAGCAAATGACCAGAGAGGCCTCCCTTGATTCCTTGCTGCATTGACTTTTGCATGGGGTGGCTCATTAAGAAGATAGTTGACTTCATCAGAACAAGGAAGCAAGAGAACAAGAGAAAATGTAAGCAAGACCAAGTCAGTCTTTTGTAACCTAATCTCCGAAATGATATCCCTCACTTTTTCCTATTCTGTTCATTAGAAGCAATGAACTAGGGCCAGCTCATACTCAGACAGAATCACTAGGGACCACTTTAGAAGCCTGGCTACACCAAGATGCAAGGGAGGTAAAGTTTTTTTTGAAAATCTACATGTCTAAAAAAGGTCTTTTTTTCTACTTGCATATTTAATCAATAGTTTCAGCATAAAATTCTAGGTTGAAGGTGCTGGGCTGGCTCTCTTCCCTGACCCCTGAGGGTGGGCTGCCCTGAGAAAATAGGAAGTGGGGAGCTGGACCTTCAGGGCAGGAACACCTAACTCCTTCACAGCCCTCACCACACCAGGAAGAGTCAGACCTGGTCTTCTTCAAGCTCGGGGGAGGACACGTGGTCAGATGCAGAAGTAGCTGAAATTATAGAAGAGCAGACTTAAAAGATAAAACTCAAAAGAGACAACATTACTGATTATGTGCCAAACACTTGGAGACTCCTATGATCTGAAGCACTAATCCTTATAGGGCAAATTTTTATCTTACAAGTTGAACAATCTGCATAGTAGACACAGAAAGTGAATAAAAGAACTAAGTGAAGATTAAGTCAGGACACTAAAACATAAAAACAAAAAATAAGTGAGGAAAAAAAAATTGGCAAACCTTCTGTCCAGGAACAAAACAATAAAGACATAGACAGTTATGCCTAGAACCCAGATGCAGGAGGTAAAGAACGGGATGAAGACATTTTACCTCTAACCCTTGAAGAGAAGGAAAACAGAATCTAAAATCTTTATTTGAAATTTTGATTCTTATGTAAATAAAACCTTCCTCTGGAAGGACCTGAGGCTAATGAAATCCCATAAACTCTTTAAGCTCCTGTATCTTCCAAGCATTGCTGTGTAAGGACGCAAGTCTAAACCAAACTGACTCCATGACAGACTTCAAATTTTCCCTCTGACCTTGGAGGCCTAAGTGTCGGTTTCTCAGAATCATTAGACAATAAAAGGGCACAGAGTACTCAACCAGGGACCACCCTAGTAACACCCAATCAGAAGCGGCCAGCTAAAATGCTTAACATTCCTAAGGGCAGGCCTAGAGATAGAAGCTATAGATAATCACTTATTGCTTAAGGCTAGTTACACCCTACGTGAGGGTTGGGTCCTGCCAAAAGTAAGAACACTCTGGACAATGTGTATGGTTAAAGTTACTGCCAATGATGTTAGGTGATAATGATTGGATCACTGTACCTGTGTCACAATTTCCTGTAACTCCCCCTTCCCAAGGCCCATAAAGCCCCTACCCTGCCTTTGTTCCAGGTTCTCAGCATGGATCCACTGCATTGGTGAGATCTGTGAGCTTGAGCTTAGGCCCGGCGAGCTTAAGCCCATAATGATAATAAAACCCTTTGCTTTTGCGTGTGTGACTCAGTCTCCCCGGAGGTCTCTGGTTTTGGGGGATGATACTGAAATTTGGGCATAACAGCTGAAGTGCAGGATTAATTCTGGTGAAGAAGTCCTGAGAAAGCACTTGGAGGCACCAACTAACAAGATCCACTGGAAAACAGCAAGAGTCAGATGCTAGATCCGTGAGTGCTACATTCAGGAAGAAACCATCAGACACATGAGACTCACTTCCCTTTCATGATCACTGGTAGTGTGTGGACATAGGGAACACCCACTGTGTTGGTGAGGTCTATTGATGAATCCATACCCGGGAGAAGAATCTGTGGGCTTCCTACCCTATGAAGATAATGCGGAAATTTGGGGTGTGTAATTTCACATTGTAATAACCAGGAAGTGGGGACTAAATATGGAGTACTGTGGTGGCCAGGAATACTGTATGTCGAGTAGATTTTCATCAAAAGTGAAAACTGCTTCAAGACTTTTAGAGAAATAGTCCTAAGCTCTCTATATGCTCTGCTCTTCCTGTGCCTTATGTACGTGGTTAGCAAAATCAGTGCCTGTTATGGCCGGATCTACTGTACTGGGAATGACTGAGGAAGTCTGCTCTTTTATCCATCAGTCACGGTAACTCATATATGACAGTATCAATTCTGTCCTTTCTCCAAATAATGAGGAAAAGAGTAATGACCTGAAGGAAATTTGTCATTCTCAATTGAGAAACAAGCACGATGTTTTTGAAATTTTAATAGTTTTCCTACAAGCACTTCTTTTATGTTTAGATGATACAGTGACACAAAAATGAGATGGAATAACTGTGGCTGGCTGAGAACCTGTCCTTCTGCCATGCAGCAACAGATTTTTATTTTATTTTTGTCATTGTCATTCTTAAAAATAGCCTATCTTGGGGCACCTAGGTGGCTCACACAGTTAGGAGTCCAACTCTTAGTTTTGGCTCAGGTCATGATCTCACAGTTTGTGAGTTCAAGCCCCATGCTGGGCTCTGTGGTGGCCCTGTATGCCTGCTTAGGATTCTTTGTCTCCCTCTCTCTACCCCACCACCTCAGGCTGTCTCTGTCTCTCTCAAAATAAATAAATAACCTTAAAAAAAAAAAAGTCCTACCTTTTACAAGAGCCCTTGGACAAAATCCTCACATGACAAATCTTGGATGTTTTCTTTGCAGCTAGCAGCTTCATTGCAGTTTTGCATTCACTAATAAGATGATGGAAAACACTAAACTTACCACCAACTTTGGTTTGAGGAAGCCATAAATTTGATAACCAACATTATATTCAAATGAAACTCCCTGAGAAATTCCACAGAGCTCTGCAAGGTAACTTGGAATCTCAACTAACCTCTGAGAATTACTATAAAAGATCCCTAAGTGTTTCAACAGGGCAAGGCATTACTCAGGAACTTAAAGATATATTCTCAGAACAACACCCCAAAGCCTGATAATGCTTATCTCAAGTATTGTCTGTCATGGGACAGCTCAAATTCAACGTAACAGAGGCACCATGCTGATGGGTTTGTACAGAAGTGACGTAGCCAATCCTGACACACTCTCTTCCTTGTTAGAAAGTCAAATAGAGGGGAGCCTGGGTGGCTGAGTCAGTTGAGCATCCGACTTCAACTCAGGTCATGATCTCATGGTTCATGGGTCCGAGCCCCACGTCAGGCTCTGTGCTGAGAGCTAGCTCAGAGCCTGGAGCCTGTCTTCAGATTCTATATCTCCCTCTCTCTCTGTCCCTCCCCTATTCATGCTCTGTCTCTGTCTCTCAAAAATAAATAAATGTAAAAAAGAAAATTAAAAAAAAAGAAAAGAAAAGAAAATCAAGTAGAAACACATGTAGAACTCCCATCCACCACTTATGAATCCCCCCATCTGCCTGGCTTCAAGTTTCTTCCTAATGTTGAAAGTCTTGTGTATTCTTCCTGTGATTTGTTTGAGAATGAGTGCTGTGAAAACACTCAAATGCATCTCAAAACATTCCTGGGGAACACTGACAGAATGAAGGTCAAGGAAATTGGCTTTGCCTAACATAAATGTTTTATATAAACACCATCTGGATTTAATGGTAGATCCATATATCAAACTATACAAACAAGTCAGAATTGCCTAAACGTAATTGATAAGCCAAAAAAAAATACCTAAGAAAAAGTTTAAAAGTACGTTTTCCCCTATGTTTAAAATTTGGAGGTAAAGTTGTAAGGGGTATATAATGCCACTTAATCACTGAATATCTTTGCCTATAGGCCTCCTACTGAATATAGTAGCCATTGCTAATCTATCTGTTTAAAAAACCATTATTTTAATGCTCACACCTTGAAGATTTATCTGCTCTTCCAGAAGACAGTATTGTAAGTACTGTAGTTCATTTCTGCATGATCTCTGGTTCTAGCACTCTAGAAATGTTTAAAATTATTTTGGATATAGCATTTATTATCACTGAGAATCCAACTGTATTATTGAGTTACCAGTTCTTTGAAGGAATAAATTTGGGGGATGTTTGGGAGGACAAAACAGGTTTTATAAAATGTTACAGTGAAACAACCGACCTTTGACTAGTTGGAGTTTTAAGTATATTGCTAAAGATTTGTAATGTAGAGTTAATGGAATTATCAGAGGGAGGGAAACAGTGAGCTCATTAAACAAGTGCGTCAGTGCAGATTTTGTCTTTATTAAGCGAACCTAAAGGAACAAGTTACAGTTGAAGTTCAAATGGAAGCGACTCCCATCTTGTTCCATACCTGGTTGTTGCTATTTGTTACTTTGGTGAGCCTACAAATTCCTGAGTCTTAAGTTTTTAATCAGGTATATGTTAAACACTTCTGCTTCATGATCAAACCAGAATAAGAGACCATGGATATTGACAATTGATCTATTTTTTCTGTCTTTTTCTGTAACTTTATCTACTTACTCATTTTGATCTGGAAAACTTACAAAAATAAGAGGTTTGTGGTTTATCTAAGATTAATGCAGAAAATATGGCTATTATTTTTAGTGAGGAAAGTCTATTTTATTTCAGTCTAAATAAGTAAATTTTAATTTCATCTTACTTCAGTGAAATAAACTTATTTCAATCTAAATAAAATATGGGTTTGGTTTTTTTTTTCCAAATTTGTTTTAAAGAAAACATTATTCCCAGATGGGTTCACTGGTGAATTCTACCAAACATTTAAGGAACAAATCACACCAATTCTCCACAATCTCATCCTAAAAATAGAAGCAGAGGAAATACTTTCTAACTGATTCTATGAAGCCAGAATTACCATGATATCAAAACCAAAGACATTACAAAAAAAGGAAATTCTAGACAGACTCTCATGAATATAGATGCTAGTATACTTAATAAAATATTAGTAAACCAAATCTAATAATGTATAAAGAGAATTATATGCCATGACCAAATGGGATTTATCCCAGGTATCCAAGGTTGGTATACCATTTGAAAATCAATTAATGTAATCCATTACATCAACAGGTTAAAGAAAATTGCATGATCATATCAATAGATGCAGAAAAAATATCTGACAAAATCCCACTCCCTTTCTTCATAAAATCTATCAGAAAACTAGGGATAGAGGGAAGCTTCCTTAATTTGATAAAGAACATCTACAGAAACCTACAACTAACATCATACTTAATGGTATGCTTAATGGATGCTTTCCCACTAAGATCAGGAACAAGGCAAAAATGTCCCTTTCCACCACTCCTTTTCAACAATCACTCTGGAAGTCCTTGCTAATCAATAAGGCAAGAAAAGGAAATAGAAGGTAAACAAATTGGGAAGGAGGAAATAAAACTACCTTTGTTCACAGATAAAGTGATTGTCTATGTAGCAAATCTGAAAGAGTCAACAGAAAAACTCCTGGAACTATTAAGCAATTATAGCAAGGATGCAGGATATAAGATTACTGTACAAAAGCCAATTTCTTCTCTATATATCAGCAATGAAGTGGAATTTGAAATAAAGCAAGGTTTGAAATGGCTATACAATTATTCCAATGTCATTTATTTACTAATTCTTTTCCGCACTGATTTCAAATGATGCCTGAATCATACAAAAAATTCTCATTATACACTTTCAATTTTTAGACTCCCAAATACTATTGCATTTAAGTGTAGATTCCTGCATAATATACCATACTGTTTTTATCATTGTAACTCAATGATTAAATATTGAATTGGGTCAGTGTATTAGTAATTATTGCTGCATAGCAAATTATCCACAAACTGTAGCATCTTAAAACAACATTTATTATCTCACACAGTTTCTAAAGGCCAGGAATCCGGTAGCAGCTTAGCTGGATAGATCTGAGGGTCTCTTATAAGATTGCTGTGGAGGTCCTGGAACCCACTTCTAAGCCTGCTCACATTATGGATTGGCATCAGTTCCTCACTTAATGTTGGCCATGTAGGTCTCTCCATGGGGCTGCTCCCAACATGGCAACTTGTTTCCTACAGAGGAGAGACTGGGGAGTGGGAGGATGCCCAAGACATAAGCCAGAGTCTTTTATAACCTAATCTTGAAAATGATGTACCATTACTTTTGTCATGTGCTACTGGTCAGACCAACACTGGTTTAATAGGTTTCCAGATTTACAAATAAAAATATAGTATTCCCAGTTTAACTTGATTTTCAGATAAAAACCAAGACTTTTATTATAACTATGTCCCAATGCAATGTTGAAGATGTACTTATACTAAAAAATATGCATTGCTTGTCTGAAACTCAACTTTAATTGGGCATCCTATATTTTATCCGTCAACCTTATCCTGGTACATCGAGGGAGGGGACAACACGAGGGTGTGAAAACCAGAAGACAGAGATCATTAGAGTCCATCTTGGAGGCTGGCTATCAGAGTTAAGTCTTGCCTTATAAGTCCTTTTTTTTTCCTGATCAGTTTCACATAATTACTCTTCTAGTTGAACTGAAAATTAAGTTAAAAAAATAATGCGGTTATAGTTTTGGGGGGATTCCATTGAATCCATAGATCAATGCAGTAAAAATAGACATATTTATAGTGTGGAGTCTTCTGATCATGACTTTTTACATCCTCAGGGCACCTGGGTGGCTCACTGGGTTGAGCATCAGGCTTCGGCCCAGGTCATGATCTCACAGTTCGTGAGTTCAAGCTCTGCACTGGGCTTGCTGCTATCAGCACAGAGCCTACTTTGGATCCTCTGTCCTTCTGTCTCTCTCTGCCCTTCCCCAGCTGGTGCTATCTCAAAAGTAAACATTAAAAAAATAAAGACATTTTACAGCTTCTACAAAGTTTTATATTTTTCTTCATCTAGATTCTGCATATTTCCTATTAGGGTTTGCTGGTATTTTGTTGTGATTTGTGATTGTAACAGTTTTACCTATAATATTTTTTAACAGGTTGTGGTTTAAATATAAAAATGCACTGACTTTTATACATTTATTTTCTAAGCCTGCCTTGGTGAATACTCCTTTTATTTCTTCCTTTTTAAGTTTATTTATTTTGAGAGAGAGGGAGAAAGAGAGAATGCATGCATGGGCAGGGGAGGGGCAGAAAAGAGGAAGAGAGATTCACAAGTAGACTCCATGCTGTCAATGCAGAGCCCAAGGCAGGGGCCTAAACTCACACACTGTGAGATCATGATCTGAGTCAAAATCAAGAGTCAGATGCTCAACCAACCAAGCCACCTAGGCACCCCAAATACTCATTAATTCTAATAACTTTTAAGTTGATTCCCTTAGGTTTTCCAGGTATATTATGTCATCTGCAAATAATAATTTGCCACCTCCTTTTCAATATTTAAACCTTTTATTTTGTTCTTTTGATTGATTGCACTATAAAGCAGTTATCATTTTTATGAGAAAAACTTAGGACTAGTCTTAGGAAAAGTCTTCTGAATTGAGTAGAGCAATATATAGGAAAACTATTTTACACATTTTATTATTTAAATTGAGGACTAAATATGCTATCTGCTTCCAAACTACCCTTCCCAAATGCTTAGAACCCAAACTAGCTATATTAAAAGCTTCCTAGAATTTTAGTTTGTTTAAATATCCCATGTCTAAAATGCAACAGAGTCTGGCTTCCAGGCAGCAGCCTGACTTTTTCCATACTTAACATTTCAGGCAAAATGTTCAAGGAGGACTTTTCACAGTACTTTAGACACGTCACTTCCCAAAGAATTTACTACACAATAAGCTTTGGATCCGAATCACACTTGTAAAGCTAAATAAGGGCAGAGTCCTTTGAAAATTCAGAATACAGGCCACAGCACAAAAACAACACAACCTATGAGGGGAAGGAAAGACAAGAAAAGGAGCCACTCAGCTTTCAGGGGAATGCTACATCCTTTGCCAAGCGTTGGCGCCCAGTCTTTTTTTTTTTTTTTTTTGGCTGGCTCTCATCTTTAACAACAGTTGTTAACATGTTAACAATCTCTTAAGCATTCAGAGTGTCAGGTTTCTTTCCCCATGAACCACTTTAGAGTCTGGTGGAAAGGGGAAGCTACAGGACTTGTCTTAACTTCATGATGCTTCTGCATACTAAGCATGCTGTTTTTAGTTACATTGCATGCTATGCAATGATAAAAATTACTTGTTTTCTAAAAATACTTTTATTTGGGGCACCTGGGCCGCTCAGTCAGTTAAGCGTCCAACTTAGGCTCAGGTCACGATCTCATGGTTCGTGGGTTTGAGCCCCACATCAGGCTCTGTGCTGACAGCTCAGGGACTGGAGCCTGCTTCGGATTCTGTGTTTCCCTCTCTCTCTCTCTGCCTGTCTCCCACTTGTGCTTGCTCTCTCTCTCTCTCTCTCTCTCTCAAAAATAAATAAATAAATAAATGTTTTTTAAAAAGATGCTTTTATCTGTAATTCATAAACTTTTTTCTTCTTATGAATTATGATTGTGGAGGAGGGTTGCAAAGTTTATGAAAATTGGTGGGGGGAGCTAAAGCTCTCCTAGGCCACTCCTTTGTGTTAACCAAGACTATAAAATCACACTCTTCTTTCTTTATTTTTGTTTGTTTATTTTGAGAGAGAGAGGGAGAGAGAACACACACGTAAGCAGGGGAAGGGCAGAGAGAGAGGGAGAGAGAGACTACCCCAAGCAACCTCTATGGTGTCAGTACAGAGTCCAATGTGGGGCTTGATCCCACAAACCCTGAGATCATGACCCGAGCCAAGAATCAAGAGTTGGATACTTAACCGACTGAGCCATCCAGATGCCCCTAAAATAGCACTATTCTAAACTGTATAAAAGTAGAAAGCTTAAAAAGATATAATTCTCACTTTCAATAAAGCACAGTCCAAAGGTGCAAGCAAATAGGTACAGAGAAAATGCAGAGTGAACAAAGAAGGTAAGTCAGGTAACTGCAGATTATAAGCACAGTACAGAATACTCAACTTCTTGGGTGCAAACGAAAACATTGACGTTGAGGCCTAAGTTGATTTTTAAGCTGTGCCTTAACACTGTATTGATGATGGCCACATATTCCTGTGCGGTAGAGGACAGGAAAAAGGAAGGAGATGTGCTTGTTTCTAACATACCCAGTGATATGGTCCTAAGCCATGGGGAGCCTGGAGAGGGACTGCTGCACAGCTTATTACGTAACAGCTTTTTGGGAAATAGGTAATAGGAGGTATTACAAGTCCTATGGAGAGTTCAGCTGAGGTCTGAAAACTGGAATCTGATCCAGATGGAGAGGCTTCAATTCAACACGTATTTATTGAGTACATGTGTATCAGGCACTATGTTGGGGACAAGACATGGTCTCTATCTTCTAGTCAAGGGAAGACGTAATCTCAGAGTTTGTAATCTCAGAATCACGCTCAGGATCTTACCTGTACATAGCAACTTGAGAGGATCCATCAAAATGAATGATCTTGCATTTCTACAAGCTTCTTGTCTTTAAGATCATGTCCTCCATCTGAACAGAGTACAAAAAACAATATGTAAAATGTGCTCTATCTTGTTCTCCTTAACTCTCAAATACCCAGCCCAGAAAAAAAACACTGAAAATTTAAGCTGATTTTGCTACTGCTCCTGAGTTAACAGCAATTTTTAACTTAATGAATGCCAACTGTGAGCTAATTTAAACCAAATATGCCAGTCCAAGCCATTCTATTGAGCAATAGATTGGAGCAAACTCCTTGAGATTGTAGTCACCCTGGTTAAGTGACATCTACCAGAACCCAAACGCCTGGGAAGGAGCAATTTAATTAACATCCTGCATTGAACTCTTGATGCTTAACCATTATCCTGTCCTCCAAAACCTCTCTCCCCCCAAGAAAATGCTAAATGCTACCCTGTGCACCCAGCCACTTGCTCAATCCAGAGATGTTAATGCATCTGCTGGATTCTGACCTCCCACATCCAATGACCAAGTCCTATCAATTCTACCTCCAATATATCATGAATTCCATAACAGCACTTTTAATCCAAGTCATCTATATCTCCCACCTACATAACTGGAGTCACTTCCACTCTGACCTCTATCAAATTCCTCAGAGAGAGAGAGATGTGATTTAACTTGTCTTTTGGATATTTCTCCTCTCGGAATGTAAGCTCCATGAAGACAATGTCTGATTTTCCCCCCCTGGGTTATTGCTAATGCCTAGCATGTAATAGACATCAATAAAAGTTGAGGGGGCACCTGGGTGGCTTAGTTGGTTGAGCATCTGACTCTTGATTTCAGGTAGAGTCATGATCCCAGAGTCAGAGGATCAGGTCCCCAATCAGGCTCCGTGCTGAGTGTGGAGCTGTTTAAGATTCTCCCTCTCTCCTTCTGCCCCTCTCCCCTGATCATGTCTCTCTCTTTCTTAATAAAAATTTAAAAATAAATAAAAATAAAACTTGAGAGAATGAATGCATGAATGCTTTGTACAATTCCTGCATGACAGAAATCCTCTTCTCTAAAACAGGACAGCTCAGAATCCATTCTCTTAAGAGTCTTTTTTCCCCTCAGAGTCTCATGGAACCAATTCTTCAAAGAGAATTGAGTCTTTTTTCTTCTTTCAGGGTAACTGTGTGGAGACCATTTAGCAGAACTTTTAGGAAAAAAATAACAGTAAGAGCTCTAATAGAGCATGACTAAGGAAATAATACAGACTGAGTCTATCTCTTTTCTAAAGCTTGGGAAAGAGGCAGAGAAATTTTAAGAGATAAAAAAACACCATTGAGACAATACTGCCATCTGGTGACAATAATCTTAATCTGCAGGCAACGAAAAGCGCTCCCCTTTGCCTTTGATTTGTCTATAAAGTTTTCTGATATTTTACAACATTGTTTTAAGCTTGGTATGAGTCTCCTTTGATCCATCACACCTTCTATTCTGGAACTGTATATATGCCTTTCAGTTCTGGGAAGTTTCCTTGAATTACTTCTTTGATGTTTTTCTCCTCACAGTTTTCTCTGTTCTTGCTTTGTTTGGAATTCCTGTAACTTGGAGGTCTCCTGAACTGATCTTTTTTATTTATTATCCTTTTTCTTCCACTTTCCTATGTGTTTTTTTTAATGTGAATTTATTTTTGAGAGAGAGAGAGAGACAGAGCGTGAGCTGGGAAGGGACAGAGAGAGGGAGAGAATCTGAAGCAGGCTGCAGGTTCTGAGCTGTCAGCACAGAGCCCAATGCTGGGCTTGAACTCACAAGCAATGAGATCATGACCTGAGCAGAAGTCAGACACTAAACCAACTGAGCCACCCAGGTGCCCCTGTACTACTTTTTAGGAAGTGAGGAATTTGGCTCCACAAAAATATTGTTGAAAATCCTGTTGATAAAATAAAGCTGAGTTTACTCCTACTGAAGTAAGGGAGAGCGCTGACAGTCCACTAGTAGCTTCTCAGAGGTGGAAGGGCAATGCTGAGATATCTGTGAGGTTTCGAAGTCTAGTTTAAGGCAGGTCTTTCAATGCTACCACTTGATTAGGATTGAACAACGCTAATATTTTAGGGATAGAGGGCACAAGCAAGGATTTTGAGATGAGAGATCAGAGTCTTGAGGGATAAACTGTCATCAGATGCTATAGGTTAGCTGACTCATTTGATGTTCATTTAAATGGGCTTCCTGGCAAGGAAATTCCCAGAACAGTTATTTCTATCTTTATTGCCCTGTGAAAGAGTTCTCTGTGATAGTAAAGTTATGTTGGTGACAAGATTGAAATAGAAGTTTTAGAAACATTAAGTTGTATGAGCATAGCCAGTTTCAGTTCTGAGTGGTCTCCCTCCCCTTATTTTCCTTCCGTTTTGCTGAATTTTTCACTTCTACTATACTATTTTCAATTTTACAAACATCTTTTTCCTTTTTTTTTCCTGAATGTTCCTTTTGAATATGTTCTTTCCCTTGTGGGACAAGGATATCCACAAGGATAGACAATAGGGAATTTTAAGCAAGTGTTCCTAACAGCTTCATGACCTCTAGTTTCTCTGTGTTCCTTTTTGTTCATTTTGGTCTCTTCCATGCTGGAGGCTTTCCTTTATTGCCTGAGGGTAAGCCTCGGCTGTCTATTTAAGAGAGGAAGACCAATAGCAGGGGTGAGGCAGGGGAGGAGGTTGGATTGGTCAGTGTAGGATGATCTTATTAGGGTTGCAGGATTTTGCCCCTCTAGGGCTACCAAGTTTTCCCAATGAGGAAAGTATCCAATCACCTGTGGATGGAGGCTGGAATGGAGTAAGCCTGGATGACAGCATTCTTAGAGAGCGGAGTTGAAGACGGAGCTGATAGGTCTCACCATCTAATATTGACTTTCACGTAATTCCTGTTTTCAGTACAGTATCCCTGTCCTCAGCTATCCATATTTTTTCTCACTTACAGTCCTCTTTTCAGGGATACCTAGTACCTATAATGCCTAAGCTTTCCTGTGAGTTCTGAAAATTGGCTTGCTCTGGCTTCCCTACTAACAGCTTATTGAGTTTCTACTTTGCAAAATCAGGTCCCACACTTCTACCTGCTTTACAACTTCCCAAATGTGGTTGCTGTCATCTGTTCACCAAAAAAAAATGCATTTTGAGCTTCTTTTTAGAGGACTTTGGATAAGCAGAAGAAATAAATGTGTTCATGTGATCACATTTAAGTAGGAGTCTGCACTATATTCCTAAGGCCCCCGCTAATTCTGAATTCTCTTTTTTTAAAGTGCATCTTCAGTAAAGCAAGCTACATAGTTGGGAATGATACTGAAACAAGCACCACTCAGGAATCTCATGTCCAAATTCATTAGGAGGAGAGAGATCATTTTTCTTTTCAGTTATCAATCTGAGGAGGCTTAAAGGAAGGGGCAAAATTTGAGGAACTATTTATATGATAAGAAATGCACATCTTGCGGCACCTGGGTGGCTCAGTTGGTGAAGTGTCTGACTTCGGCTCAGGTCATGATCTCAGAGTTTGTGAGTTAGAGCCCCATGTTGGGTTCTGTGCTGACAGCTCAGAGCTTGGAGCCTGCTTCAGAATCTGTGTCTCCCTCTCTCCTCTCCTGCTTGCGCTCTCTCTCTCTCAAAAATAAACGTTAAAAAAATTTTTTTAATGCACATCTTGACAAAGAGCAAATGATTTTAATCTTTGAATAACTGAACCTGAAACCTTATCATACATTTTAAGAGCAGCAGGGGTGGAAGAGAACTTAAGGAAGCCTGCAGCCTCATTCTTGATCCAGAGTGCAAAAGGAACCTACGATCAGGCTTTCAATAGTGGGATGGTAGGCTGGTAGGAGAAAGACAGTGAAAGGAAAGAGGCAGGAAACTTTGGTATCAGCTAGAAGGACAAACTGAAAGAGGAAGAGACAACACCCAAAAAATAAGTGTTTTTTATTTTATTTTTTTTTTTAAGAAACTGGAAAGTCAATCTTCTGAAATTCATAGGGAATAGGATGGGGCCTTGATTAGCCAAAAAACAATACTGAGAAGAACAAAGTTGGAGGACTCCCTTCCCAATTTCAACACTTACTACATGGCTACAGTGATCTAAAAACTGTGTGGTATTGGCATAAGGACAGACATAAAGACCACTGAAATGTAACTGAGAATCCAGAAATAAACCCATACATTTATGGCCAATTGATTTTCAACAAAGATGCCAAGACCATTCAATTACGAAAGAATAGTTTCTTCAATAAATGGTGCAAGGAAACTAGATATCCATACTCCTATCTCATACAATATACAAAAATTAACTCAAAATGGATCAACAACCTAAAAGTAAAGCTCTTAGGAACAAACATATGGGTATATCTTCATGACTTTGGATTCTGAATGGATTCTTAAATAGGACATCAAAAGCACAAGCAAGGGAAAAAAAGACAAATTAGACTTCATTAAAATTAAGGAAATTATCAGGAAAATGAAGATAGACCCCAATAGATCTAAAGAACCAGGTCTATCTTGTGCCTTAAGGACCTACCTTGGAGGCATTGTATCCCCCAGGGACATTAGGTCTCCCTCAGAATTTCATTGCAAAGTGCATGATTCACCTCTTCACAAAAAATAAATAGAAGGAGGGGGAGAGAGAGAGAGAGAGAGAGAGAAAGATGAAAGGATGACCCAGACACAGAAAAGGAGAAAAGTATTTGCAAATCACGTACCTGATAAAGGGTCTAGTGTTCAGAGTATGTTAAGAACAGTTACAACTCAACCACAAAAAGAAAAGCAACCAAAAGTAAAATTGTGCAAAGAACTTGAATAAACATTTCTTCAAAGAAGTTATACCAAATGGCCAACAAGCACAGGAAAAGATGCTCAACGTCTCTGATCATTACAGAAATGCAAATGAAAACCACAGTGAAATACCACTCTAAGCCCACGAGTATGACTCTTTTTAAAATGGAAAATAAGTGTTGACGAAGATTGGGAGAAATTAGAACCCTTCTGCACTGCTGGTCAAGATGTAAAATAGGGCAACTGCTATGAAAACACTTTGATGGCTCCTCAAAACGTTAGGCATAGACTTAGCAGAGGACCCGGCAATTCGACTCTTGTGTGTATACCCAGAAGAAGTGAACACGGGGCTCAAATAGACGTATGCACATTTTTTCATACCAGCATTACTCACAATAGCCAAAAGGTGGAAACAGTCCGATGTCCTTTTATAGGTGAATGGATAAGCAAATTGTGGTACATACCTACGATGGAATTTTACCTGGTCATAAAAAGGAATGAAGTACTTACACATTCTACAATGTGGAGGAAACCTCAAAAACACTACGTTTGGGGCATGTATGTGTCTCAGTTAAGTGTCTGACTCTTGATTTTGGCTCAGGTCGTGATCTCATGGTCTGTGATTCCAGGCCCCATGTTGGGCTCTGCGCTAACAGTGCAGAGCCTGCCTGAGATTCTCTCTTTCTCTCTTCCACTGCTCTTACCCTCTCTCTCTCAAAAATAAACAAACATAAGACAAACAAACAAACCCACTAGTGGAAGAAACCCGACTCTTTAAAGGCCATTATTATATGATTTTACTTACATGAAATATCCAGAACAGGTAAATCTATAGAGACAGAATGCAATTTGGTGGCAGCTAGAGACTTGGGGGAGGGAAGAGTGAGGACCGATGATGAGTAGAGAGTTTTCTTTGGGGATAATGAAAAGGTTCTGGAACTTGATAGAGGCGGTAGTTCTAAATGTCACTGAATTATATATTTTAAATGGTTAATTTTATGTTATGTGAATCTCACCTCAATTCTTCTTTAATGTTTTATTTATTTTTGAGGGAGAGAGCATGAGGAGGGGAGGGGCAGAGAGGGGGACAGAAGATCCCAAGTGGGCTCTGTGCTGACAGCAGTCACAAAGTGTGAAATCATGACCTGAGCTGAAGTCAGAGGCTCACCGACTGAGCCACCCAGGTGCCTGTTTTTAAATTTTTTTTACCTCAAATTTTAAAAAGTTGGATGGAGCAGATGCTGAAGGACTCACCAAAAAAGCCTTAGGAGTAAGACAAAAAGAACAACAAAAAAAAAGTGACACCAATACAAATATAAAGCAAAAAACAAAACAAGGAGGCATAAAACAGAGAATTTCTTCTTAGAAGCAATGATGGATGTGAACATTCTTAGCTCAAAAAAAGAGGGCAGAGTGTACATAATCATAAAAAAGGCAAATGAAAGAATTTTCTAATTAGCAAGCTCTGGGAATTAAAAAAAGAATAACAGTATCATTTTCTGCCCATCAGACTGGCAAAAAAGAAAAAGTTTATAATATCCATTTTGGTGAAAATTTTACTAAATCAGCATTATCACACACAGGAATATCAATTTGTAACATGCCTACTAAAGTTTAAAATATGTATATCCTGTAATCTAGCAATTTCACTTCTAGAAATCAAACCTAAAGATATAGTTGCCATACATACAAAGTGATATGTATAAGGATATTCAACCATGTAGTAGTGAAAAACTGGAAATAGGCTAACGTCCACCCATGAAATGAAGACAAACGGAATTATGCAATCATCAAAAAGAATAAGATCTGTATGTATCAACACGGAAAAATTCTCTAAGAAGTGAAAAAAGTTAGTGTTGTATCTGTGCCAGTCAACAATTTATTGTCCCTCAGCTCCAAATCCATCCTCCCTTGCCCTGTTTTGTGTTACTAGATAATTACATTTTTCCATTGCCAGCTGATGGTTTTAAGCTCTATCAGTACTGGGTGCTAGAGGGACACTGCAGGAGAAAGGAGGATTCTCTCCTTGTTCCCTAGATGCTTTCCTTGTTTGTTTTGTTTTTTTTTATTTGTATTAGGAGAATGCGGAGTGATGCTTGCCTACCATCAAGTTTCAACAGCACTCCAACCTGGCAGCTTCCCAGTGAGTTTCAACCACATTCTTGTGTCTTCCCATTGAATTCTGCCAGCATCCTTGTGAGCCATTTCCTGGAATCTCAGTGGTTTCCTAGAGAGTTTGCCAGCACTCCAACTCCACAGTCCAGCCCGCAGCAGTTTCCTGCATTCCAGTCTCAGTGGACAGCAATTTGTGAAATTTAATCAACCAGGGGCATCATCTGTGATAACTCTTCCATAAAGTCCAATGATCAGTCTTAGAGGAAAGGGGCCTCTTCCAAATCTGTTCCTTCCTTGAGCACTTTGCCTCAACTTTACAAGCAGTGGCCGTTCCCTATATCTGCTATTGCATCGTTTTAGAGTTCTTTTTACCCTTTAGTAGTTAATCCCATTACTAGTTAATAATTCTTCATATTGAACTTTTCCTACTTAATATGTGGATTCTTTCCTGAGATCCTAGTTGATACATCTCATTTGTTTTAAAAAAAAACTGTGTGTGTGTGTGCATACACACGTATAAATATATAGATGACACAGAAAATACCAAATTATTACCAGTGATTATTATAGGAAAATGAATGACATTACAAGTATAGGATAAAAGAGGATTTTCTCATTTTATATACTTCTCATGTTACTTTTTTATAATAAACATTAATTCATGTATTATATAATTCAAAACAAATATATATGTATTTAGTATGTAAGATACATATATCATGCCAGTTTCTAAGGATTAAACATAGTATTAGAGGATTGCTTCATGACTGAGGGTTGCTCTTGGACGGATAAGCTAATTATAAACAGAAAAGATGATAAATTGGGACACATAACTGGCTCAGTCAGTAAAGCATATAACACTTGATCTCAAAATTGTAAGTCTGAGCTCCATGCTGGGTATAGAGATTAAAAATAAAATCTTTGGGGGTGCTGGGTGGCTCAGTCAGCTAACCTTCCAATTTCGGCTCAGGTCATGATCTTATAGTCCGTGGGTTCGAGCCCTGCATCGGGGTCTGTGCTGGCAGCTCAGAACCTGAAGCCTGCTTCATATTCTTTGTCTCCCTCTCTCTCTGCCCCTCCCCAGCTCGCTCTCTGTCTCTGTCTCTCAAAATAAAGCCATAAAATAAATAAATAAAATCTTTGGTAAAAAAAGAAAACGTGATAAATTATAAAAAAGGCAATGACTAGTGTGAAAAAAAGACAAATTCTATGTGATAAGGATTTGAGATTACTGCATAATTTTATGAGATGCCAGAAATTGTGGCACTGCTCACTGGGTCAAGGGTTGCACATGAAGCAAAAATGGTAATAGGAAGATGACCAACTCCAGTTTCATGATATCAGTAAGCAGAAGTTAGTAGAGTCTAAGGTGATTATTTATGGGATTAGAACTTGCTCAAGCCACTTCTAAAACTTGGAGGCCTTGAGTTTAGGGAAAGCCAACAGAGTAAGCCCTGAAATGCCAGCAATTGTCATTCTAATGTTTCCAGCTTTATTTCTCAACTTTTTCCCACCCCTGCCTAATTACCTATTCCATAGCAGCCAGAACAAAATCTACTGCCACAGTCAGAGCTGTAAAGTCAGCATTCTCTAACTTAGAAGGGAACCCCAAATATAAATTTCTCTTAAAACTGAAGTTGTTTTTTATAGAACCAAACTGAGGGAATGAGCTTGAGGCAGTAAAGTAAATTTACATGCCATTCATATACAGTATAGATAACTGAACTTGCAAAACACATAGAGTTTTGGACTTAAGAAATGGAAACCGTAGTATGATTAAAGAGAGAGAGAGAAAGGCATTCAACCTGAATTGGAATCACAGTCCTAACACTATTTAGTATTTCTTTTTACTCCATTAGTTAATTGAGTTTTAAAGTCAGATTCCCTGGGATCAAATCCCAGCTCTATCACACATTAGCAGGTTAATCACTCTTAGCCTGTTTTTTCATTTGTAAAGAGAAGATGAAAGTACCAACATCCTAGGTTTTTAAAGAATATATAGAAGACATGCACGGTCACTTTCACTCACTTTTTGAGTCTCAAGGGTTTCTGTTTGTTTTACCTAAAAATAAGGAATCCCTGCTAGATTATCTCAAAAGACCCATTCCTGCTTTACCAGTCTATAACTCTACAGATCAAGGATAAGTTTCTTAGGTAGAGGTGGGATGGAGGGAGGTACTACTACAGAAAATAGTTTGAAAGTTTTATCAGAAAGGTGGCAGATAATTCAGTAGAAACTGTCTTCAGGGAGTTATGTCAGAGAATACGTCACAGGAGTCAAAGTGCCTTCTCAAAACTGGAGGATGTGAAGGTGAACTTGCAGTAACTCAGAGGATGAATCTGCTGATCTGGTTGTCTCAGCCCAGTCTTTAGAGAAGACTGACAGGCCCACTCAGAGAGGCTAAAGGAAAACTCCCTGTAGCAGTCACCTCTTAAAGGGCCAGACATCACCTCTGCACTCAAATTATTTCGTGTGCCAACTAATACAAAAGGGGTGTCTAACTTGATCAGACAGTCCCAGGCAACAGATGTCTTTTAACACACACCCAGGCTTTGCTTTACCATCCCACTCGGGATGAAACCCTAGGGCATCTCAAACTGGGGGGTTGGGAGGGTTATCCCAGTCTTCCCCTTACCCGGTGTCTGCCCGGCACTCTACTTTCCTTGTCTCTAAGTCTCCTTACCGCTTCTCTCCCCCCATTTCCCTCTCCTCCACTCCATTTCTCTGGCCTCTCCCATACTCCCACCCTCTTTAACTTTCTTCCCCATTGCTTCCAATTTCTCATCTCCGACGGTCACATTTCCCCTCTTTCTCGTTTCTATCCCTTTCCTCCTCCCTATTTTGGCTCTTTTCCAGCGCTCACCCTTCTCTAGCCGACCGCAGCCTGCGGACCCAAACGGAACTTAGAGGCTGAGAGGCCAACAGCGCAGAGGCGGGCCCAAAGTGGGTGGACGTCCCGATTCTCCCGCCCCCTGAAGGCGAATCCCGAGAACGATTGGTCCCCCAGGATACACCTCCCGCCCAACCTGGGCGTGTCCAAACCATTTCCGCCCCTCACCCGGAAGGGACTCCTTCCACCCACTATTCTGCCTACGGGGTTCTTGCGCGCTTTCTGCAGGGTTCCGCTGTACCTCTTAACTTTTCAGTCTATTTTGCAGGCAGCGTTTCTAGGTTCTATGCTGTTTCTTTACTGCCGCCGAGATTTGCTTTAAATAGGAGGCAATCAACATTAGAAAGCCGGTCCTTCCTCTCTCTCCAAATATTTTCCTCGTTCACTGCGTGTTGGCCAGATTTCTAAAAACCCAACAAACTGATTCGTAGCCGTGGACTGAGCTCCATGATAATAATAATAGTAGCTAATACTCCAAACGTACTGTGCGACAGCTACTATTATAGGCGTTTTGTAAGAATTAGCTCCTTTCTCTGTAAGGTATATATACATATTATCCCTGTTTTACAGATGAGATAACCAAATTACAGAGAGGTTAAGTGTCTTCCTCAAGATCAGCTATTAACGCATCTAAAAAGTGACAGGGTTAGAACCATGTAGTCGGACTCCACTAAGCCAAACCCACTGTAATAACTGCCTCTGGGACCTAGAATAAATCCCGCTGCAACTCAAGAAGCAACTCTGTGAGACTTAACTCTTCCTCTGAATCAGGTTTAGAAGACATGGAGGAGGAAGGGTGAGGATGGGGAAGACCAAGAGATCCTTTGTTTTAGCGCTATGTTCTCTGGGCTTGGTGAATTGGAAGATAAGTTTATATGCACCTTTGAAATGATTGAGTAGTCATATTATAGTCACATAAATCTCAGCTCACTTATCAAAATTCCAGAAGCAGAGCTTTTCTCCACAAGTACTATTACCATACCACATTACATCATATAATTTATAGAATGACTGCCAGGAAAAAATGCCAAAAATTTATTTGACATGATATTTATCATTTCAAAATAAGTTCAGGTACAGTCCATAGACAATTTCAAACATTAGTATTACCTTTTCCTTATTAGGATACAGTGAACAAGATAAACATTTTTATTAAAGATCTTGAAAGTTGATCGTAGAACAGGAATTCAGCTAGCTTTGCCAAAGAAAGGTAGTCTGAATAAGGAATGGTGCAGAAATGGATCAGTCTTATTAGGCACAGTAATCTACTTAACCACTGAATTCATTTCCACTTAAGGACTGGAAACTAATGGTGCTCTTTAGAGAATACTGAATTGAAAAGGCAGAAGAATACATAGCCATTGAATTAATACAGAGCAACAAAACTGTGTAAATATGTTATGTAGCTAGAAGGGAAGCCTTCATCAATGACTAAGTGAGTAAAAAATGTATTTTTCCTTTCATACCTCAAATTATGCCAGTAAGGAACCTTGGAAGAAGTGTTAGGAGAACTAGTTTCTTTCCTGTCTTCTTCCATGCTTCGTACTTAACTCTGCCTCTGTTGGAAAACTCACTCCTCAAGCTTTGTAGCAATTTAGTTCATGCTTTGCCAAGTAATTTCTTTGGTGGGCCTCCACCCTAAAAGTTGAGTTAGGTATCCTCGGGTCTCTTTCCTTTTGAGGGAGAGAAGATAGAGACTATGACTTAATGTCTAGTATTGATTGATTGGGTAAAAGTCATTCTTCCTTCAGATTCTGGATATTAATGGCCTTCATTATGGAAACATAACCAAATAGTTAATTTTGGCTCTGAAGGAAATGATTAAGAAACACTGCATTTTTTAAAAGTTTATTTATTTTCAGAGAGAGAGAGCACACAGAGGAGGGGCAGACAGAGGGGGAGAAACAATTCCAAGTAGGCTCTGCATTGTCAATGAGGAATCCAAGTTGAGGCTCGAACCCACTAACTACAAGATCATGACCCGAGCTGAAATCAAGAGTCAGACACTCAACTGACAGCCATCCAGATGCCCTGAAACCGTCTGCATTTTGTTCATTTGGGCATAATATACATGAACAATATGACTATAACTCACTGTGAACAAAATGGTTATTTTTACATTATTCATTTACTACATTTGGCCCTAAGGATGACACAGAGCCACGATAGGATCAACAGGAAAGAAAAAAAAAAAAAGGCCAGGTCAAGACCACAAGACCATCCAGCTCAGAATTCTAACAACAGACCAAAAGGACTGAATTGGAGAACTAGATTGCCTTCCCTGATGTTAACTTGGAAATTCCAATAGGAGAGCATCCTATAACTTCCCCTATATAGAGCCAGGATAGTGAACATGATACCTCTATTGTGATACTTCTATTATGTCATTTATTTGCTGTTGACTCAAAAACCTACATCTCCAGCTCTGATTTCCTATCCTGAACTCTAATCTCCTATGGCCTTTTTTTTACCCCTACCTGGACATCCTGGGTATCCTACAAGCATCTCCAGTCTCACCTGTCCAAAACCAAATTAATTTATCTCCTCCCTCACCCACCCCCAAACTATTCCCCTATATTTTGGTGAATGAATAGTACTTCCTTAGACTCAAGCCAAAATTAGAGAACATTCCAGATCTTTTCCTCCTCTCACCCTCCCTTCTCATTCATCTAATTAGTGGTCAATCATACTGGGTCAATTCTACTTGGTTCAGTGTATCAGGCATCTCCATCCTTATAAATAGTTAATACTGGTTGTTTTAGGTCTGGTTCCCTAGAAGGAAAGTCCAGAAGAGGATTTGGGATGCACATGATCTATTGAGGGAGTGAGTTTCAAGAAAAACCTACAAGGGGGGGATAGAAGCAGACTAGGGAAAGGAAAAGAGCCTGACAAGCATGTAGTCTCAGGTACAATCTAAGTTGGCCTGATCCATTAGGTAAGGTACTTGACGCCTTAACCACACAGCAGAATTATGCCCTCAGGGAGCCAATGTCTTATTCCCTCTAGCAGCCATTGGCTGAGGGCAGTGATTGGCAAGAGGTGGGCATCATGGTTTGTTTTCTGGGTGAGATGGCTGCAGTCAGTGGTGGGTGATTCTCTGGAGAAAGGGTCAGCTGGGAGTTACTAGCATCCACAGTCATTGCTGGGGGATGGGGGCTCCCACTTGGTGAAAGGCGATCTGGGCAGGACACCACATTGTCGACCACACCAGCTCTCATCATTTCTCATTTGAACTATTACAGTAGCCTTGTTGGAATTTCTACTTCTATACTTGACAATTTTTAATTCAGCATCCAACCAAGATGATCTTTCCAAAAAGAAAATCTGGTCATGCAGCTATTCAAAATTATAGAGGGAAAAAAAGCTAAACTCATTAATATTTCACATCAACCCTTCATGTTGAAAACTTACACCACCCTCCTAGTCTTATTTCCTAGAATCCTCATCCACCTATGCTTCAAGACTATCTCACACTCACACACACATACCCATGCATGACTTGCATGCATGCACACAGTCACCTTTGCTCTAGAAATATCAAATGCAAACACTTCATACTTTCTCATGTTACCATGCTTTTACACTGCTGCTTTATCTGTCTAGATGTTTCTCTGCCCCTTGCCACTTACCTACCTGACAAATTCCTGTTCCTTTCCAGAAGTATAGCAACACCTATAAAGCCTGCCCTAATTTCTTTAGTCAGACCCAGCCAAAGCTCTAACAGTACCAAATTACAGCACCTGTTACACTGTACTGTAATTGTGTACTTAAGCGCATGTCTTCCCAGTTAAAAGTCAGTTCTTCATTTTACCTCCTGGGACTTGCTTGGGCCAATAAATGACTGGGCTAAGGCTCAATAAATGTCAGTTGTTGATCTTTATCACCCCTTGAGTAACATGTTCCATTAGTTTAACACTCACTGTTTCACGTGATACTTCCTTACATGCCCCCAAACTTTTTGAGGCTCCATGACATATCCCCTTCTTTTAACATTGTAAACTTTGGTAGGCAAGCCCGTGTTCACTCGTGATTTTACTAACTTCAATGTCATTTTTCATGAGTCTTCTGCAGTTATAACTAATACAATAATTTATATTTGGATTGAGTAAGCTTTAAAAAACTGAGTACAATTCCTATAGATGAGGAATGAGAACATATCCTTCAACATTTAAGAACCAGCCTGGACAAAGGCGAAGGAATGAGAGTACTGGTCAATCAAAGCACTAACTACAGTATCAGGAGGACAGAGGGGTGTGATGGAGAAGAGGCCAATGTGTGTGGAGTCCTGAATGCCTCCCTGATTGCGATGCAGGGCACGGCTTGTGTAGTCAGAGGGTGCATAAGTCCTGGCTCTGCCACTTCTTAGCTGGTTAATCTTAGGTAAGCATCTTAACCTCTCTGAGCATCATTTTCCTCATTTGTAAAATGAGAATGCTATGAAAAACTTTAAAATATGTAAAACCGAATTAAACTGTGCTGACTGAATGCTAGTGGGGGATGGCTGGCAGAAGGGAAAGAGAGAAATAACAATCCCAGAGAAAGGGAAGAGCTGGCTGGGATCTGGAAGGACTCCATCATAGCTGTTGGTGGCCCAGCATTGGCAGATGGAAGCAGAAAGATGGAACTGATTCCCTAGTCAGACTGAAACATCAAAAAATAACTCAAGAGCTGCTGTAGACTAAGGCCCAGGTATTGCCCAAGGAGAGTAACTTTTTTTTTTAATGTTTTTGTATATTTTGAGAGCAAGACAGAGCACAAGTGGAGCAGAGAGGGAGACACAGAATCTGAAGCAGGCTCTAGGCTCTGAGCTGTCAGCACAGAGACCAATGCAGGGCTTGAAGTCCTGAACCAAGAGATCGCAACTTGAGCCAAAGTCTGACACTCAGCCAATTGAGCCACCCAGGCACCCCAAGCAGATTAACTGCCTAGAAGAGCTTTCCCATGTGGGCTGAGAAAAAGAAGAAAAGTGGGCCTTTCCCAACTGGGAATCAGTTAGGGGAGACGATCCAGTGATTCTGACTCTGTACCTGGCACAGAGTTGCTTGCCTGAGAGTTGACAGCACATGCAGATAGTCAAAAAGCAGCATCAACCCTAAAAGTGTTCACACCCATTGTAAGAGCAACACATTGGTCTCTGTGGGTGATAGGACTAGAGAAGAGGAAATCCCAGGCTCTGCATGGCTCAAATGCACACCAAGATAATTGAGGAGCTCCTGCGGCAACCCACCAACACATGAAAAACAAGAGGCTCCTCAAAACAAGGCTTTTGAGAGATAGCACTTAAGTTCAGTCTTTGTGTTTCCAAGTAGAGAGACTTGTGCTAGAAAGAGGTTCCCCCTGCGCACTCCTCTTTCGGGTATTTGTATTTGAGACGCACTAGGCAGAGACTCATGTGAATGATGAGTTTGGTAAAAGGGCCAGGGAATATAGGCTCAGCCTCTAACTTCATCCTCTTTGGGACCCAACCTGATCTCAGGATGCAAATATTTTAGTCTGCAAAGACACTGTTCAGCAAGGAAAGGCCTGAGGTTGTTCTCAGCTATTTGGCCTGGGTGGAAAAGTGCTATATGTTCTTCAACTTAGCTTTCCTCAGTGAAAGAAAGAGAGAGAGGGAGAGAGAGAGAGAGAGGAGGGGAGGAAGGAAAAAAGGAAGAAAGGAAAAGGAAGGAGGAGAGGGAGGGAGGAAGAAGGGGGCAGGAGGGGAGAGAAAGAGAAAGAAAGAGAGAGAAAAAAAAGAAAGAACAGGGAAGAAAAGGAGAAAGGGAGAGAGAGAGAGGAATGGAGAAAGAAATGAAGGAAGAAAGAAAAAAGCTGACATTCCTTTTAATTTTTTAAATAATGTTTTGAAATTGATAAATTACTAACTTTGCTGAAAATGATTTTATTTCCAAACTATCAGAATATTTGTAAACATTCCCCTCATCCAAATTCCTAATTATAAATATCTTATCACATTTGCTCCATCTCTGTGTGTATGTGCAATATATATTCAATGTTTATATATTATGTATAATTATATACATGTATAAAATAATTAGTTGTTTTCTCTGCCTTTTGAGAAAAAGTTGCATCCACGATGTCCTATCTCCCCTACATCCTTCAGTGTGTATTTCCCCAAATCAAGAACACTTTACTACTTATCAACCACATAAACCTCCAACATTAATACAACACCATCATCAAATTCACATAGACTTGTGGGTCCTCCCCACCCCACCCCCACCCCCGCCATTCAAATCTCACCAACTTCCCCAACAACTCTTCTTCCTTTCTGGCACACTGTCCCTTCCAGGAGCACATGCAGCTGTTGTCAAGTCTCTTCAGCCTCCTCTAGTCTGAACCTATTCTCCCTTTTCCCTGTCTTTCATATCCTTGGCATTTTTGAAGAATACAGGTCATATATCCCGGAGAGATGATCCTTAACCTTAGTCTGTTCAATGTTTCCTCACAACCACACTTGGGTCTGGCTTTCTTGGCAGGAATTCCTCAGAAATGATGCCATACACTTTTAAGGCTTGAGACAGGGCATGTGTTGTTAATCCATCTCACCACTAGTGATATTACCGTGAATCATCTGGTTATGTTGGTATCTGCAATTTTCCCTTTGTAGTTGATTAGTACTTTGTGAGGTATGTTGCAAAACTATGCCATCAAATCTCCAGTTAACAATCCTAGCCTTCCTGGACAATGGACCGCTACTTCACCTGAATGTTGATCTGTATGTTCCTGCTACAAGCATGACTGCTGCATTTATTTGTTGATAGTCTAAAGAAGAGCTTTCTCTACTCCCCATTTATTCTTTCATTTGCTGATTTATAGCAGTGTGGACGCATGGTTTTCTATTTTATTCACTGGTTATAACAAATTGCTATCATTATTTTCATGCAAAAGTTGACCCAGGTTTCGCTGATGGGATTTCCATTAAGGAGCTGCTATGATCTTTGGACATGTCTTCATCATCTTGTGATACTTTCTTGCTTTTTAAAACAAGATATTCCAAGATTTTCTTGTCTAATGTTCCCTTTCCCAGCCCTGAAGTCAACCATTTCACCAGAAGTCCTGGTATTTTAGAGAAGAATGTTATTTGAAAACAAGATCTGGCTAGTAGACGTGCTCCTTTCTACCAGAGTGTCATGGCTTCTAGGCTTTTTTCAGTGGACAGACTTAGGAAGGGTTGAATGTATATACATATCCCTAAATTTGTATCAATACTTCTAATGCCAGTACATTTCAGGGTTCTTTCAAATGTTGCCTCTTCCCGTGTTTTACCTTTTCCAATGGTGAGAAACCTGGCTGTCTAATCCTAAACATATTTAAGTATTTGCTCAATCAATTTTCTTATTTGCTCAATGTAAACAGTCTCCCAACCACATGGGTTGTCTCTGGTGTCTAACTGCTGTGTACACCATCTCTTCATTCTTGGCCACCAGTGGGCACAACATCGATGTGCTTCTGTGCAGCTTCGTCCCTTCCACGTCAGTGTTCTGTGTCCTTGGGTGTAGGTGGGCATGCTGCCAAATCACCTCCAAGCAGCTCACCACTCCCTGCCTCACTGACTCTCTGCCAGGAGGAAAGAGAATGACAAGGAAAAGAAGGGGGGAGGAAAAGGGAAAACTGAAGAATGGCAGATTTTCTCTCAGGTTAAAAATATCCATCTGACCAACTCCTTTGTCTTTCAATTGACTCTGAACTAGAACAGGGAAGGAGGTATCTTTTAGGACACCCTCCCTTCAATGCATGCAAAACTCCAGCAATGGAATTTAATTCCCTGAGAAGCAAAAGATTCATTTATTTTGTATTTGGCTACTCCCCATAGAGACCAGTCGCATCTTCACAAACTGCTGTAAATCCATTCGTTCTGCTGCTGGCTGAAACTCACCTGCTCACCTTAGAAAACATGATCTATCCTGATCAAAGCCAAAGCAGGTCTCTATAACATGGAACGGTGCTTGGGGAAATATCTTGAAGTGAGACATTGTTGAAATACTCCTCTGAGGGATTTTTCTTTTGAACCCAGGTTGCAGTTTGGTAGGCTACATCCCAAGCAAAGTATAAAGGAGGTGGGGATTTTAAAACCAGCCCATAGTCCTGCCTCTTCAGACATACATTTTTTTTGGTGTTTATTTGAGTTGAAGTGACATCCTTGACAGACAGAATTGGGTTGGTCACAAGGCCAATGGGATTAGGAAAACCAGGGAAGGCTGGGGAAAGGTGTAAGCGGATGGGCTTGGGCAAACAGCAGACAGCATGGACTAAATCTGGAAGTGAGGCTGGGTGCAGCTGGGAGTAACGAGTACTGAGATCGCCAACCAGGGCTGTGAAGAGGAAGGAGGAATCACAGCTAGGAGCTTTGTGCTGTGATGCTCTGGAAAAGGACCCCCGGGCCTTCACACACAGCACTCAGCTTTCTGTTTAATGCTTCAGACTATAGCGAACCTGTCCTTCCAAGCTACGGTGGAGTGTCAGAGGTCCACAAAGGCCAGTAGGTACTTCTGGTGGTGGACCTCTTAGCAGGCCCCTCTACCCACCTCCCCTGCTTGCTGCTAAAACAGTGCTGCCCTTGCCTCTCCAAGGTAGGGAGTGCTGGTGGAGTCAGCCAGGGAGTTTTGCCACCTGCATTCTGGTGAGCTGTCCTCCCTCAAGAAGGAGGGTGGGACTCAGCCTTCATGGGCTCTTTTCAATCCAAGCCTATGGTTATTACTAGAAGAAATTCTTCTGGATTTTTAGTTTTTAGATGATTCCAACCTTAACTGGTTTTTTTTTTTTAATTTTTTAAAATGTTTTTTTCAGAGAGGGAGTGAGGGAGGAGCAGAGACAGAGGGAACCACAGAATCTGAAGCAGGCTCCAGGCTCTGAACTGTCAGCACAAAGACGAACATGGGGCTTGAACTGCGAGATCATGACCTGAGCTGAAGTTGGACACTTAACTGACTGACCCACCCAGACACATCCCCCACCTTAGTTTTCAGTAGTGACAAATTATTTCCCCCTATATCCAGGCTCTATTGATTATTTCAGTGGACTTTTGGGAGGGAATTGAGAGGCCTCCATACTCTATCACTGTCCTGCTTAGAAGAGTCATAGATGAGGAGTAGGCAGAAGAGTCTTAGAAAGCGCAGTCAGAGAAGTAAGAGGAGACCAGAAGAGGTCAGGGCCACAAAGGTCAGTGTGAGGAGGAGTGCTCAGCAGTTTCAAAAACGTCAATAAAGAATAGACTGAATGTGGAAATCAGGAGGTGACTGAAGACAGTTGAAAGCACTATTCAAAAAACTTACAGGAGCATAAGCTGAGGCTCACATGGAGGAATGGAAACAGCAAATGTGACTTCTTTTTAAAGATATTTGGCAATAAACAAGCAAGTAGCATGATGGGATATGGATTGAGAGGGAATAAGGTGAAGAGAGGTTTTGTAGGATTGAGCCAGTGGAGGCAGGTGTGGCTCCCAGTGTTGGCGAGCCCCGCAGGTTTCCTGACCCCAGATCCCCACTCTGCATAGCACAGCTTGCTTCATTCCTACTGCCAGGTGCAGAGTAGGACCTGGGAAGGCAGGTCACCTAAGAGAGATCACCCTGAAGTCCTCTCCAGGCTTTGTGACTTACAAATTTAACTTAGACCACATTGCATCATGCAGATCATGGCCAGCAGTGCAACTGAGGGCCCAAAGAGCGCCTCTACAGAAGTCCTACCAACAATGACAATGAACTAACATGTTGAATATATACAGTAGACCTCGATTGTCCTAGGTTTGTACACCTCATCCATTCCTCACAACCTCTCTCTCGTGGGGGTATTAGGACTCACATTTTATAGATGAGAAAACTCAGGTTAGGAAAGTTAAATTAGTTGTCCAAGTCATAGGGTTGGTAAGCAAGGAAGCTGAGGTTCAAAATTAGATCTTTCCAATTCCAAAAGATGTACTTTTCCTCCTTGGGCACCTGAGGCCAAAATACAAGCGACAAGCAACATGAAACCTAAGGACAGGCCATGAGTAGCCTAGATTCACAGAGTACTGAGTTATAGAACCAAATAGAGAGAAGTTAGAGCCAGAGGGGTTTGCCAGATAAAATATAGGAAGTCCAGTTAAATCGGAATTTCACATAAATAGCAAATAAATTATTAGTGTAATTGCATCCCAAATATCACATGTTACATACTTACACAAAAAATAGTTAAGGGTGCCTGAGTGGCTCAGTTCATTAAAGCATGTGATTCTTGATTTTGGATCAAGCCATGGTCTCATGGTTCATGAGATCAAGCCCTACATCAGACACCATGCTTAGGGCACAAAGCCTGGTTGGGATTCTCTCTCCCTCTCTCTCTGCCCTTCCCTTGTGCTCTCTTCTCTCTCTCTCTTAAAATAATAAACATTAAAAAATAAATTCTTTAAAAAATAAATTCAAAATTAATTGGGCACCCTGTATTTTTATTTGCAAGTCTGGCAACTATATGGCCAGATGTGAAATTAATAAGGAATTTAGACTTTATTTCATAGCTAATATGGACCCACTGAGGATTTTGGCACGAAGGACTGACATTGGTAAAGTGGTACTTAAGACCAGCCAGAAAACAATGAAATTCTGAAATATAAGTCTAGAATGGTGGAAGAAGGAAAGAAAGCTGGTTATGCATGGATAGATGAAGAATAAGGAGAAATCTAGTATGACAGGTCTGGATGGCAGAATGACAGCTACCAATGGAAACAGACATATCTAGCGGAGGAATTGCTTTGAAAATAAGTAAAAATGGACTTTAAGCTGATACATATATAAGTGAATTTTAAATCAGGAAAACTAATTTAGCTTTTCTTCAGCACCTTCTAACAAGTACCACAGAGATGGGATGTTACTCCTCAACCTCACAGCCACCCCACCAGGTCCTTATAAGGACTGAACTTTTCTAATAGACAAAACTGGCACCACCAGCAGGTGGCAGCATAAGGATTTGAAGTCCCAGGCCACGTGAATCAAGTCTGGGTTTATTTCCACTCCACACTAGCTCGGATTAGAGATCTAGAGGCCGATCTCCAGGGAAATCGCAGCAAAAGCCGCCACGGCTGCTGAGACTTAAGTAGGAGCAGAAAGGGAGGATACATTTGCTAAGAAAACATGGAGGAGGGGGGCGGGAGAGAACTTTGGAGCATCTCTGGCAGAGGACACAGAATGGGAAATGGCTGGGAAGCTTGAGTGAGCCTAGCATTTTGAAAACAGCTGCATAATATGATGTTTCAAGAAAACAGGGAGAATATGGGGATGGTGAAATGGAATACAGGAAAGGTATATAGATGCCATGTCATATAGGGCCTTCTGTGCCACGCCCAGGATCCTATAGGCAACAGAGAATCACTGAGCATTTTAAGCAAGGGGTCTGCATGACCAGATTTATGTTTCAGAAGGGCTATGCTGGTGGAGGTGGTGTGGGAGGTGGACTGAAGGCCAGTTATGAGCCAACTATGATGGTCCAGGGGCAAAAGAATGAGAAGAGAAGGCAGAGGAAATCGATGTTTGAGAGAGTCAATAGGACATGGAGAGAAAGACATGAGGTGACCAAGAGGCCTTTCCCTGGGTGACTGGGAACAGTGATAATATAAAATGTAGAGGGTGCAGGAAGTAGAGCATATTTGGGAAGGAAGTGTGAAGTTATTCATCTTTGCATTCCTACAATGTAACTTAGAGCTTGATTTTGGACATATTTAGTTTGAGATATCACAGGAACATGCAAGTGGAAATGTTTGGCAAACTGTTAGAAATAGAGTTTTAGAAGCTTAGAAGAACAATGAAAGCCCATGAATTAGCTTTTTCAAATCAAGATATAAATAATGGAGTAAGAAAAGCCCATTAACAAAATCCATCAAAATACTTAGCACATAAAGAGCAAGTGATGGGAAAAACAAAAACAAAAAACAAATGAAGCAAACAGAGAATAGGCAGCCAGAGAGGTAGATGAACAAGAAAGTCTGATGTAATGGAAACAAAGAGATGAATTTCAAGAGGTATTATTTCAAGAGGTATGCTCATGGCAGTATTATTCAAAATAGCCAGGTGAAAGCAACCTAAATGTCCATGGATGGATGAATGGATTAAGAAAATATGGTAAATACATACAACGGAATATTATTCAACCTTAAACAAGAAGGAAATTCTGTTTTGTGTTACAACATGGATGCATCTTGAGGACATTATTCTAAGTGAAATAAGCCAGTCACAGAAGGACAAATACTACATGATCCTACTTATCTGAGGTGTCTAAAAGAGTCAAACTTATAGAAGCAAAAAGTAGGATGGTAGTTGCCAGGGTCTGGGGCGAGGAGAAAAGAGGAGTCGTTATTTAGTGGGTAGGAGTTTCAGTTTTGCAAGATGAAAAAGTTCTAGAGAATACTTTAACAATGAGCATATGGTTAACACTACCATACTATACACATAAAAATGCCTAATTTTTTTTCATATGAAAAGGGGCTGTTTTGGGGGTCTTGCTGCAGAGGCGCCTGATGAAATACTAGTATGTGTACATCCTATCTAATAATGAGGTTATTATCAATCACTTCAGTGGGAGCATTTAATGCAGTGGTTGGTGATGACAGTTAAATTGCACTTGGCTGGGGGTGCCTGGGTGCCTCAGTCGGTTAAGCGGCCGACTTCGGCTCTGGTCATGATCTTGCAGTTCATGAGTTTGAGCCCCACGTTGGACTCTGTGCTGGCAGCTTAGAGCCTGGAGCCTGCTTCAGATTCTGTCTCTTCTCTCTGCCCTTCCCCTGCTCACACTCTGTCTCTCAAAAACAAATAAACATCAAAAAAATTTAATTGCACTTGGCTGAGAGTGAATGGAAGGTGAGGTAGTATAAACAGAAAGTGAACTCTGCTTCTGCACGTTTGGCCACAGAGGACGCGGACCTCTCCTGGGTAGCACAGCATCAAGGGAGGATGGATCTAGGGCTCACCTTGCTTGTGCCCATTCTCTCAGGGCTCACAGTCCTTCACTGATTACTGTCTGATGCCTGAAAACAGTCATTCAATATATTTTGTCCAGTTTCCTAATTGTTTCCTGTGGGAGGACATTTCTCACCCCACTTAGTCATTTATGAGCAGAGGTGGGACTCTCTTTTATGAATTAAAAACAATTTTTTTAAATGGAGACTGAAATCATAAAAAAAATCCATCACCTTCCAGACCCTCCGTTTTTCAGTATTTCCCTGGAGATTCCAGACAGGTGAGCTTTTATAAGCTAGTAGGTAACATTCACATTCTGCATCCTCTAAAACAGGGTCCTGACAGCACCTGCCTGGGCAGGCTAATAATTTGGCGTCCTCCAAACAAGTATTTAAGAAATATTTTTCGTGGGTGGGAGGCTCACTTGTGGGGAGGCAGTGAGGATCGCCGCTGATGGAGAACAAGATGCTGCTTGGCGTCCAGGGCTCAGGCCACCTACGCCTCCTCTTGCAGTGGAGACCTCTCTGCTGGGTGATTCTGCGCACAGATGAATGGAAACTGAAACCACCCCTCAAGCAGTGGGGACTGCCTTGACAAGACCTCCAGCCAGCCCAGACCATCCAGACCAATGTGAGTGCGACCCCTAACACATGCCTGAGAAGATGGACCATGGGGGAACCTCTAGAATGATTGACAACTGCCTTTACCTTCTTATACTTATAAAATCATCATCTAAGGAGGAGCACAAGCCCCATATACATAACATACAATTACATACAGGCATGTTTCCTAAAAGTGCATGCCTGGCCTTATGGCTGC
This sequence comes from Suricata suricatta, assembly GCF_006229205.1. Taxonomy (NCBI): domain Eukaryota; kingdom Metazoa; phylum Chordata; class Mammalia; order Carnivora; family Herpestidae; genus Suricata; species Suricata suricatta. The sequence goes on along the minus strand of NC_043708.1, from coordinate 84,795,739 downwards.
CTCTGCAGACAAGGGTTCCCTATCTAAATATTCATCCTGGCCCTAAATAAAAGGAACCCATTCACCCTTGCTTGGGGAGTCATGGCTTTGGAAGTTATTCCCTGTGATCTCCTTATTTTCTGTAAATAGCTTCCTTTGTGCAACAACCCACAGATAGTTTCTATCTGTGACTCACCAAAGAGCAAACTCATATTGGTTTGGTTACACTATGTCATTATCCTTGTCGATTCTTTCTCCAATTGTGAGCTGGTCTTTAATTGGGCATAATCCTTAATTGTCAAAAGCTTTGTGTCATATCACATATATCTAGTTCTAGAAATTCTGTATCTTATATAAGAATTTTAATCTCAAATTACAGGTGATTTGTATCTGCATAGAGACTAAATTATTGGGAGAGTGTAGACATTAATCTTGAGAGGAAAGGCCCACTTCCTACAGCCACATAGATCATGGACTACAAAACTTCAAGGGATGTCTGGAGAGAGAGATGGGTGGGAAATGATTTAATTTTGTGGTTGGTTCCTAAGTGATTGTTTTGATGTTATGATAACATGTTTTCTTACATAAGCATAAAACTGCAGGGACTCAGATAATCACTAATGGCATCATAAGAAACTGCTTCCTCCATGATTGGTAATGAATAAAAATTGTGGACTGAATGACTGAAAAAAATAAAAATATTTTAATGTTATGCAGCAAATATAGAAGCTTAGTTTAATTTAATTAATTTAATGCCTTTCTTTATTCTTTATGCTGATAAACCATATGTCAACTGACCTCCTCAGCCTTTCTTTTGAGCTTCCCCAAGTGAAAGTGCACTTCCAAAAATGATTTACTAATATGTAAGTGATGTAGAAGTACCAGCTTCCTGAAGGACACCTTTGATTTGCTCTTTCAGGGATATATGAATGACAAATCATCAGTCTTACTTTGTCTGAAAACATCTTTAGCTCTCCTTCAGTTTAGCTATGGATATCAGTCTAGTTTGACCATTATATTTCTCAGTACTTTGAAGAATTTATCCCATTGTATTTTTGTCTTTAATTATGCTTATGAGAAGTTCATTGCCCAATTGTTTTGTCTTTGTAGTTAATTTATCATCTCTCTCTTCTGTTGGAATTTTGTCCTTTGTGTTTGGAGACCTAGTTTTACTACAATGTGTCTTGCTATACATTTGAGTTATCCTGCCCTGGACCTGAGGATCCATGCCTTTCATCACCTTGATGTTAATCCCACTACATTCATTCTCTTGTGCATTAGTTTTCTATTGCTGCCATAACAAATTACCAGCTAAAAACAAACTGATTATCCTACAATTCTGTAAATGCAACACAATTCAGAAGTGCAACACATGTCTCACTGGACTAAAATCAAGGAGTCAGCAGGGCTATCCTCCTTTCTGGTGACTCTGGAGAGAATCCCTTTCAATACCTTTTTCAGCTTCTAGAGCATGCCAATTCCTTGATTCATACCCTCTTCCTCCATCTTCAAACCAGCAATGTAGAATCTCATTGACCCTTCCTCTGTTGTTACATTTCTTTCTTTCTGACCACAGCCAAGAAAGATTTGCTTTTAAGGACTCATGATTCCAATAAACCTACAGGGATAATCCCAGATAATATCCATAGCCGAAGGTTCTTAACCTTAATCACATCTGCAAAGTGGCTTCTTCTTTGTAAAGTAGCATATTCACAGATCCCAGGGATTAGAAAATAGACATCTTCAGAGGATCATTATTGTTTATCACACCATTAGACCCTAGCTTCTAATACCACAGTATCATCCAATTTTTACTGGTGTTCCCAAGAGTTTTGAATTCTCTTGCTCCAGCTACCTTGTTGAGAGGGTTGGCTACCATTCTACTACCAGTGCTCTCTGCGAGAATGTCATTCCTCCAGACACAGTAGTCACTGATACTAATCACTCAGACTTATGATGGTGGTCATCTGGAGCCTTTGGAGTCCCACGTGTACATAGAGGCAGAGGGGAAAGACAGAAGAAAATGGCCTGTTCCCTAGCCCTATGGCTACATTTCCTCCCACCCATTGAATTTTGGTATATAGTGAATAATCCCAGTCTCTTAAATTTTTTCATGAGTATATGACTTTTTCTCTTTCTAAAACTTTCTTGTAATGATCTAATGGTTCATGAGATTAAGCCCTTTGATGGATTCTGTGCTGACAGCATGGAGCCCGCTTAGGATTCTTCCCCCGTCCAGTGCAGCCCCTCCCCCCCTTTCTAAAAATATACAAACTTAAAAAAAATAAAATGAATAAAACTAAACCTTCTTTCCAAAGACATTCAAAACTAGACCATTGGTTTTAACTGATAGATAAGCGCCATTCTTATCCCCTCATAGTTATCTCCTTCTTCTCTTAACTCTACCTCCCTGGCCCACCTGCCCAAAATGCCTACCAAAACAATGGAAGTCCTCATGCATACCAGTTCATGCCCCTGGCTTACCAAAGTGCTGCTGTTCCACAGGTTCTCTAAACTGCCAATTTCTGAATACATTTGGAGATCAGTTAAGACCCCCCTCTATAGAATGACTGAGTTGATGAATCTCCCACTTAAACACCATTTTGGTCCGGGATTCCCTCCTGGGTTATTTTCCTACCATGTACATTATTCAAGAGAACATGACATCAGAGATTATCTCAATCTTTTAACCTACCCAGAACCAAAGTCTTTTCAGATCTGGCTCTGCTTCACTTTTGCCAAGTTCTTTCCCATATTATTCTGATCCCCACATATTCTCAGTTACAATTCATTTGGAATGTAGGTGAATTCCTTCTGCACAGGACCTGTCCTTCCCTGCTCAGGCTATGCAGGGGTCTGACACCAGTTATCAGATTGGAGGCAAAAAGGGTGGTAGAGGCATGTCTTGAGGAAAACAAGAGTCGTCTTACAATGAATGAATCTATTTCTGGTGAGTTCATATATGGTCTCCAGGCAGGGGGGTGGTTGTTTTCCTCTGTTGAGAGGGAATGGTCTGCTTCTTCTGGTTAAGAAGATTTAGGAACAACTGGGAGCTCAAGGTTCTGAGCCTCATCTATTCATATATTTCTTGGCCAGGTGTTAAGGTATCACATTTTTCCTATCTGGAAAAGACTTTGACATGGGGAGGGCCTGTTGAAACTATACATTCAATCTCTTTTGCAGCTCTGCCATGCTAGATCTTTAACTTAATTTTCAACAGTGTCTAACTTACTGCTGCAAGAGAAGGGTATCTCCTTTATGGTCGCCACAGAAGTCCTTGGCTTTCATAATCTTCTTACTCTGGCAATTAGCTGCTTCAAGCTGTTGTTGTTTCACAAGGCTTTTAATGCTATTAAAAGCAACCAGTCTATTCCTCAATTCTTATCATTATCATTTTCCCCATACCAATCAAGTACAGCATCCACTTGGTGCCCAATGCCTTATCTTCCACCTGCATCTCATCTCACCTTTACTGTAGGTAAAAGTTTTGGTTACAGTGGTGCATGCTACTGCATAGCAGTAATTATTATCTCACTTGCCATCAGGAAAACCATTCCTATTGCTTTCAGATAGGTGGTCTGTTCAACTCCTAAACCCCAGTTTGAGGGTCTGCTCTTAAAGACCACTCCTGGTACCAGCGTTTTAAACTGAGGTTCTAAGAAAATAGCTTGAAGCAAAAGATTATGTGCAAATGTTTTATTGATGGGTGCAATTCCCCCAGGGAAGTACATGTGAGAGAAAACCAAAGTGAAGTCTTGAAAAAGCAAAAACAAACATAAGGGATGTATTACCAAGATGGCCATAAGCTTCACTGCAAACAAAGCTGATTGTTTCATCTTACAAGGCATCTCCAGAGAGTACTTAAAAAGCTACTGCTTCTCAGAACCATCCACCACACAGAAGGCAGAGTTTACAATGCTGGCGTCTTTCTGTCTCTTGTCTCTCACTGGTTAAGGTTTACCACACCCCTGGACTTTAACTCCCCAACACTTCTGGATTGTATTACCCAGCCCCACCAGGGGCTTCTTGGGAAGCTAGAGCCTCTGCAGTCTATTCTGGCCAATTTTCAGGTGCTTCGGTCCCTCTTCCTAGTCAGTGGGGGCCAGATAGCAGAGGTTATGGCTCCAGCTTTATAACAACTGGATGCCTCACAGGGTTTTTGTGAGGACTCAGTCAGGTAATACCCAGTACAAATGGCTACCGTAGCTCAGCAAATGTTAGCTGTTATTATTAATAGTAATTATGAAATTTCATGTGTGACTATTATGTGACATGACTGTGAGGAGCATTTCTCCCACCCCTTCCAAGACTTTGTTAAGCACTGCTGGACTCAGCACGTGTACAGAGTCAGACGTATGTGAGTGGTTCAACAATGCCATGGGCTGTGGTCTACGGCAGTAGGAGAGAGCCACGCAGCCAAATGTATTTGTGACAAATTTATAATAATGATGGCCACCAGCCAGGCGGGATGCAGTTATGCAATGCAGCTGAGCATTTTGCCTTTATAAAAATCTTAATCCCTTCCATTGTCTAGCTACCCTAAAAAATTATTTTAAACATTTAACTGGCCTCTGAAATCCACTAAGGAAATAAATTGGTATTGTTTTTCATTTTCTAAGTTATAGCCATGTAGCTGAAGGATAATTTGCCCATTCGCAGTCATAGATTCGCTTCTAAAACCATGAATACAGGAGCCTCCACTGTCAAATATCTGGAGGGTAATATGTTCTTTGGGAAATCTTCTGCATCATCCCGAGTTTGGTTAATCATAAATGAATATCCTTCACTTAATGAATAATTCAAATCTTAGTCTTATCACCATGGAAAAGAGGGCTACCCTCCTCTAATGTTTCTTTATGAGGCATTCAGTGCCACAGACACAAATGTTTACTTCCCTTGAGGGGATGATGGATCTTGACAAATAGAAATTATTTCAGCAGAGAAATTACTGTTCTCTGTGTTAAAAATGGCTTCAATATTCTGTTTTGATTTCTGCTTAAAATATATGAAAAGGATTTTTATAGTCAAAGTAAATCTCTGTACTTTTCAATGTGATAAACATGAGCCTTGAGACAGGGCAAAAGTGAATTTTGGGATTCAAAAAATATGCCTTTGCTTTTCGGGAAGCAAGAGTTGAGTTTTTAAAAATAAAAACTGATAGAAGTTATTCAGTCCAATGAAAAATGTAAGCTATAACATGAGTGGTTCCTAATGAGTTGCTTATGTCATGTTTTTCTTGTTGATGGCAAATGTTCACGATGAGTGACTGGTATTTGTGAAATCATTTGATGACCTAGTTGTCCCTGTTCCCCGATCTACATCATCCCCATCACGTGAGAACAGATGTGGTTTCATCAGTTCTGATCTTTGGCCTTGTGCCCTAAACATGGCAGGAGCTCCTGTCTGGATACTTCAAGCCATCTCAAGCAGCCTCTAGCTACCAGCCTCTAGCCCCTTCTGAGACTATCTTTGGTCCCAGGAAGAGTACATGGACATGGAATCAGGTGTCATCAAAGTTACAGAGAAATATAAAAAATATATGGTAGAATTCGGCAAGAAGTATTGAACTTTAAGTTGGAAGATATTAAAGAGAAAGAAAGCCAGGTAACAAGGAGAGAACATTGTTTAAACATCTCTATGTTCCAAGTACTTTAAGGTTAAGACATAAATCTCCACAACAACCCTTTAACAAAGCCATTATTATCTTCATTTGCATAACTGTGAGAACTGAGTTTCTGAGAGGTTAGGTACCTTTACCAAAGTCATTTAGGTGTAGATTTCTTAGGGAAAGTCACTAGTTCTGTGTGGTGACTGTGTACATGGACAGGTGGCATGAGACAGTGGTAAGAAGGAGACTGGAAAGCTAGATTTCACCCAGATAGTGAAAAGTCTTCATAAGCCATGTCCTTTTTTTTTACTATATACAAGGCTGGCTTAGGTCCTTGTTAGCTCTGTAACCAAGAGCAAGTATTTAACTCTGTCTGCCTGAACATCCTCATCTTTAAGATGGAGAGGGGGCGGGGGGTTGGAGAGTGACACAGTCACACCTTCCACAAAAGGTTTTGTTCATTCCAATGAGTTAGTGTAAAGAAAATAAATTCAAATATAGGAAAGTGCCATACAAATTCAACTCATTTCTCGTCATTTCTAGTTGCAAATATTTACAATCCAGCTGGGAGGACATGACATACATACAATGTACACAGAAAAAATATAATAACCACAGAAGTGTACCTTTAAGTTTAGCTGTCTTGATGTCCCAAAAGTGGTCCAATGGAGAATCTCCCATCTTATAAAATTTGGCGGAAATGGTTTTGCACCCACGTCCTAAATAAAATGAGAATCTCTGTTGACTGGACTACCTATACCACACCATCAACACTGCACACCATCTGGATTCTTGAATTCTCCAAAATACCACTGGCAGGGGAACACATACAGAGCAGACCTTTACTGAAGATTTGAGAACAGAGCTGGTGGGACTACAGCAGGGTAGATATTAGGTATCTTTGTTCTCTTTAATGTGTATTTATTTTAAGAGAGAAAGAAAGAGAACATGAGCAGGGGACGGGCACAGAGAAAAGAGAGAGAATCCCAAGCAAGCTCCGCACTGTCACTGCAGAGCCCTACACAGGGCTCAGTCCGACAAACCATGAAATCATCAGCTGAGCTGAAACCAAGAGTCGGAAATTTAACTAAGTGAGGCACCCAGACACCCCGGTATCCTTATTCTTAAATGCCCTTTGCCTTATTCTGTGAGAAGTCCTCACTGGCCATCTCTTCACCAATAGCCTTAGCCCAGTATCATTTTGCTACATTTCTTCTTTTTCTTTTCTTTTTTCGCCTTCCCATTTTCTACCTTCCCACAAACCCCACCCTATTCATATTATACTTACATAGCAATAATGACTAACATAGATTAAAAATCCTATTTTGGGAGTGCCTGGTGGCTCAGTCAGTTAAGCCTCCAACTCATGGTTGGTGAGTTTGGCTTGCATTGGGCTCTGAGCTGACAGCACAGAGCCTGTTTGGGATTTTCTCTCTCCCTCTCTCTCTGCCCCTCCCCAACTCGCATTCTCAATCTTTCTCTCTCTCTCAAAAATAATAAACATTAAAAATATTAAAAAATTGTAATTAGAACCAGGAAGTCTAAGTGCTGTATGTGTGTTCTTTGATTTGGTAGACATTTCCTCTCCTTTTGTTGTGCCCCAGGTATTCAAGCCCAAACCCTGGAGTTCCATCTTCTTTGTTCTTCAACAAATATTAAATAACTTTGTGTGTGTGTGTTAGGAAGAGTGGTAGCTTCTATGGCTTTGGTTACAAAACAGACTCAATCTTTGCTATTACGGAGCTCCACCTTCAGAGAGCTGATAAAAAGTAACTTGTTAAATGAAGACAATTCTATCTTTGAGGGATTTGCTAGCTTGAATAGCAATCATTGTTTTACTTGCTGCAACAGAAGACAACGGTAAGACAAACAGCAAAATGAGACAAAAATACAAAAGATGCCACACAGCAGGACATGATTGGCACACAAGTAGTTCAGCAAGTACAAATACTTTAGAAACTGATGAGATCATTTGGCTTAAACCTGTGGGCCTTGAGGCACTGTAACGGAAAAGGAAGGAAGTCAGGAAGGGCTGAGATGGTGTAAGAGTGGACATAGGAGGCCCCTGGGTGGCTCAGTCAGTTAAGCGTCGGACTTTGGCTGAGGTCATGATCTCACGGTTCATGAGTTCAAACCCCGCGTTGGGCTCTGTGCTGATAGCCCAGAGCCTGGAGCCTGCTTCAGATTCTCTCTCTCTCTCTCTCTCTGCCCCTCCCCTGCTCACACTCTGTCTCTTTCTCTCTCAAAAATAAATAAACATTTTAAAAATTGTTTAAAAAAAAAGAGTGGACATAGTTGCTAAGAGTAAGGCCTTTAGAGTCAGTCACATCGGGGCTCAAATCCCCACTCTGTCACTTACTATGTGACTGTAGGGAGCAGCCTCTCTTTCCTCCCTTGAAAAACTGAGATACGGGTGCCTGGGTGGCTCAGTCAGTTGAATGGCTGACTTCGACTGAGGTCAAGTTCTCATGGTTTGTCAGTTCAAGCCCCATATTGGGCTCTCTGCTGTTAGTGCAGAGCCTGCTTTGGATTCTCTATTCCACTCTCGCTCTGCACCTCCCCTACTTAATCTCTCTCTAAAAAATATATAAACATTAAAAAAGAAAATAAAAACTGGGATAATAGTAGTATCTTCTTCAAAGGGTTGTTGTATGGATTAAATGGGGGGTGGGGAGGAACAGAGAACAAAAATGTAAGTCTTGTTAAGCAATGCCAGGACTGATAAGTGCAAAGCAAATGTGCATGTATAAAGAAGCAAAGGCTCTCTTAAGGCCCTTACACTTTCTCTACTTGTGAAAAGAATATCTTTAAAGCACCTTACCATTTACACATTATGGCTTTTTCACATACATTATTAATTCAAATTTTCTAGCAGCTTATAAGGTATATATGATTATCATCATATTCATTATGCAGAAATGGAGCTTGGGCCTCAGTTTAAGACCACTCACATGGCTGGATAGGGACTCGTAGTCAGGACTCCAGATCTTCTGGTTCCTAATCTTTTTATTCCTGTCTTAAAAGGCAATTATTCCCACAGAGGTGATAAGTCTTTTAAATGCTTGACAAACAATAGCTTAGCCAAGGACTTTCACCAAGAGTAGATCAGGCATGTAAAGGCGAGTCAGAAGTGGGAGTCACACACAAACTGCCTATCTCAGGTCTCTAGAAATAACTGGCCAAATATAAGCCAATCTAAATGTCCATTAATAAGGAAACACATAACTTAGGGTACTCCTTATATGGAATACCCTATAGTCAATAAAATAAACGAGGTAGATCTGTATGTACCGGCCTAGAAAGACGACCACACACATAAGCAAACACGTCAGGCTGTTCAGCAATATGCACACTTTCCAGTGGTTAGAAATCTGACTCCACCCAGTCAGTGACCCAGTCTGCAACTCTCCTCCTTTCCTCAAGCCCACGGTCTCCTTCCACACTGCTACCCCACATCGCACCACGGCCCCCTCCACAACCCCCACTTTCCCTGGTGCTCTTTTCTCTTGCCCGCTGTTCCTTAGCGTCCACCCCTCTGTGCTTGAGGTTCAAGTACCTGAGCTGCGGGCGGGGGTGCGTGGAGAGGGTGGGACTTCCACCTGGAAGCCGGGCGCCTGCGCTCTGGCACCTCCCAGCACGCCAAGGGGCATGTTTGCCCCGCCCCCGGGAAGGAGCCCGAGAGAACTTGGTCTCTGTTGCGCGCCCCACAGGAATGTCGGCCGCCCACTCCTCTTCTGACCAAGTTACTTTGGCCTTCTCCTGAGTGTGCCTTCTAGCCCTAGGAGTCGGCAGGCGGCTTAGCGTTTGCTGAGATCGCGTTCAGTACCAGATTTTCCTGCTCGCTCCACCCGCTTTGTGAGACTGTTTTTGCAGGTGATGGTGCAAATGATGGTCATGTTCCTGCTATTGCAGTGCGGCCCAATATGTGCGAGAGTTTAGACCAGATTTTCTTTAAATAGGAAACGGAGAATCAGAAAGTAGGCCCTTACCCTATGAAAGGAGATATGAGGCTTTCTCTGTCCCACATGCTTTCCAGTGTGAGCTAAATTTCATACATAACTCAAATTAATAGTCGTAAACTCAGCTCTTTAAATAGTAATGATCGTAGTTAACCCTTATATTGGGCTTACAGTGAGCAGTCACTGTTCTGATCCCTTTAAAACCTCACCCCGGTAAAACCTTTACCTAGAATGCAGGTTCCATTAACCCCGTTTTATAGACAAGGAACTCAAGACACAGGGAAGTTAAGGAACTTGCCCAAGATCACCCAGGGCCAAGTGACAGAGCCCCAGTAAGACCCTGGATTACTGTCTAGTACCACCAACCACAGGATCGCACTGCCTCTCAGAAAGAAACCAGGCTAGGGTAAAATTGTTATTGTCCAGATCAAGAAGCCGTTTATTGGGGCTTCGTTTTCTTTTATTTCAAGTATGGAAAATATGGGAGAAGAGACAGGAATGGAGACTGGAAAGAAGACCTGGAGGTTCTGAGCTCAGATAATTGTAAAGAAGAAGAAGGTAGATTAGATATGGGAACATGCAAATACCCACATCCATGTTAAGAAAAAAAAAGATATATATATAATTTAAGGATTTGAAATTCACATACCATAAAGTTATTTAAAGTGAACAGTAAGTGATGTTTACGACATTCACAATATTGTGAATATTCACAACATTTCCATCACCCCAAAGTAAAACATTCTTTGAATAGTCATTCCCTATTCCTACCTTCTCCAGTCCTTGGTAACCACCAATCTGTATTCTGTCTCTAGGGATTTATCTATTCTGAATATTTCATATAAATGGAGTCATACAAAATAGAATCACACAATCATAAGCCTTGTGTCTGGCTTCTTTGAATTTGCATAATGTTTTCTAGGTTCCATCATGTAGTGTATATCAGTACTTCATGCTTTTTATGGCTGAATAAATTTCCATTGTATGTACATAACATGATTTGTTTATCCATTAAGCACTTGATGGACATTTGGACTGTTTCCACATTTTGACTATTGCGAATAGTGTTGCTATAAATGTGCCTGTACATGTATTTGTTTGATACCTATTTTCAGTTCTTTTGGGCATATACGTAGGAGTGGAATTGGGGGGCCAGGGGATAATTCTATATTTAACTTTTTAAGGACCCCCTGCATCCTTTTGTAACTCATTCTTAAGGCTATAGTAATATTCATATTATAAATAATATCAGATATTTGCAATGTATTAAACATTTTAAATCAGAGCATCTCAAACTTAGCACTGTTAATATTGGGAGCAGAGAATTCTTTGTTGTTGGGAGCTGGCTTGTGCATTTGAGGATGTTTAGCAGCGATTCTGGCCTTTACCCAGTAGATGTCAGTAGCATTCCCCCAGCTGTGACAACTAATAATGTCTCAAGACATTGCCAAATGTCCCCAGGGTGGCAAAATTTCCCCCTCTTCGCACTGAAACCCATTGTTTTAAAGCATTCTCTGTATACTTGGAGCAAATTTGTCACTAAAACAAAACACTCAAAGTAAGGGCCTTTAAGAAACGGATGTTCCTTGCAAGTTTACATACAGGAAATATTTTTTGTTTACTGTGTAATGATGTTAAGGAGTTTGCAGGTTTACAATATGTGACAACCAAAAAAATTATATCATTAAATATCCATAACTTTAATATGTACCTTTTGTACCATAAGCTCAGCTCACTCACAGAACTCCAAGAAATATAGCTTTTTAACTCAGTACATGTTATATACCAAACCACATTTACAGCATAGTGCATCACGTAATTTTTAAGATGGCAACTAGAAGCAAAATTTGCAAGATTTTTTTGATATGGTAATATCTATTAGTTCAAATCCAAGCTCAGATACCATCAGGAATTTCCTATTTGGCTCAGCCAAATAATGGAAAAATATATACTTTCATTATTGGGGTACAGTGAACCAAAGTGAATTTTTTACATTTACTGTTAAAGATCATGGTGAGTTAGTTGTAGAGTGGGAACTCTAAGTACATAAACACCTTTGCCATCAAAAAGCCATCAAGATCAGGACTGTTATGGAAATGGGCCCACTTTAGGTACAGAGAGCAATGGTGTAAGTTCACAGCAGTTAGCAAGGGCTATGGTACTGAACCATCTTCCCATGGATGGGGGTGGCAGGGAGCAGGGGGAAGGAAGATTGGTATCATTCAGAGAAGTACTGCAGTGAAAAGCAGAAAGATAGATAATAAGTCAGATAAAAACAATGCAACAAGGTGTATCAATAACTTCTACCAAACAGCTGAAGAAAAACAAAAATAAAAACCTATAAATGGATCCAGTTGGTTTAAAAAAATTTTTTTATTATTTTTTTTATTTTTGAGAGACAGAGAGAGAGCACACGAACAGGGAGGGTCAGAGAGAGAGGGAGATACAGAATCTGAAGCAGGCTCCAGGCTCTGAGCTAGTTGTCAGCACAGAGCCTGATGTGGGGCTCGAACCCACAAACCGTGAGATCATGAACTGAGCCGAAGTTGGACGCTTAACCGACTGAGCCACCCAGGCACCCCTAAATGGATCCAATTGTAATGAACAAATAAATAGGATAGAATTAAGTGTATTTTCTCATTCATGCCCAATACTAACAAGAAAACCTGTACAATGTGTCTGCTGTGACTAACACCTAACCATATCTTTTTAGAATTTCCTTTCCAACTATCACTGAGGCAAAAGTTATGCCTTGTAATGTAATATAGAATTCAATTTATTCTAAAAAGTAAGGTGGTATTCCAAAGTGACTTTCCTCTCGGGAAAGAAAACACCTCAGGCTAACTTAATTTATTTGATATATTTATGTATGTATTTATTTATTGTTTTGGCTTTATTGAGGTATAATTGACAAGTACAATTTGTAATATATTTAGAGTATATAATGTGATGATTTGACAGATGTATTTGACATATGTGTGAAAGGATTTCCAACACTGAGTTAATTAACACATCCACATATTTAGCCTTTTCTTTCTTTCTTTCTTTCCTTCCTTTCTTCTCTTGGTGAGAACACTTCCATTCTACTCTCTTAGCAAGCTTCAAACTTCAATTATATAATGCAGTATTGTCAACTATAGTCACCATGTTATATATTATTCATCTTATATCTGAAACTTTGCTGGTCTCCCCCTATTTTCCCCAACCCCCAGTCCCAGTCAATCACAATTCTGCTCTCTGATTCTGTATTGGACTTTTTTTTTTTTAGATCCCACATTAAATGATATCATGCAGTATTTGTCTTTGTCTGGCTTATTTCACTTAGCATAATTGCTTATCCATGTTATTGCAAATACCAGGATTTTCTTCTTTCGTAAGGAAGAATAATATTCCATTGTGTATATATACCAAATTTTCTTTATCCATTCATCAGTCGGTGGACACACAGGTTATTTCCATACCATGACTATCATGAATAATGCTGCAATAAACATGGGAATACAGAGAGTGATTTCATTTTCTTTACATGTATACGCAGAAGTGGGATTGCTGCTGGATCATGTGGTAATTCTGCTCTTAATACTTCAGCAACCTCCATACTCTTTTCCGTAGAGGCTGTACAATTTTATATTCCCATTAATGGGGTATAAGGGTTTCCTTTTCTCCACATCCTTGCCAGCATTTGTTACCTCTTGTCTATTTGAGAAGAGCCATCCCAGCAGGTATAAGGTGATACCTCATTGTGGTTTCGATTTTAATTATCCTGCTAATTAGGGATGTTGAGCACCTTTTCATGTACCTATTGGTATGTCTTCTTTGGAAAAATGTCTATTCAGTTCCTCTGCCCATTTTTAAATTATATTATGGTTTTCTGCTATTGAGTTGTATTGCTTGCAAATATTTTCTCCCCTTCTGTAGGTTTATTTTTCATTTTGTCGATAGTTTCCTTTGTTATGCAGAAGCTTTTTAGTTTTATGTGGTCCTACTTGTTTATTTTTACTTTTGTTGTTTGTGCTTTTGGCATCATATCAAAAAACTTGTTGCCAAGACCAACGTCAAGGAACTTACCCACTATGTTTTTTTCTGGGAGTTTTAAGATTTCAGGTCTCATGTTCAAGTCTTTAATCCATTTTGATTGATTTTTGTCTATGGTGTAAGATAGGAATCCAGTTTCATTCTTTTGCATGTGGATATACAGTTTTGTCAGCACCATTTATTGAAGAGACCATCCTTTTCCCATTGTATGTTCTAGGTTCCTTTGTCAAACGTGAATTGACCATATATGCATGGGTTTATATTTCTGGGCTGTCTATTATGTTCCCTTAATCTATGTGCTTGTTTTTATGAGAATCCCCATAGTAATTACTATAGATTTGTAATATAATTTGAAATCAGGAAGTGTGGTGCTTCCAGCTTTGGGTTTTTTTTTCAAGTATGTGTTGACTATTCAGGATCTTTTGTGGTTCTACATGAATTTTAGGATGGTTTTTTCTCTTTCCATGAAAAAGAAATGCCATTGGAATTTTGATAAAAATTGCATTAATCTGTAGACCACTTTGGGTGGTATGGACATTTTAACAATAATTCTGCTAATCCATCAACACAGAGTATCTTTCCATTTCTGTCTTCTTTAATTTCTTTCATCAGTATTTTATAGTTCTCAGTGTACTGATCTTTCATCTCTTTGGTTAAATGTTTTCGTAAGTATTTTATTATTTTTGTAAATGGGATTTTGCTTGTTTTTTTCCCAATATTTCATTATTAGTGTATAGAAACACAACTGATTTTTCTATGTTGATTTTATGTCTTGAACTTACTAAATTCATTTATTAGGTCTTAACAGTTTTTTGGTGGATTCTTTAGGGTTTTCTATACATAAGATCATGTCATTTCTGCAAGCAGAGATAATTTTACTTTTTCTTTTCTGACTTGGGTGTCTTTATTTTCCCTTGCCTAACTGCTATAGCCCTGACTTCCAGTACTGTGTTGAATGAAAGTGATGAAGTTGAGCATCCTTATCATATTCCTGAAACGTGTTTTCACTGTTGAGTATGATGTTAGTTCTGGGTTTGTCATAAATGGCTTGTATTATATCAAGATACATTTCATCTGTCCCAATGTGTTGGGAGTTTTTATCATGAAAGGATACTGAATTTTGTTAAATGTGTTTTCTGCATCTATTGAGATGATCATATGATTTTTATCCTTCAATTTGTTAAACTGGTATATCACATTTATTGATTTATGTATGCTGAGTTTTCCTTGCATCCCAGAAATAAATCTCACTTCATGGTGAATGATCCTTTTAATGTACTGTTGGTTTTGGTTTGCTAATATTTTTTTAAGTAGTTTATTGTCAAATTAGTTTCCATACAACACCCAGTGTTCTTCCCCACAAATGCCCTCCTCCATTACCACCACTTCCCTTCCCCCTCCTCCTCCCCCTTCAGCCCTCAGTTTGTTTTCAGTATTCAATAGTCTCCCAAGTTTTGCATCCCTCTCTCTCCCCAACTCTCTTTCCCTCTTCCCCTCCCCCTGGTCCTCCATTAGGTTTCTCCTGTTCTCCTGTTAGACCTATGAGTGCAAACATATGGTTTCTGTCTTTCTCTGCCTAATTTCACTTAGCATGACACCCTCGAGGTCCATCCACTTTCCTACAAATGGGCATATTTCATTCTTTCTCATTGCCATGTAATACTCCATTGTATATATATACCACATCTTCTTGATCCACTCATCAGGTGATGGACATTTAGGCTCTTTCCATGTTTTGGCTATTGTTGACATTGCTGCTATGAACATCG